>NC_081563.1:77897897-77947885 GCF_022355385.1 Mustela nigripes | reverse complement strand
TTCTTGTTTTTTTTTTAAAGATTTTATTTATTTATTTGAGAGAGAGATAGTGAGAGAGAGCATGAGCGAGGAGAAGGTCAGAGGGAGAAGCAGACTCCCCATGGAGCTGGGAGCCTGATGTGGGACTCGATCCCGGGACTCCAGGATCATGACCTGAGCTGAAGGCAGTTGTCCAACCAACTGAGCCACCCAGGCACCCCGATCCAGACTCTTCTGTAGTACTCCATGCCACTATGGGCTCATGAAGGAAGAGACATGCAGCATGTGTCCCCACAACTCATCACAGGCCCTCCCTAATGTTGTATGATTCTTGGTTGGCCCCAGATGTTGACCTCCACAGCTGCAGGGACAGACCCCCAGCTCCAGTGGGGAGCTCCGTGTGTCCTATCCGTTCCTCCCCATCCTGGGTCTCCTGGGCTAGGGATGCGGGGACCTCACCTCCTGTGCCGTGATTTGTAAGGTCTCACAGCTTGACTTCTCTAACCAGAGGTGAAACGACCGATTTTGTCCATCCCGGTTACAAGTGTGGGAATTACCGGGTCAGATCGAGGTGGACCCTAAGTAAGAGACAAAGAGCAGTTTGGGGGCAGCCAGGGAACAGCTGGTTGTGAATTCACTCTACACGGGGAGAACGGAAGGGGAGAAACCAAGGCTGGAGCCCCTCCACTGGGACAGCTCATCTCCGAGAACTTTTCCATCCAGTAACTTCCAGCGTGATATTTTTCATTGTGGTCACAGTGAGGAACTCTGGTTATTTTTACTAACACACCCCACAGCCATTGCATTCACTCTGTCCTACAGCACTTTATGATGTGTCTGACCCAGGAAAATGTGTGACTCCTGGGGGTGTCAGGGGTGGTCTTTATTTTCTTCCCTCTCTCAGCTTTCCTTTTCCTTGCCTGCCGAGGGAGTAGGTTCTGACTTCCCATGCACGCTTTCCTACCGTCTGTTCAGATCTGCCCCGTCTCCCAAGGGGCCCTTCTAACTTTACGTTGCACAAATCCACAGCCCGGGGACTTGCCAAATCTGTCAAGTCTTAATGTTTTCCTTGGCAGGGACCCCATCACTCCACTGGAATGGGTGGAGTGAGCCGCCGAGGCTTGGTGCCGCTCTTCCAGGCGCCGAATGCGGCCACTGGGGCTTTTTCCTGACGCCCTTCCCAGGCTCCTCCGGCTCCAGCACGCCCCGCATCCCACCTCTTCCAAGCCTGCTGGCTTCTTGGAGCATCGCTGACTGGGGCGCCTCCCAGGCCCGTAGGAACATCATTAAGTCTGAAGCTTTATCTTCATCACCTCTGCCTCTGTCACCCCAAGGGGTGGGTAGGTCCCCCTTTGCCTTCAGTGCCCTCTGCCTGCTGCTGTCCCTCCGGTGGCCCCAACCTCTCAGGCCGGAAGGGAAAGTTCTTCCATTCAACCAAGATTTGTACAGAGGGTCTCTACAACGCTGTTCACCATCCTAGGTTCTTAACAATGGACTGAGCAGCGGGAAAAAAAAAAAAAAAAGCCAGAAAGCCCAGCCCACATGGTGCTTACATTCTAACCCCGCTCATAAACTTGGAAAAGGAGGTTGTTAGGAAGTTAATGTGCTGGGTCAGAATGCCTGCTTCTTCAAACAGAAGCCTGGAGAAGTACGGTTTAACCCCAAAAGGAACAAAGTTCCGGTTTGGAATCCCTGAGACGTGTGGGAGCTGGGAGCCAGAGACCTCTTTGGTGTTCTGGTACACAGTTGGCCCACAGGTGGCCCACCTTCTATTCTGTATGGCCCACAAGCTAAGAATAATGTTTACTTTTTGAAATGGTTGGAAAATATCAACACAAGAGTAATATTTTGTGGCGTGTGAACATCACGTTTCAGCGTCTGGAAGTTTGACCGGGACACAGCCACACCCATTCGCTTACAGGTGAATGTGTGTGTCATTTTTGACATTCTGTCAGTTGTGACAGCGATTACCTGTGACCCCTAAAGCCTCAAACACTTACTCTCCGGCCTTTTACAGAAAGTTTGCTGACCACCACTTTTGAGCCATACCAGTGGAGATAACGATTTCTTTTCCATGTGCATTGGGCTGGCCCAGTTAGGCAAGCAGGAATCTCTCTTCTCAGTTGGCCCATGGAAGAGAATCATAAAATGGAGTTAACGTTGGCGGCCGAGAACCTGTCCCTGACATCTGTTTTCTCTTCAGCACACATGGAGACAAGCCCTCCTGGGAAGTGTCCTGACACATGCAAGATTCCTTCCTGGCAGAATCTTCGATATTATTTGCCGAGTTCAGGAGCAAACCTTCACCTTGGGGGGTTCGGGTTCCTTGGAGGGAGGACCCATCCGTGCTCTCAGCTTTACAAGTTTGAATAATAATATTGTGCCTGTGGAAAAGACACAGGACTAACAGCAGAAATGGATTCAAATCCTCACCACCCCCCTTCATTAGTTGTCTGGATTGGGCAAATTATTTAATCTGCGGAAAGAAGCCTCAGTTCTCTCATCTGTAAAATGGGTTGTGTTGCCCACTTATTAAGAGAAACAAATGCCATCATACACATGGAAATACTTTCCAACCTGGACAGCAGCAAGCCAATACATCACTTTTTGTCTTTTCAATAAAGGGAGCAATATTAGCTGAATTCTCACTCTTAATTCTGGTTTGTCTATGGAGACCCAGTCAGAGAGTCAAGGTGAGAAAGATCTAGAATGGTATTCTCCTGGACCTCAGTGAAGGTCTTGGCCTATCCTGAGGCCTCAACTCCCACCCCTCACCCTAGATTCCACTTACCCTCTGGACTCAGCTTAGGGGACTCTCAACCATGTGGGGGACAAAGGCCTTTCGTAACTGAATAAGAAGCATAGAGACACACTATGTTTCTTTGGCAGGATCGTGTCTTGTAGTTTGGAGGATGCCATAGCTGCCGTCCATCAAACTCCCCAAGCCCCGTAGAACAGGATGGAAATGCCAACTACACACCCCTCCAACTATTTGCTTATTTCTTCCCTGCTCAGTGGCCCTCTCAGGTGCAGTGAGATCCCCCGCCCCCCACTATGAAGCCCTGATGATCCTAAGTTCGACAGCTATCTTTTTCAGGTAGTTTGGGGTTGGGGAAAGGGTGAAACATACAGAGGGGAACGATTTTTAAATATGAAAACCTTCCTTCCTCACTGGACTATAAGCTTGTGAGGGGCAGAGACTTGTTTTGTTCTCCGTGGCGTCATTGACACCTACAAGGTGCCTGGCACATGATGGGGCTCCATAATCATTCTTTGAATGAATGAATCAGTGAGTAATAGTGTCTTGAGATTTAATGACCAAGTGTCTTCCAGGTCATCCTATTGTATGGGTTTACGCACATCCCTTCCATGCGAAATAGCTTTCTACATACAGTAAGTGTCTAAAACATGTCCATGGAAGTTCACAGTTGGAAAAGTCAGTGTCCCAAACCTCAAAGCGAAATGAACAGAACAAGACATGTGAATAGGGTCTCATTTTAATAGTGTCTCTAAAAACAAACAAACAATCAAACAAAAAACCCCTTCTTTTGCAAGAGGGCTGGTAATCTTGTACTTCATATTTTGTTCAAAGATTTCGCTGGGGCAAGGGTAATGATAAGTTGGAACTTCGACATGTGATCTGGGAAGTTGGGGGTGGTTGTTTCATTGGTTACGTCTCCTGAGAAAATTCTCAAACTAGGAAAAAAAAAACCACTCTGACAGTGACACACTAAGGCTGGTACTTATAACTACTGTCCTCATTGTTTAGGGGAAAGAAGTTTTAATTATGGGCCAGAGAACAGATGTTAGATCCCTGGCCTTCCCCTGCTATTTGCTATTTGTTATGAGTCACTCTGGAGCCTGTCCGTCCTGGCACCGGTTTTCATGGGAGGCATCAGTGTGTGGCCAGAAGTGTGTGCTGATGGATGGGCTCACGTAAGGATAGTCAGAAGGCTGGGCCTCAGGCTTCCGTTGGCTGTCGCCTTCTTTGCAAAGGTTACTTTGTTCCCTTCCCCATATTGTCCCTCCCCTTTGTTCTCCCCTCCCAAGCTGGATTCTCACAATAAATGTGGACTCTCATTTGAGTTCCCACTGCACTGGCTTATTAGGGACACAAGGGAGGATGACAGGAAGACCTCTGCTCAGGAGGCATGTGTTGCCCACACCACCCAAGGTGGCAGGAGTTCTAAGAAGGCAGAGGGCCATCTCCTGGACAGCAGTGGAAAGAGATGAGTGGCTCTCTTGGTCGTTTCACATGGTGCCCTAAGAGAGAACTCGGCAGCCACCCTTACTCACACACTCTCCTTAAAGCTTCCTGGAAACTTCCCAGGTTTTCTGGCTGGCTCAACCATTTCCACCAGTGGATCTGATCTCTCCTCTCTCTTACTGATCCAAACTAAGCTCTGCTAGTTCCCCTTCCCCTTTATTTAAGCCATGATAATGCTGGGGTTTTGCGTAAGGAACTTGGTTAGAAATCTAAGAAGAAACTCAAACACTTGAATAGGATTTCTCAAGTCCGGTGGACTTTACTAGCCCAGATCCCCGGTTCTTCTTCTGTTCTTCTTTAACTCAGTCCCAGGGCCAGCCATGCAGAGCCCCAACCTAAAAGGCATGTATGAAGCTTCAGTAGATCTAGTTGGTTTCCAAAATGTGTCAACCCATTTTGTGCTCCAATCGGTGTTATAGAAGATTCCATTGCTCGAGATCCTGGGCCACCATTGATACCACCCGTCTTGTTAATCTCAGTCCTTTTGGTGGAAATACATTAGTATCAAGTTGTGGTTTTAATGTGTATTTCCCTGAAGAATAATGATGTTGAGCACCTTTCCTTATACTTCTTGGCCATTTGATTATCCTCTTTTGTGCAGTGCATTTCACATCTTTTGCACATTTTTAACTGGAGATAAGCCCTTTGTCAATGTATCTATTGCAAAAATCTTCTGCCAGTCTGTAACTTGCACTCTCTTCTTGCTCATATGGCCCAGTGAAATCTTTTTGTAATATAAAACCACAGAGCTGGGAAGACTGAAGCTATGGCATGGCCAGCTGCTTTTACTTGATTGCATTTCCAAATCGCTTTCCAGAAAGTCAATAATATTTATAATTCAGCACCACAGAAGGTGCCCTTGCAACCCCCTCTCAATCAATAGCCCCTCGGAAAAGTAAATTCTATCCTGACCGCTATCACCGTAGATTTGTTTTGCCTGTTCTTGTCCTTCACATAAATGGAATCAAGCAGTGTGTACTCTCTTGTATCTGGCTTCTTTTGCTCTAATTGTGTCTGTGAGATTCAGCCACTTTCTGTATAGCAATAGTTGGTTCTTTTTCGTTGCTCTATGATATTTCATTTTATATACTACAGTCTGAATTGTTTCCAAGTTGGTGCTATGATGAAGTTGATACACATGCACACACACACCTATATACATATATAGAAATTTATATAATATTTATATTTATAAACATGTAAAATATATAAAGCAAATTTTTTTAGGATTTTTTAAAATTATTTTTAAATAATCTCTACACCCAACACAGGGCTTGAACCCACAACCCTGAGATCAAGAATCACACGCTCCACTAACTGAGCTAGCCAAGTGCTCCAGGCTATATTTTTTAAGTAATCTCTACAAGCAACATGGGGCTTGAACTAACGACCCCAAGATAAAGAATCACATGTTCTACTTACTGGGCCACCCCTTAAGGCTATATTCTTAGAGGTCTTTTGATGGGCACGTGCAAACTCAGGCCTATATCTAGGAATTGAGTTGCTGGGTCTTTAGGGTATGAATTATTGCTTTGTTTTAGTAAATACTGCAAATTTTTCCAACTGGTACAACCAGTGTACATTCCTACCCACTGTCTATGAGGATTTTAGTTGTTCTACATCCTCTCCAACAGGTGATATTGTCAATAGTTTTTGTTGTTAGTTTTGTTTTGTTTTAATTTTGGCCCTTCTGCCGTCTGTGTATCTTAGTGGAGTTTTTTGTTTGTTTGTTTTTTTAAAGATTTTATTTATTTATTTGACAGACAGAGATCACAAGTAGGCAGAGAGGCAGGCAGAGTGGGGGGCGGGGGGGGGGCGGAAGCAGGCTCCCCGCTGAGCAGAGAGCCCGATATGGGGCTTGATCCCAGGACCCTGAGATCATGACCTGAGCTGAAGACAGAGGCTTAACCCACTGAGCCACCCAGGTGCCCTCTTAGTGAAGTTTTAATTTGCATTTTCTTTGTGGCTAATGGCTTTGAGCATCTTTTCACATGCTTACTAGCCCCTTGGATATTCCCCTTTGTGAAGTGTCTGTTGAGTTTTTTGTACATTTGTCAACTTTGGTGTGCTTGGTATTTTTTTTACTGCTTTGCAAAAATTCTTTATGTCTTCTATTTTTAAAAAAGATTTTATTTATTTATTTGACAGAGATAGACATGGTGAGAAAGGGAACACAGGCAAGGGGAGGGAGAGAGGAAGAAGCAGGCTCTCCGCCTAGCAGGGAGAGCTAGTGTCAATCCCAGGACACTGAGATCATAACTTGAGTTGAAGGAAGACACTTAACAACCGAGCCACACGGGCACCCCATTCTTTCTGTATTCTAGATATGAATCCTTCATCGGATCTATGTTGTGAATATTTTTCTCCTCATCTGTGGTTTGGCTTTTCATTCTCTTAATGATGTCTTTTGACGAATGGAAGTTCTTTCATTGCATGAAGTTCGCATTATCCCTTGTTTCTTTGACTGCAGTCAGACCGACTGCTTTGGGTCCTGTCTCTGCCTTCAGTTCTCAGGTTGTAGGCCTGTGTCCCCAATCTGCTAGTCTCTCCCCTACCCTTCCCGCAGATTCCTTCTGCTCCGCGGGCTTGCCGTAGATTCCCTGCAGTGGGGACTGAAGTCTTACTCCCCGTTGGATAAGCAGAATTGTCCTCTTTTTCTGACTTGTGCCTGGCCTTATTTCCTCTGCAGCCACAAGTCTTGAAGGTTGGGATTATCAGACTGCTGGGGTCTCTCTGCCCACCAGCAGCAGCCAGTACTCCTTCCCTGGGTCCCTCTGCATTTCACTGCCCCACCCTGGGCCTCAGCAGAGGTGATCCACTCATCCTCATCAAGTCTTTCCTGGCTCTGGTCACACCCCTGCCCCAAATGCTTTGGCAGGTGATCTTTGACGCTTCTTTTGGTGTCCTCTAGGACAATTCTCCAGATCTCCACTCTCCTGGATTATGTTATAAACTTAGTTTTCACCTCAAGACCAAGACCCAATATCATAGGCTCAACATTTAAACTCCAAATGGGGGCCCAATATAATTCAGTCAAAATGGAGCCAAATGACCATTATATTGCATATCTCTAATGTACTACTAGCCTGCCCCTTTTCCTCCTTCTAAGGGCTACTTCATTTGAACATGAAGTGATCTGGAAACGCAATCAAGTAAAAACAGAATCCCATAAGCTCGGACGTGAAAAAAATGGCATCTTCATTTCTATGTGAAAATTAACCATTCCTTACATTTTGAATATGGACAACAAAAGGCAACACTAGCGGTTCCCCATGCCTCCGTCACCAACAGAAATCACAGCTACCTTCATGTCACAGAGTTGCTGATGCTAGCTGATTAGTCACACTCATCACTATTTCAATATGGCAAATGTTATTAGACCCACCAGTAAATCTCGCATTTAATGGGTTAAATATAATACTGTCTCACAAGTTAGTTTCTTAAAAAATATTCTGATAAACTTAGTTCAATATCAATATAGCTTATGCATTTTTTTTTAATTTTTCCATTTGAGAGAGAGAGAGAGCACGTGAGGGCAGGAGCAGGGGGAAGGGTTACTGGGAGAGGGAGAAGGAGACTCCCCTCTAAGCAGGGAGCCCAGTATAGGCTTGATCCCAGGATCCTGGGATTATGACCTGAGTGGAAGGCAAACACCTGACTGAACTACCCAGGTGCCCCTGGTTTATGCATTTTAAAACATTCTGACCTGCAGTCTATATAGGCTTCACACAACTGCCAGAAAGGTCCCAGGTACAAAAAAAAAAAAAAAGGCTGAGAAACCCTTGTTGGCAAGAGACCCTCTTAAACCCTTAGGAACTTCAAGTCACACAGTGACCTACGCTGATCAACCAGCAGCAACGCCTCTAGGCTGGGTGGTGCTGAAAGTCGGCTCCATCTTTGTTATTCTGTTCTTGGGTGTGGGGGGTGAGGGAGGGAGGATCTCAAGGGGCCCAGGCATGTGGCTGCAGTTTTCTCTAGATTCTGGCATTCCGGGGATTCTGGAAGAACAGGGCATCTCTTCCGCAGGTCAGAGGAAATGGGTAGCTCTCCGGCTAAATAGATTTCATGCTTGACTTCAGGGGAATAGCCCAAATGATGATCTGTTTGGGAGAGTAAATTAAAGAGGTAAGCGGGCATGCTGGTTTTATTTGGTTTAACATTTGCTGGTTTAGTTGCTCCCCTAAGCATTTCAAAGGAACAATATTGGTTGTCAGACATCTCTCCCCAGCATCATTATCTTTCCCCACTGCCCAATTCAAATTTTGGCTGGATCCTGCTTCTCCAGGGGCACTGTCCTTGGATTAGCCTGTAGGGAAGGCTCACCGGAATCTCTCTCCAGGCCAATCGAAACATGACTATTTCTTTTCTCACAGCTCCCAATACTGAGTCTTCATGTGACTCCCCACTCCGACCCTCCTGTCTCCTAATCAGTATCCTTACTAGCATTTCTTGGACCAGAATGTTCATGAAGAGGAGTTGTCTCCCCTTCCTAGAAGCCATGCTTTTAGGTTCTCATTTGATGCTGAGTAATAGAAAATGGAAGAGGTTTGATTACTTAATTTCTGAATCCAGTTCCTCGGCTCACACCCTGAAGGACCAGTGAGATTCCCAGGTCCTAAAAATTGGGGACATATGCTTCTTGTCGCTATCTAAATATCCTTACATGGCGGATTTCTTCTGGGGCCCTCCCACCGCCGTCCCTCACCCTCCGTCTACCCCATGCATCCCATTCTTTCATTTTGTCACACAGACCACTGGAACAGTGAGTTGATGCGGTTGTAAGTCAGGTGGAGACCCTTCCACTGACACCTTTGTCTTCTTTGGTCAGGAATGGTGTTGGCATGGCTACGACCACCATGTCCTCCTCCTCCTCCCTTCTCCCCGTTAAGGTTCCCTATTTTGACTGTTTGCATGTGTTATTTTCAAAGAAAAGAGACGGCAGCTGATTCGGTGCACGACATTCTTCCAGAGGGTTGTAAGTTCTCTCTAAAAACCTAAGCTGTCCTTTGTTGTTATCGAGACCACTAGCCAGATTGTTGAAGTTGACAGAGTTTCATTAGCTATGTTTTTGCAATAGTTTGCCTTACTATGGAGACAATGGGAGAACTCTGCCTAAAAAACTGGCTTTGTTTTATAGTCCTTAGCTGTGTGACACCGATGAATGGTCTTGAGCTGTTTCCAGCCCCTAGTGAGGGGTTTCAGCTTCTTGGACACTGCCGGGAAATCTGTGAGTTCGGGCAGCATTTTCGAAGACAGCTTGTCCTGTAACAAGCAGTGGGTTCTGTGAGTCATGACTGCAGCCCGGTGATTCTAGTTCTGACCCTTCCCTTGACTAACATGTGGCCTTGGATAGGTCCTTTCTTGTTTTTTGTCTCCAGTCTTCTCCTCCATAAAGGGAGACAGGAGGCCTGACTGAGCTCTGAATGCCTTCCAGTTCGCTCTGTCATTTTATTATTCTAATAAATGAATCACCAAAAAGTCATGAAAACATCCCAATTATAGCAATTAAGAAAAATAACCGAGATTCTGTTTTATATGGTGTTAAAGATTCCCTTTTGCCTCCTGAGTCTCTTAAAGACCCAATATGTGTACCCCTGGAACTCTGCAACATCCTTGTAAACTGTTTTTTAAAACTGATCGTGGGCCAGCGTGGAATCCTGCGTCTTATGATCCAAGTCTCTGATTCTGAGTTGTAAGAAGGTCTATTTAAAATGGTATGTTTTCCTTGCAGGAATTGTGAAGTGGTCAGATTTTATGATGTTTTAACATTCATTGCCATTCATTATCTAAACACTCCTCTATAATCCGGTGAGTGTGTGAGGCTAATAAGTAGAATGGAATTCATTCCAGGTTTGATTGCATCTGCTGATTCTAGTGGAAGGCCTCTCTATATCTGTTTTTCCTTTCTCGACATGGTTAAGGCAAAGAGTCGTGGAAAACCTCAGACTCAGCTCAAGATTTTAAATCTCTGTGACTTGGGGCAAAGAAAAAAATGTGGCTCTGCATAGCCATCTCCAATGCCTACCAATTGTAGAGTGTAGTGATATTTCACAGGAAGAGAAATCTCGTGTCGGTAGGTTTTTTGACTTGTTAAAATAGTCACTATACCTCTTTCTTTTCAAACATAGAACATCTCCACCTGTGTAATGCTCACAAATCCTAATCACGTTGCCATGCCATATAATATTTGACTTTATAATCCTTGGAGAAGGAATAATGGGGGGACAGGGCCACCAGGGACACAGTGACATTTCATGGTCCGACTGCATCTCATGGTACGAAAGGCAGCTTGGTTCACACTGCTGCTGGATGCCGGGCTTCACCTCTTTATGATTATGGGATGCCACAGAAGGATTCTTGGGAGGCTGCGTCCTTTAAGTCAGGTCATTATCCCATTGAACAAGGCTCTCTCTCTCCTATCTTCCGATTTCTGGCTCCACTGCCACCAGCGCCACCCCCCACCCCAAGTACACACTAACACTTGTACTTGGACTGTGTTTCCCAAAACATATACTTAGAGTTTCATTTACTGATTGCTCTGATGCACTCCAAATGGCCCAGCATTTTGCCGATGAAAGAGTGTAAATCATGCCTTACGTGGGATACGGTAGGATGTGATGTTTAGAGAAAGGAAAATATGCTTCCTTATAGAAGCACCAGGCACTCAACCATCTGGATTGGGGAGAACATTTTCAGTCATTCATCCTGATGTTTTGTCTACATGGCACCAAACATCTGGGACCTGGGTGACAGACTGACGGTTTCACTTCACATCCAGATGTTTTTGCATTACGCTGAAACAATTAAAAGACGTCAGTAATATTTTTCAGAATTTAAATAGTAAAAGCGTGACAGTTACACTAATTTCATTTAAGTTTTGAGATAGAAAAGATGAGGGTAAGAGGCATGCTTTTGGCTGGTTCTTGAGGCAATTTGCTAGTTTTTTTTTTTTTTAAGCCACGTATTTTGCAACTTGACTGTAAGAATTTTTTTTAAAATTATGAAGAAATATCCCCAAAAATACAGCCTGTCCCTAAAAATACAATGATTGGGATTGTCATTCAATAGTAAAAACACTTGGGTTCTGCAAATTCAGGTAAGATGTGGATGGTTAAAAGAAATTATTGTCGAAAATCGTTGCCTAACAGCTTAAGAAGTGAGCGCGTCATTTGAAATGACTCTCTGTAAATACATGTACTCATTGCACGAAAATGAGAATGCAGGATCCACAGGTTTGTCGGGATTCTAACGGGATTTGCAAGGAGGCTTTTCAGACCTTTTAAAGATGCATTTTTGAGAAATGCTTTGAGTGATTCAAAATGGAAAATCAGATTCCATCCACTGGAGCCACCTTGAACGTCTATCACAAGAGCAAAAGCAGCAAGGGATGTTGAAACATTCTGCAACACAACTATGGGGGGGGGTGTTTTGCGTTGTTTGGAGAATCAAATTTCTCGTTTTCTCCCATTAAATGGGATTGGGTCTAATGCTTGGTTAGAAGACGTGTTCCCAGCATATTTCTTGTATTAGAAGACACAGCTTTAATCTGGCGCTGAAATGCCAACAGGTTTTGTGGCCACTTCTATACCATGAAAATTCCAATATATTTTTCATTATTTTTAGGAAGGCACATAGGGTGCATTACACATAGCAGAAGTATCGAACTGAACTAGCCTGGTACAGTGCTTCTGCTGACTCAGCACATGGTTTCTCTTTTCCACATTACAAAAACAACTTTCCTCTGGGGTAAAGCCTTCACAGAAAGCAAAGGGGAATAGAAATACAGAGGGGTCTTATTTTCACCCTTAATTGTACCAAGTCCAAAGGCAAATGCAAAATCAGACTCAACTTTTCTAGGTTTACAGAATTAGAAAGCTTCCTCCCCTTGCCTCTTTCCCACCCCCAGCACCATAGAAATCCCCAAAGTTGGAACGAAGCTTGTTGTTTACCCATGAATTTGCACCAGGCCTCATACCCTTGGTGTTGGACTCAGAGGCAAGGGTGCCTTTTTTATGCTTTGTGTAGGGGATTTTAAGCAAGGCAGGTCAATCTCGGTTTTGTGGACCTGTACCCGCAAACATTTCTTAAGAGCCCTGCTTTGAGTAAGCTGCCTATCCTAGACATCACATAGGGACTTGTGGGGCCTGGGGTGAACCTGGGGTCACAGCACATGTCCACCTTCTCTGCTTCATTCAGCGCTGGAGCCCTTCAGAAATGTAGGGTTGTGGGTGCATGCCGGCCGGCCCCAATGGACGTGCTAAAAGGCTAGCGCCCGTTCTATACATTATCGAACGTTCCTGAAGCTCTGTTTTCTATTCCGCGAACACTCAGCAAATCCGCTGCGGTGGGAATCGCTGGGCGGGAGGGTAGCTCGTGGACCCGGGTCAGGAAGAATATTGTGAACCTCCGGTCTCCCCGAAGCCTCCCACCTCCCCCGCCTTTGGCCTCCCCCATGACCAGCTCACTAATCAATGCAAATGCCGTAGGAGGCCAGGTCCGCAATTGGCATTCCAGAGATCTCGGACCACCAGCCGAGCTTTAAATAAGTGCAGATGTGACAGGCGGGAGACCGGCGAGGCCGCCTCTCCGCCCGCACGGCCCTCCCCACGCAGGCCAATGCACACCGCCGCGGGCCTCCGCGGAGCTCGCAGGGTGCCTGCGGCGGCTGCGGGGAGCACGTCCGGGAGGAACGGGGTGCGCACCTAGTAACCGCGGGGACTGTGGATGCCCCCGAGTTTGAAGGCAGTGCGGGGATGGTGTGAGCCCGTTGGTCCATAACTTCCTTGGCTGCTTCTCTCAAGTGGCTGGGGAGTAACCTACCCTCGTCGCCAGCCTGGGGCTCCAAGGGCCCCGACTCCCGGGCCTGGCTCGGGAAATTCTGAACTTGGCCCGCTGGGGAGGCTCCGCTCTTCCACCGCCGGGCCCGAGCGCGCAGGAGGCGCTCCGGACCTGCTGGCAACAAGGAGAATATGAATCTTCTCCCCAGCTTACCCCACGCGGAAAAAGCACCTTTCCCGTCCCCAACCCAGCCTGGAGGCCTGGTGCCCGGACGAAAAAGCCAAGTCGGAGACGTCCGGGCCTGCGAGAGCCACGGTCCTGAGAGTGCGGGCCGAGGCGGAGGGAGCTGGAGCGGGAGAGGTCAAGCCGGGGTCAGTCCCAAGTCCGGGTGGAGGTTGAGCGGCTCCGCCCAGGGACGACCGGCGGCGGGGATGGCTTCACTTCTGCAGACTGCGACCCGCAGTGTCCCTTATAGCCCCGACTGCAGGCTCCGAGTTGAAGGGCTTGAGGAGGGGGGCGGGGGGGGAAGGCGAGGGGAAAAAACCTCGGAGCCAGGCGCATTCTTCCGTGTCTGGTCAGCCCCCGAGCCCGATTCCGAATTTATTCACAACCAGCCCCCAACTCTCCAAACTCGGGGTGGCTCCACAAACTCTGTCCGGTCCCGGTTCGCGCGGCCACCTGCCTGCGGTTCTCGTTCTCCGACCCGGGCACTTTCGATCCGAGCAAACCCCTCCGGCCTCTCCTGCCCGTCTTGGCGGGTACCGCTCCCGCGGCCCAGGAGGGCGGCGGGGGCGCCGCAGCAGACCTCTTGGCGGCCGCTCGACGAGGCATCAGGGCCAGGTTCCCACACCTCCCCGGGACCCGCTCATTCCCACCTCTCCAGGTCCCAAAGGCGTCAGCCCCGCGTCCCGCCGCCGCAGGCACCGGTACCCACCCCCCCCCGGAAACCTGCAGGCCCGGAGGGGCGCGCCGCCAGGCCCGGTGCAGGGCCTTCTCCTCCGAGCGGCCCTGCCGCCAGCCCGGACACCCCAACCGCCTCCCGCACACGAGAGACACCCGTCTGGCCGCCGACGGGCCTCCCGGACCATCCGCGCCTCTGGACGCCCCTTCCGCCGCGGCAGGACCCCGCGCAGAGGACGCCCGCCGGAGCCCCGGGGCGGCGATCGTCACTCGCGCCTTCCGCCGCCGGCCGCCGGCCGCCGCCCCGCCCCGGGCGACCCTCCTTCCCTGCCTGCCTCCGGGCCCCGCGCGGCGGCGAGGGCTCCAGGCGAGTACCGCAGGCACCGGCGCGCACGAACTGACCGCGCTCCGGCCGCGTCTCCCCGAGAGCCACGTGCGCCCAGCCTCGCCGCCCCAGCCGGGTCGCAGCTGCCCCCCGCGCCTCCGCCCGCCCGCCGCAGTCGCTTGCCGGCACCTGCACCCTACTCTTCCGTTTGCCTTTCCGTCCGAGTAGAAATGCTACCACCTTAAACAAATGCGTACTCTGAGACAGGCACGAAAAAGACGAGGAGGCTACGACGATCCGAGCCCCGAAGCAAAGAAACGCCAACTGGCCCAGAGCGACCAGGCTTGGCGCAGGGGCGCATGTAACCAGCTGGAGAGGCGACAGCCATGGGTCTGCGGAAAGTGGAGCTCTTCTTCAAAGCCGGGCTGATAAATCCCTTTAAATTATATCGAAAAACTATCCGAATCCTCAATTATTTTTTGTGGACCTGTCCTCATTGAAATGCCGATTGTAAGCAAAAACAAAAACTCTTAATTTATTGATGTAAGCCCTGTTCAAAGAGGCCAACAGGAGGACGAGACGCACACAGCGATGACATTGCTTTAGCGATGTGACCACTATACCATACTTTGCGGAGACGTTCTCTCTTTTTATCTCCCTCTCTCTCTTTTTTTAAGTGCAAAATGTAGCTAAGCAACTTCCCCTGCAGCTGGCAATCCCAGATAATATGGTTACTTTCCTAGTGTAAAAATGTCCCGGTGATGTATCATCTAAAACAGTATTCGCAAGGTTTCCGATTGTGTCACATAAACAGCAGAACATAATCGGGCTGAAGAACTGTTAAGTCCCTTTATGTAAATACCTGATGCCATCCTTCAAAACCAGTTGTTTGTTTGTATAGCAAATCTAAATCACAGGCCCAAGCTTAGCTGCCCTTTCATGAATAATATCTCCACTTTCCTTGGGTCCCAAAGAAGACAAACTGCAATGTCAGTATTTTGTTCTTTAGAGAGAATAAATTGTTTTTTCCCACCGCCCGGGATGCTCAGGAATGATATGTGCTAGGCATTCATATGAGGATATTTTGGAAGATGGTGCAGGTGTGGGCTGACTTCAATTACTTGCTTTTGTGGTTGTTTATTTTTTTTATTTTTATTTTTATTTTTTTTAAGAGGTCAAATGTAGGATCTGGTTTTAGGGAAGGCAGAGAATAAGATTTCCTGACAGGAGTTAAAATGCCCCCGTGCCCAGTCTCAGATGGAGGAGATAACACAAACCTGATAAGGCATTTAGCTGGCGCATCCTGAAAATGGAGGTACCTATCAGCATGCATGTCATCAATCAAAAATTATTTAATATTTGCCATTCAATTAGCCAAATGGCTCCACCATTTTGCAAATTTTCACAAATAAACAATTAGCGAAATGATTGGTAAAATCTTCCATGCTCACTCATTTAATGGTAAATGATTGAGCAATACTTGAACTTGCAGGAAAATATAATAGTTTAGGAATTTATGGTGCAGTTAAAAATGAAGTATAAGAATCTGACAGTTAAATTTTCTGAACTGGTAGAAAATACTAACAGAATTACTTAGGTTTCTTTCTCTCTTCTTTTTTCTCTAAAAATCATTTTGGAACAAAGACTGAATTTAGGAAACAAATCAGAACAGCCCTAACATCTGAATATATAAGTGAGTTGAGTATATGGTTTCTTAAGTGATTTTTTATATAAAATAATTTAGTGGCCTTAAAAAAAATCTTGCTTAATTAAACACATAACATAAGGAATACTAAGATAGGTGTTTTTATCTTATATAACTAGAATTCCTTACATACCAGTATAAGAAACGAACAGCTATGTTGGCTACATTCCCTAAGTATTAGTAATTTAAATTCCCTGAATATAACTGACCTCAGTAAGTTGAATCATAGGACATAAAAGCTACTTTATGAGAACCCTTTATATATAATTATGCAAATCATAGTAGTGTTTAAGTCACTAATAACTAGACATATAAATTTTTGGGTTGAAGGAGAGCCTAGACTGTAAATCTATCATATAATTTTCTAGCCATCTTTTAAAATGAGATAAATTATAGCATATAAACATCCTCAGGATCTGTTTTATTATAAGAAAATAATTTTCTTTGCTATCAGAGATGCCCATGAGGACACATTTTTATTATATATTTGAGAGCTGTTAAATTTGATGATTAAACACATAATTTTAAGCCATTTCTCAGAAAAGTTCTTAGACTATTCAGAGTATTTTACTTCTGAGTAATGCATTAAAAACACAAAATGCGTGGCATTTATGTGGAATTTTTGTAAAGGAGAATGCACCTGAAACAGGAAATACGTGCAAATAAAAACTAAAGACCTAGGTTCAGATGAAAAAATGACATTCAAAATTCTGCTTCCCAGAAAATGATCTATTTTACAAAAAATTCCTGCAATATTTTCTCTCTTCAGGTCTGCCCTTTACAAAATGACAAAATTGTTCAGGGATCTGCTCACCGAGCCCACACAATTGCAGTTCTGTGTGTGTGTGTGTGTGTGTGTGTGTGTGTGTGTGTTTCAATCTCCATTCGCCTTTGCAGGGCACAGAAATAAAGAAAAGATGAAAACCTTGAGCTACTCTGACACACATAAGGACTTATAGTTTATTAATCAGAGAATTTAGCTTTATCCCCTCTGCTATTCATCTGAAATTAATTAAGTGTGTAGAATTACAAGGTGGGTGTATCCGAGACAGCAGGCCCTGCTCGGACTAATCAAAAGGGCACATGTTGAATGAGTACAATTTAGTTAAGGTTAATCCAGTGAAGATGATACCTCCCTGGTCTTAATTACTCTAGGTGATAGATTGTGGAATGGGAGAGTAGGAAGGAAGGGAAATTCGGTCCTACCAAATACCAGGATCCTCTAATTTAATTTAGCTCCTTGTTTTCATAGAGGCAAACAGTTTCCATTCAGAGAGTAGGACCACACTCTCTGGATTCTTGTTTAAGGTGGGTAGGAGAAAAAAAAAAATAATTGCATGTGTCTTCTTAAGAAAAATATGGAAAACAAATATGAAGGCTTCAAAGCTTTTGGTGATAATGTGTCTTTTATTGTAGGCAAGTCAGTTCGGAATTTTATTGCGGCGCAGTGCATTCTTTGTGATTTCTGCTGGGGGCTGGTTACTTTTTTGAACTTTCTTCTGAGTGTGGAGACTGGGCAACTGAATGAAACAAACTGTTTCTGTACCTGCAAGACTGCATTAATGAAATGACTACATATGTACTGTTAAAAAACAATACAGTTTAAAATATTAACAAATACAGAACTAACCACCGTGCATGAATCACACAAACACGATGTGGGGCATTAGAAGCAGAATACCTACTCTACGATTCCATTAATACAAAGCTCAAAAACAGACGGCCCAAATCTATATGTTATAGGTCAGAGTTGGGATTTACCCTCGGGGGAGCCCCAAACAAGAGGGGCTTCTGGGGGTGTAGATCACACTCTGTTTCTCAAGCTGGGTACTGGTTACACAGGTGGGTTCACTTTATGAACATTCATTCATTCCGTTCATGAATTTGTGAGCTGACGATTTGAGCGTTTTCCTGTATATATGCCTTGTTTCAATGAAACACGCACTTTACAAAATGAAAATGAATAAGAGAAAAATACTAAGAAGGGAATGGAACTATAGAATGAAACATTCTTAAAAGACAGAGGTGCGTGGGCTGAGTTCTTAATGTGTTCGCTTTGCCATCTTTCCATCTGCTCACGCACAAATGCTCAAGATTACGCCTCTGTATCCAGACTTCACTAAATATTTGGATCTTTCTTGTTTCTTTTGCTTACATGAAAGTCCCAGTCTGATTAGGGTGTTTCAGAATCTTATTCTATGTTGCTTTTTAAGGTGCAGCTCTCTGCCTCCCCCTCCAAAAGCTTATTTTCTCCTTGTGCATGCATTAAAAAATCATCAGTTGATTTCCTTGTTTTCAGTTTTGTGATATATTTTCAGCTCAAGAGGGGGTATCTGTTTCTGATTTATTAGCATTTGATCCCCCAGTTTCCTGCCATTGATCAAGCCTAATACTTAGCTCAGCTGATGAGTTTTATATGAAAACTGATATTTCAGGAAGACGGAAGGTTGGACCCATTTTTAATACTTTTTTCCCCTTCATCTCTTCCAGAGTTTGATGCACACGGGAGACACCTAGCAAAGCCCGAAACTATATTTCTTTCTCAGTACGTCTCCCTGGTATAAAACCTTTTGGAAGCAAAACATGTATTTATCAACGGAAGAGATGTTTGTCCGGCGTCTTCAAGAGCCTGCCGATTGTATACACATCTACACGCTCTCACCAAAACAGGCCTTCCCTGCACTGCTACCCGGCTGTCTGCCATTCAATCTCCAGTGAAGTCATGGTGAATAAGGTCAGCTCCTTGGAAACATCTGCATTTGATCAGTTTGCACAAAATGGGGGCCTTCCTGATGCTGGACTTCTCCGAAGTCCCCTATGACAATAGCTGATTCACCA
This sequence comes from Mustela nigripes, assembly GCF_022355385.1. Classification (NCBI taxonomy): domain Eukaryota; kingdom Metazoa; phylum Chordata; class Mammalia; order Carnivora; family Mustelidae; genus Mustela; species Mustela nigripes. The sequence continues at coordinate 77,929,093 of NC_081563.1, read as the reverse complement.
CCCCGGTCTCCCTCAGGAAACCAATCCCCCGCCCCCACCTCTGAACCATGCAATGCCCAGACTCGATTCTAGTCTAATGAGGACATTTGTCGTCTCATGCCTTCAGAGCTGGCTGCACCCTGCGGGAGAATGTTCCTCCTTCAGCTGGGAAGATGTTGTTCTAGTTATTGTTAAAGCTAGGGTGATTGGTGGTCCTTTATTCATGTCAGTACAGTGGAAAGAGTAGCAAATGGACTCTGGGCAGAAGGTCATGGGCCTGTTGATGGTACTTGAACCATTTGTAGACCCCGATAGGGTCAGTTCTGTGCCCCCAGTGGCACATCAGTGGAAGATTAAGATTAGCTGCTGTGTGTGTGTGTCTGTTTTCTTTTCTTTTCTTTCCTGTCCCTCTCCTCCTCATACCCCTCAGACATATTTTCAGGATTGTATTGTCAATATGTTATTTCAATAGAAAGTCTAAAGGACAACTCTAGAGCCTTTTTTTTCTTTAAAGCAAAAAATAACTTCTAAGAAGACAGTCTGATAGTCCCAGAAGGTATTTTGATAGGCAGAATATACATTTTATTCGTGACAATGTCACAGAAAAGTTGATGAAAAAAATCTAGTCTAAACTTTCACACGAAACATCAAACTGAAAGAGGTTTTAGAAAATTTGGGGGCATCATTAAAGTCACTTTACCTGTAGAGCATTTAGAAAATGGCTCCATTGGGTGTTTCCAAAATTTGTTTACCACGTTTTTAAAATCTGCAAGTCTGACTGCCCTTCATTTACAGAGGGTGGGGCAACAGGCTGAAAAAAAATCTAGTCCCTAAGTTACGTGTTCACTGAAAAGCTTCTGAGCCTAACAGGTACCAAGGAGGAGACAAGAGACTCACAGAACAGTCCCCGTCTTCTGTCATCTGTCAGAGGGGAGGAGACAAAAATACAGGTAGACAACAAGTGGAATAGCCACCAACATGAAGATGAGCCACGCTTTCCTCCTGTTCCGGACGTCACATTCCTAGCTGAAGCCTGAAGCCTCCACCTGTGGTCCCATCTAAGGCCCCAGGGCGACCGCTCCCCATCATCCCGTGATCGGGGTGCTGTGGTTCGACAGACCTGTGTTACAACATTAGCCCTTCTGGAAGCAGGGCAAGTTCCTGAACAGCTGCGGGCCTTTCCAGGTTCCTTTTCCAGCATTTCCAGGTTCCTCACCTCGAAATAAAAGCACTATCTCCTGCACGGGCCCACGTAGCAGACCGTGTCTGCCCCACGCTTAAAGCAACGCTGAGCGCCTGCGCCCTGCTCAGCGCAAGCCACCATGCTTGGTATTCGTGTCCCTGCCCTCCCCCAGCCCTCCCCACATCAGCCGGTCGGTTGTGTTGGCTTTAGTACCTAATGATTTCATTCAGATACAAAGGAAATGGTTTTGAAATACTTCTGAAAGCTGCTTTTTTCATGCCTACTGGCTCTCCCAGCACAATCCAGTTCCACAGGGATGGAAATCTAGGGTGAGTCACTTCACTGTCTTTCCCCCTAAGTGCAAAGCGACATACTATACAGAGAAAGGAACAGCTTTTCCCACCACAAAAGGATTATTTTAAAGGTCTCCCCGTGGGTGTAGAAATCCTTGGCACCCAGGGCCAACGTGTTGTTCTAAATGTCAATATTCTGGAAAACCTGACCTTTCCACAGAGATTTTCCCTGGCTTTATGCAAGTGACTCAAGTGCTTTTCCTTACCTCGGGCTAGTCCCACACGGAGGGCAGTTTGCTTATTCATCTCTGCCTCTGAATCCCCTGATGACCATCGGGGCTCCATCGACTTCTTATCCTGGAGATGTCCCTTGCCCACACGGTCTCTTACGGGGGCTCCTCCATCCGTGTGTGTGTGTGTGTGTGTGTGTGTGTGTGTGTGTGTGTCTTCTGGTCCGCCTCTGCCTCCTGAAGACACTGTGCGTCTCCAGCTCAGCCTCTGGCTGCTTGGCCCTCAGCAGCTGTCCTCTCTGTGCAGTCCTCGCTACTCCTCTTTTCTTCCCTTTTGGCCATCCAGACCTTTCTGCAGCATTCGTGTCAGCTCCCTGCTGTCTTTGGAATAAACCCTTGGCTGTCACCTTGAATGTTGTAAGCATTAGCCCTCCTGAGATCTCTTCTTTCAAAACCAGCCTTTCCCAAGTTTCTCTGTTTTGCTCTTCAAAGCAAGCTCACTATACCCTTGACCTTTGCTCTGTCTCCCTCCTGTGGCTGTCCTTGGGCTGATCCTTGTCTGTCCTTGAGGGAAGGGGTAGGGCTGCAGTGGGGTCAAGAAGAAGAGGTTGGAGCCTTGCTTCTTAGCCAACTTTGCTTGGTCTTATCTTTCATCTCCTACAGATCCATTAAGACAGGGCTGGAGCCAGCCGTCACCTCCTCTTTCAGAACCGCTTCTAGGAATCCTGCTTTACCCTCACCTGCCTGCCCGCCAGCACCATCCGGAAGCACAGTCGGTTCCCAATGGTTCCCAACGGGTGTATTGTCTCTGTCTCTTTCCCCCTGGGTCTGGAAACCCCTTCATTTTTGTGTCATGTCCTCAGGGAGGCTTCTTGACAAGAGCTGGGCCTAATTCAGTTCTTTACAGAACTGGGCAGGTTGCTGTCATTGAATTAAAAGTCCCATTCAATTCTGTTCCATCCAATTAATTTAAAATGTAAAGATGATTGGGGGTTGCTTTGAGAGGTGCAAGAGAAAGAAGAGAGGATGTCGCCTCTCTACCACCGTGATGGAGAGTGAACTCACGTGAGGGAAACGGAGAGTGACGCAGGATCTGTGTGATGGGGAGGGGGGCTCCGTGACTGACACAAACCTCTGGGAGAAGTCAGGGCTTGTCTGTGTCCACGGGGCTTTGGGGGATGAGAAGAAGTGTTTGCTTCTTTCAATCCCATAAATGATTCATACTTAGCTTAGTATCCAATTTACTAATTTTAAAGCAATTAACATTTTGAAAACACTCACATGCTACCGAGTAGCTAATAAGTCAAGAATATCAACTTAACTAATTAGATTCCCCCTAGCAAGTAAACATTTTTGCACACTTAAGCAATTAAAGTCTTTGCAATTCTAATATATCAGATTCCCCTAATTGCTTAAACACCTTAAAAAATAAATTGGCAATAATTTCATGATAATAAACTCATCAGCTCACTTACACTAAAACCTGTTACACAAAAGCTAACACCATACACTTACTTGTGATCCTTCTTTTTGGTTTCATTCCCGCTGTTAACTTTTTAGTTCTTTCTTCTCTGCCTCGGGTATGATTTTTACTCAACTGCCCTAAGGAGTCAGAGTTACTTTCTAAACCAGGTTAAGGAGGTGAATGGTCTCAAGTCAGGATAGGGAGCAGGGGCTTGGGTGTACTTTCCAAAGTTAGGGTCTGGCCAGACAGGCACTTTACTATTCAGAGACTTAATTCATGATATCAGAACTGTACAGAGATTATAGGTTCTAACAAAGATGCACTTTTATTGTTTTTTTTTTAAGATTTTATTCATTTATTTGACAGCAAGCACAAGTAGGCAGAGAGGCAGGTAGAGAGAGGGGAGAAGCAGGGTCCCCGCTGAGCAGAGAGCCCAATGCGGGACTTGATCCCAGAACCCTGAGATCATGACCTGAGCCGAAGGCAGAGGCTTAACCCACTGAGCCACCCAGGCGCCCCAACTTTTATTGTTTTGATCTTAAACTCTGCCCTCCCCAGTGAGGCTTGTTCTGAGTATCTTCCCTTATCAATATTGCAGCCTTATAGAAGTCAGCTTCATAGCTGCAGAGCCCGAGTACCTTCTCTTCATTTTACAGCAGGAGTAAGCCTCTTTGGCAATTACTAACTCTCAGTGAGTCCTTCTGGTTCCATTTTAACTCGGATGTTTACTAAATTTGGGTAACCAAAACTATAGAGCTGGAGTATTGATGTTCCACACTCTGCTAACTATGAGAGCTGGGGTGAGTCACTTTCCCTGAGCTCTGGGTTCCGATTCTGGACCCCACTCTGAAGTCCAGTCAGCCCTAACCATCTGCGATGCTCGGATTCTAAGTGGCAAAATGCATGTGACAAATGGCCAGTGCCGTGGACCTTCATTGGGCCGGGGGGGTGGGGATGGCATATGGCCAGGGCAGCTGGAGTTGATGGGCTAAGTGGGATCTTCAAGGATGGTAGGATTTTCCTGGACAAAAAAGAGAAAGGCAGCTAGGGAGGGGGAAAGACTTGAGCAAAGTCCTGGTGGCAGTGGCTCTGCCCCTTCTCCCTCTCTTGCCTCGCTTGCCCAGTCCCTGCCCTCCTTTTTTACTTTTGTATCGTTGTGGAACTAACCCCTGCAAAATACTATGACTTAAGACAACAAGTTCTTATGTCTCATGCCTCTGGCAGAGCTGGGTTCACCCAGACAGTTCTGCTCCATGTCATGTGGGCTGGGGTCAGTCATGGGGCTGCCTTTGGCTGCTAGATGGGCTGTGCTGGCAGGTCAAGGAAGGCTCTATGCCTGTTTCTGGGGCCTTCCTGTCTCTGCCTGTGGCCGTTCCTCCCGTCATGGTGGTCTTCTCCCTGCATGGTGGTCTTAGGATGGCCTGACTGCTCACAGGGCTGCCGGCTTCTGATAGGGAGAAGCAAAACCTGCCTTTAAGAAAGCCTACGTTTGGGAGTTCCTCCATGTCACCTGCACAACATTCTATTGTTCTGAGCAGGTCCAAGACCAACCCAGCTCAACTAGGCCTCCGGATGGGAGCAGAGCATGGGCAGAGCATGGTGGCAGCCATGTCTGAGGACGGTCTGCTCCATCTCCCATCCCCCGCCCACCCCCACTGTGTGCACGCAGCTGCTGGAGAGCTAAAAACAACTGCACTGGGCAAACAGACTTTCGGGGCCAAGGCAAGTCCCCGTGCCAGGTGTTAGAATTTTCCATCTGTGAATAAACTGCAAAACATGTTGGGGGCTCCGCTCATTTCAACTCTTCATCACACACCTTTGGTTACTGCTGTGTTTCTCAAGTGTGAGTCTTTTTTCCCCCTAATTAGACCCAAAGCTCCCAGGGGCAGAGAACACCTGTTCTTTGCTCCTAGACCTAACTGTACCTTAAGTCAGGCTAGTAACTTCTGAAGGAAGTCGAATGTGTATAAAATTCCATGCATTCCTATTTCTTGAATGCTAAGTAGAGGTCTAGAGTTTTAGCAGTGAGCAGAATCACCACACTTGCGAGCGTCCCTCATTCCTGAATAACGGTACTGATGGCAACAATCAGATCGAGTAACTATTCTCTTTGCCCACACTGTGTCCTTGGTCCTCCCAGCTACCCTCTGAAGAGAAGTTACCTTTGCCCCCTTTTACACAAGAGGAAACCTCCCTTCCTCTTCTAGGTTCTGGGTCTGGAATCTATGAGACTCTGACCTGCCTAAGACCCCAAGGAGCAGGAGGTGTGGCTGAGCCCATGTCTAATACCGAAGGCAGCAGAGGGGGGCATGGGGAGAAAGAGGGAGGCAGAACCAGAGTCAGCAAAGTATCTCCAGTTTCAGAAAATAAGAAGCATGTGAATCTCATCTTGTGCAGATCTTTAATTTGATTAAGATAATGATGCTATCTTATGCAACTACATTATAGAAATGAATGTATCTGAAATTTTAGTGTCATACCAACCGCATATTAAGTTGTCGACAATGCTTGTCTAAAAGGCTCTTGAAACTACAAAGTAATGCATCTCTAATGGTGGAATTCCAGGTACCGAGACAGACCAGTGTGAGTGCTACTCGGGATAGAAGAGCTCTTCCAGTGCTCTCCAGTTGCACCAAATGGGCAACCATTTAGTCCAATTATGCAACAGGCAGCCTGTGTCAATTTTCATTTGAACGCATTTGCTTGTAAACTAAAATGACTTCTGGTGAGTTATCCTCTACAACCAAGAGCTATAGGGCCTTAAGGTTTACACTGGCAATCCATTTTTTTAAAATTGCACATTGCTGGGGTGGCTGGGTGAGGCAGTCAGTTAAACGTCTGACTCTTGGTTTCAACTCAGGTCATGATCTCAAGGTTCTGAGATACACCCCCATGTCAGGCTCCATGCTCAGTGCAGAGTGTGTTTAAGCTTCTCTCCCTCTGCTCCTCCCTCTATCATGCTTACTCTTTCTCTCAAATTCAAATACATAATCTTTTTTAAAAAATTGTGCGTTGCTTCAGCAAAAGGTGACCTCTTAAGTCCCTCTGTGAGAATGAGTTTTCTGGACGACTTTAGTCCCCTGAGCAGAGGGGTAGAGTTTCATTCATTCATTCATTAATCTAGGTAACAAATATTTAATAAGGGAGGGGCAGAGAAAGGGAGGGAGGAAAGGAGAAACAGGGCACTGGGATAGGGTTGTTAGCAGCTTCCCAGTTTGGGCTGAGCCTCCCAGCCAGCAGGACCAGAGTCTTTGAAAGACGGACTCTCTGCCTCAGGACAAGGAATTAATCCCCAGAAAGGAGAAGAGGAAAGGAGGAAAGGAGTCTGCAGAATCTACAGTGTCAGCTCATGATTCACAATGGTACCCTGACAACATCTCCCTTCCCTGGCTTTGCCTTCTAGAACTAGGCAGCAAAGAGCGCCTGGAAGCTCTTGGCATGAGCAGGACTCATTTCTGTCTCGAACAGGTCAGGTGGGAGCTGTCTGCTCTGGGGTCTGAGGTCTGCTTGGGAGGGAGTCGGAAAGGCCCTCCCAGGCTCTCCCACCAGCCTCTCTCAGATGCTGGCTTACTCCTCTTGTGTATGTTCTGGGCCCTAAAATACAAACCCTACTGCGGGAAGTAACAGAGTAAGTCTCGAGCAACCGTTAACCCCGAGTAGGGCAGGGCTGAGGAAGAAGCCACTGGTAACCGAAAGGGCCAGATATTTGGGACGAGGAGATCTGGGTTCAAATCCCTTCACTTCTTAGTGCGTGATCCTTTCACCTGCTTGAGAGACAGTTATTTCCTTCATCCCTGGGGAAACAGAATCATATCACAGGCTGATGTGAGAGTTAAGAGAGAATATTTGCTGGATACGTTTTTTGGATAGAGAACACAATAATGTCTGTCATTATTACTCAATTTTATCAGATCTTTTTGGGAGTGACAGCTAACTGGAAGGAAGCTTGACGAGAGGCCTCAGAGGAGGGCCGAGGAGGGGAGGAGGAGAGCTCCCCCAGAGTACGGTGTAAGGCAGACTGGCCTGGGAAGGGTGCCAGGCACCTGCAAGGGACAAGAAAGGAAATAAGGCAGGGGTCTTGAGGGGAGAAGGGGATATGGATGGAAAGCAAGATAGATGGCCAAATCAAGCAGCTAGTTTGGTGCTTTGTTCAAGAGTTGAACTCAGCTTCCCTTGCTGAAACACAGACTGTGGAAGGTCCTTGAGAAGTGATCTGTAGAGGCCTGGGGCCTGTCTCTGGGACCAGGGACAGCTTAGGAAGCAGAGAAGGAAGTCATGGTCTCTGGATTTTGTAGAAACACTTAGGGTTTCCTCACTGCCATTCTACAGGCCACTGAGAGTCTGTTCTGCGCCATGCCGTGGGCTACAGAAGGGTCCAGGCCCTGCTTTGGAGCCAGAGGACCGTGGACAGTCAGGGCTCAGCCTAAAATATTTGGAGCAGGCACTTTGCCCACCCACTGGGGACCCACAGACCAGAGTGAGTTGGGCCACAGGAACCTCACTTAGCTCACAACTGATTAAGAAACCACTTCTAATAGAGACCAATCTTCAGATTCAACAACCTTATTTGGACTTCTGAACTTACTTGGACATCTGAGGCATTCAAGGTTCTACCCAGGGAAATGCATCCGGTTGCGTGGGGAGGAGGGAGGACTCATGAAAATCGCTTTAAATTAACTCTAGACTACTTCTTGTAGGAGAAGGGCTCTGTAGGCCCCAACTCTGCTAATGCAGCCTTGAGGTTTGAAGGGCAAATCCCCCCAAACACCAGCATGGCTGCAGGAACCACTCTGAGAGCCTGCTCCCGGGCTGTGAGGCTCTTACCACATTGTAAACCATACATTTGCAAATCTCACAGCTAATCCGCAGTACAGCCTGCCTGCGATCCGATATGAGTGTGAGAGCCCCGGAGGCAGCCTCATGGCACAGGCAGACCCCATCTTAAGCCTCACACTGAACAGCACGACTGGTTAGCCAGACAGCAGAATATGTAACTTGAAGTCCCCTTGCCATGAGAACCCCTTCTCTGGAATTTCCTGGCTTCGGGAGGGGTGGCGTTCAATTTCTAACCTTTGCTTTCTGTTGCATTTTATTCCTGGGGTCCTTTGTGTATTTGGTAGGGAGGTGAGGGGGCAGGGAGAGGAGAAGAAAAGAACTCCAAGAGAAGAATGAGGTGGAGCCCCACCTGGGTCGGGCTCGGTGGGCAGGGGGACTGAGGCACGCGGGGGGAAGCCAGCAAAGCCACCGTCGGCCCCCTTCCCACACACACGCATGGCCACAGGTTTTCCCACAGCCCCATAATTGTGGCCAAGTGAAAACAGCTGTCATATCAAGCAAGCACACTGGGCTTGGGGTCACAAAAGCTCATTTCCAGCCCTGTTTTTACCACTTGCTCACTCAGGGACCTTTGGCAAAACTCGGCTGCCTCTCTGAGTTCAGCTTCCTCCTTTCTCAATGGGGTGACAGTACCTTGTAGAGAATTGTAAGGATCGAATGAAGTAAATTGTGGCAGGAGGGAGGGCACTGAGAAGACTGTCTAGGGAGCTCCTTGGAATACCTGGGTTCAGAAATGTCCCTCCTGCAGCTAGCACAGGAACAAACAAAACACTGGGAGCGGCTTCTGTGCGCTCACTTCCTTGGCCGGCCATCGCGGTGAGGTGAGGGAGGAAGGCCGCCATGAGCACTCAATCTAGAGCTGAGCACCAGCCCTCAAAAGATGACTAATGTGATAGGGCATTTTCTTTTTTTTTTTTTAAAGACTTTATTTATTTGACAGACAAAGATCACAAGTAGGCAGAGAGGCAGGCAGAGAGAGAGAGCAGGGAAGCAGGCTTCCCGCTGAGCAGAGAGCCCGATGTGGAACTTGATCCCAGGACCTTGAGATCATGATCTGAGCTGAAGGCAGAGGCTTAACCAACTGAGCCACCCAGGCGCCCCTCGATGGGGCATCTTTTACTAAACAGTCACAGGATCTTTAATCTAACTCTGCCTAAGTAATTCAAGCAAACATTTCTAGATTAAATTGGCTGCAGGGAAAGCTGGCGTCTTCTGCCTGAGAGTTTGGCTCCTAGGCCCCAAGTCTGACATAGGGAGGGGGGGACAAGGTACTCCCTGGGGAAGGCAGAGTGTCTTGAACGTTATAGTTCTGGATGTGCTTCTTTAAAAAAAAAAAAATTATCGAATGTCATCATCTGATTCCATTTCTTGGCTTCTGCCTTAAAAAGCCCGACACCGCCTCAGAGGGAATTTCTTGTTGATAGCCGAGGCCTTCAGACTGGAACCAAGCCACATGTCCCGTCTCCCCTGCAGTCCGAGGGTTCAAGCTGCAGCCGCCGGGGAGGATTTGAGTTACAACTTAAAGAGTGCCTATGACATTTAAAAAATATCTAAGCATTACTGTCATTGCCTGAAAAACTTCTCTGGACATTTCCCTGCATGGATATTACTCAACAAGGGCCCCATCCTGCCGAGTAACTTCTAATCCCAGCCATTTCTGAAGGTCACACTAAGTCTGATGGTTTAGACGACACTGCAGTAACAGTGAGGGAGTTTAGTGTGTCTACAAACTGCAAGCGGCATTTCTGGGGGAGAGTCAGGTTAGTCCTCAGGAAAGCAAAACCAAGGTAAAGATGGAGAGAAACAGACCAACAGAGATAAAGGCCTGTAGGAAAAGACGGCAACGTCTTTGCAGTGCCAGTCTTGGTGAAAATGACATGATGGCTGATGTCTATGTTTTTCTTCATATACCTCTGCAGTAACCTTGGATAAGTAGGAAAAAAATGGTAATTAGAAATTGGTCATTAGAAAATTTTCCAGTAACTATTAATTTAAGAATAAGACAAAACTACTCATGTTCTTTTGAATCTAAACCACTTGGGAACCTGGCTCTGCCATATCTTGGGCAAATAACTGCCTTTTAATTTCCGTTTTCTCATCTATCATTTGAAAGCAGCAGTGACCCTGCCAACCTCAAAGGACCATCGTGAAGACAAAGTGAAATCAACCCGGTAAAATGGTTAGAGGAGCAGCTGGTGAGCTTCAGGGAGTATTAGTTGTGTAAGCTCTTCCCTCTCTTCTGGGAACAAAATATATCTCTGTGGAATGAGGCGTTGGTGCCATCCCTCCTGGGCAACAAAGGGAGAGAAGAAGTTCAAGTAAAGTTGAAATAATTGTATCTGAAGTGGACAAAATATATTTGATCTCTAGAGATGAGAATCATTTGCCTCTGTACATTCTCTACCATGAAAGTTCTACTCCAGTTAATGAGCCTGCTGGTAGTTGATCAAAGGTGTATCTCCTTTTGAGTTAGCTAACCCCTCAATGGTCCACTGGATAAGACAGACTGCTTCACGGGAAGTTCACCCACTAAAGCCCCAACAACCTTTCTTTTTCAGGTTGAGTTTCACTCTGAGTCTCTAGTAGGGTGGGAACAGATGAACCCCTTCTGCCTATTCCACCTGGCCCCCAGCTCTTCAAGAGATCACTGAGGATCCACTGAAGATCAGCAGGTCCTTTGATCATAGCTTTTGGGGGTGCTACCTCTCTCTGTCCTGAGGAAATCAAATGATTACCATGAATCCTCTTCCCTTTAACCCTTTATCCTCTAATCCTTGAGTCCTGCAGCCTCTCCCCAGCCTCTGATGAATGTTATCCACCTTTCTTTGATTTTCATCTCATTCCATTCTGAGTAGGCTGGGTCCTTTAGCTCTGACACGAGGAACATCTACAAGACAATCCGTATACCACTTTGCAGAGAGCTCTAATTATCCAACTCCTTGGGCTGCATGACCAAATACCCTTTGCACAGTCTGTACCAGGTCCCAAGATGGGGATGCCCGGAAACCGTGCATGGAAAGTCTACCATAGCACAGTATTTGCCTATCACCTAGGAGCATGTAGCATGTGGGAGGCTAAAACTCTATTTATTCTCTCTCCCGGCAGGCACAACTGCATGGGTGGGAGGTACTGGGGCTGAGGCAACTGGGCAGGGTGGAAGACTGGGAACAGCTCGATGTGGCTAGCCCTGATGGAGGAAACCAGGCTTAGCCACTTTTGACTTCTGTCATTTCTTGAAAGACACTCAAAACTACTTAGGATCTCAATTTCCTCAACTTACCTACCTGCAGTGCAAGGATAAGCAATAGTAAGTGTGAATTCTCTTGCACACCCTGCATGCTCAATGCATGGGAATTACTATTATTATAAGGAGAGAGAATTCGTTGTGGGCTGGACAGTCCTGTAAGAGATGGGGCATGTACCAGGCAGGAAAGAAGAGGCAGAGAAGAGGGATGCAGAAGGAAAATGGGAGGCAGGAGAGCATTCCAAGCAGCAAAAGTGGGGAAGCGGAAATGGTCACGCCCACTCCAGAAGACATCTCTAAAGAGAGGAAACTGAGGACTGTGGGAGACATGTGGAACTAAAGGTGGGGTAGAGGGGCTAGAAAGTTGAGATGAGGAACTTGCACTTGAGGCAACACCAAAGAGATCTGTGGAAGGTTCTAGAAGTCATCCTGGTTTGTATTTTACAGTTGTGTTTCTCTAGCACAGCACAACAGAAGTACCAGCATCCATAAACCTTGCCTTGTTATTCTCACTTCCTCCTCAACAGGATGGGGGGGGCCTCTCAAGTCCTAAGGCACTTTGAGGTAGAGGTGCCCTCCAGAGGCTGGACCCCCTACAACTTTTCTAGAAGGATTCAGGTGGTAGTCTTATTTCATGGTAATTCTGGGAAGATGTGTGAAGGCCAGCCAACCGGCTTATCTTCCAAAGGATGCTTCTTGCACTAAAATTTGAGTGTTTGAGTCACCGTGGCCATCATCATTGCTGCCACCTGACACAAACCTACAAGTACACACTGTTACCATCTTCAAACATGCCTAATGGATGTGAGTGACCTCTGGGAAGACTGAAAGGCACACAATTATTATTTTTGACCATCAAGTTGGCATTTGCACTAACATAGATTAATTGCTTAGCCACAGATCGAACTTAAGAAAACATAAACCTACCTGATTTACCCTCTAGATGCTATAGATTAACCTGCTGGTAATAAATTCTTTTTCTTTTTTTTTAAGATTTATTTATTTATTTATTTGACAGACAGAGATTACAAGTAGGCAGAGAGAGAGAGAGAGAGAGAGAGAGGAGGAAGCAGGCTCCCGGCTGAGCAGAGAGCCCGATGCGGGGCTCAATCCCAGGACCTCGGGATCATGACCTGAGCTGAAGGCAGAGGTTTTAACCCACTGAGCCACCCAGGCGCCCCCTGATAATAAATTCTTAAAGAGGCAAATTGCTTGCAATTGCTTGCATATTCCAAATCAGTCATCATCAGCAGAGTATTCGTTCTGCAGGGTTTTTGGTGAGTTCCTGTTTCTGAGAAATATTTTATGTCCCAGAGGTTCCCAAAACAACCCTAGAATATATGGCTTTCAAAGGAAGCAATTTCTAATTCTAAGCAGAATTTCAATTTCTAAGCAGATTCTTTAAAAAAAAGGCGGGGGGGAGCCATGTTTTATATTCCATTTTTCTTTGGTTCGCTCTTAATGGTGTGAAAATGTTTTGTTGAGAAAGGAGAATCTAAGTAAATCTTGCAAAAATTTGCAATTTGCCTTTAGCTTATACCATAGTACTTTGCACGTGGGCACAAGGTGCTGGGCAGAAATTCTCAATTTGTACTTGTAGGTGTATTTTGTTTCTGTCAACTAGATTATAATTTCTCCAAAGAAAGTAAAGACATTTTCTGTTTCTTTTGAATTTCCCACTAATACCTGATCCAGGATTCTTCATCTATTACATGTATTGTTAATTAGTAAATTGTATTAGTTAGGAAGGGATGCTCTCAACTCATAACAAAACTAGATGCAACATTAAGAACATGGCATTCGCTAGCTCGCATAGGAAGAAAGTGAAAGGTCGGACACAAGCAGGATGATGGGTGAACGCAGAGACTCAGCCATGATGGTAAGATATAAGCTTTCCCCATTTTTCTGTTCCATGAACTTCCACACCTGGATTTTCCTATTCACCACACCCCACATCCAAAGGCAGGCACTGCCATTTCTCTTTGCTTTTCTCTTGAGGAGAAAAATCTTTCCCAGAAGCCTTCGGCCAACTTCCGCTCGGGTCTGCTTGGTCAGGACTGGGTCACATGACCACAGCGTGGGTAGCCATTTTGAGTTTCTGTCTCGGGGGATTGCTACTGTCAGCCAGGAAGCAAGAGAAGGTTGATGTTTAAGAGGTCACCCTGAATCTCACTGTATCTGCTTGTAAGTGAGGTCTCTAAACTGAGGAGGAAGGTATCAGGGAGAAAAAAGTTTGGAAGTCATGAGAAAGGGAGAGGAGTAAGTTGGGAATCATGGATACCATGCCTAGTTTTAAGAAAATTTCCCAGTTCTTCCAGGCCTGAAAATCAGTAAGTCAAGTCGCTATAGAAAGCAGCGGAGTGTGATGCTGGTTGGCCCTATAGGAAGTTCAGTTTACTACTCAGTTCTGTAAGTTGGTTAAGACACTTGGAGAAGGCAAGGATCATCATGGACACCTTTGAGATATGTACTCCATTACCTGCCCAACTTCATCAAAGTTTCAAGTAGTTTGCAGCCGATCTTGCTTGCAAATAAAATGTGTATTAGTAGATTATTTGCAAAGATACAGAGCAAATGATAATTGGCTGATATAAGATGTGGTGTGATTGCATCCCATTGTAAAAAGGCAGAATGGCTAGTGGTCTGATGAAGTCACCAGCTGAATTAGACACTATCTTCCACACATGTGAGGATATCAAGTATCTAGATCAGTTAGGACAGAAGGATCTGGGTATTCGGAAGACTGAAAAAATGAGCCCTAAATTACTTTTAAGTAAAAGAAACCAACAGAATATACACTATAGCTATATAATATATAATTACATAACGTAAATTATGCAACATTAACCTACCTAACATGTGTAGCTTCATAATATATATAACACAAACATATGTACTAAACAGAACAAAATAGTAATATTTTAATTTATAATAAGTTACTTTCCTTTTATTTCTCTTTTATGGTACCTATACCGGCTCACCTTACTAAGATAAAATATAAACCCTGCACAATCTTTGCAATAATGTAAGCTTGATACATCTGACAGAAATCATGCCGGAGGAAATGCATTGCCACGGGTGCAAAGAGAGCAGAAGTATCCGTATGAAGCCATAGGATCATCTCTTTGCTAGGCTGCTACCGACAGAAGGCCCATCTCCCTGGTATTATCTGGCTTTTCTGGAACATCACCCTCAAAAGCAGAGTTTTCTTAGGTGTTACACACTCACGACAGACTAAATCCTTAGGAAAACCTCGGTGCCTCTGTGAGGAGTTTCACAAAGCTGTTAAGTAAGCGTTCGTTGCTCCTGAAGTGTTTGCCAAAAGTCAACACTTGAACTCCAGTCGGCTCTTCTGCCTTGAAGAGCTGGGGATGAGAGGGCTCTCAGGAGGAGCAGAGCCCCTCACCCTCCGTCCTGGGCCGACTCTGGCCCGACTCTGGCCCGACTCATGCTGGCCAGTGCACTTAGCCCGGGCGCCCCGCTGCCCTTCCACGCGCTTCCTTCCTTTCTGCGAGCGGAGTCCTCACAGACCAAGCACGCAGCAGGCAGAGATGAAAGGGAAGGTGTGGACCCTCAGCTGAAAGAGCTCAGGGGAAAGGACAAAACACTCAGGTGGAGGGCAAATCGAACTGAGCGTAACTGTCCTCTCCTCCTCGTCCTCGACCGTGGTAAAATGTTGAAGGTCGTGGGTCTCCCCGGGTCTTCTCCCACAGGTGACTCGCAGCCCCCTCTTGAATTCTCTCAGTGGGCAAAAGACGCCGCTCACAAGGGTGGAGCCCTTGGAAAAAAATCACCACCATTCTCTGAATTTAGAGCTCCCCAGGGCAACAGAGAAGTCAATATTGTCGGAGCAGCCATATCCCTCCCCAGCATGGCCAGGGCAGAGTTGCAGACGGGCCTTAGTCATGCTATGTGACAACGGGGCGAGATAAACAGAGACTCTGTTCAACATTTCCATCTGTGGGGCTGCTGGGGCCTCTCCTGAGGGCACAATATGCTAGTCTTGCCAGCCCTCTTTTTTTTTTTTTTCCCCCTATTTCTACCCTCAGCTTGGAGTGTCCAGTTCCTTCCTTCCTTACCCTGAAGTCCCAGGGGCATTGAGTTTAGGGGCGGTGAGTTAATGTTCCATGCCTAGACTAGGCAGAGCTCCTGGATTTGCTATAGGGCCAGATTCGTGGCATGAGACCTGAGTAGTACAGGTCTTCGATGGGCCGGCCTACACTCAGTTTAACACGCTGCTGCCATAGTCTTAACATTTTCTCAATAAAATTTGAACCAAGAGGAGCGCCTGGGTGGCTCAGTGGATTACGCCTCTGCCTTCGGCTTGGGTCATGATCTCAGGGTCCTGGGATTGAGCCCTGCATCGGGCTCTCTGCTTGGCGGGGAGCCTGCTTTCCCCTCCCCCTCTGCCTGCCTCTCTGCCTACTTGTGATCTCTGCCTGTCAAATAAATAAATAATCTTTAAAAAAATATATTTGAATCAAGAGCCTCAAATTTTCATTTTGCACTGGACCTTGCAAATGGTGAAGCCAGTCCTGTCTGCCCTGGGTCCTCAGAGCGATGGGGCCCCCACTTCTCACTGTGTCCTGAACATGCAAGACCCCTCTTCCAACTTTCTTTCTTGGAAGACCCCTTATGTCACCCAAGACACACTCCCAGCAGACCCTGCAGGAGGCAGTAAACTGTCCTGACTGCCAGTGATGGGGATAAAAATGAGACAGATGTGTATAGCCCTCAGACTGTTTGTTCCCAGCCCAACAGCTTCCATCCTGCTCCCACAAGAGGTCCCTGCTCTCAGTTAGTCGGCATGTACTCACTACTCACAGCTACCAAGAGCTCCTTGCATGAGTGGTAAGACTGGGAAAGATGGCGTTTTACCCCCATGGGATGGAACATCTACCTGGATGGACAACCATGGGCAGAATTGTGCTGTAGGCTGACTGCCAAAGAGGAGTAGGGGTAATAAAGAGATTGGAGAAGGAAGAGCTCAGCAGGGGGGACAGGGTGGTCAGAATGTAATAGATGAGGTCATGCTATTACCTTATCTCCTTCTCTGTGCACAGACCAACCCTTAACCCCAGCCAGCCCTCTGACAAAAACACGCCACCGATGAGAGGATCTCCACGCCGCCACCCCTAGAAAATAAAACAATTGCCACTATAGTCTTTGTTGGTGGAGATGAAGGGAAGGAATGAAGGGAAGCTCCTTCGTATCATAAAGAATTTACTCGATAGCATCTCATTCAGAGGGCAATGGTCAGTTTCAGCAAGGAGGTAGTGACAGCCCACGAGGTGCGTAACAGCGAAGTTTCTCCAGAACCACAGAGGCCGGGTTATGGACAATTTGTTCAATACTCACTTCTTTATACCAGCAACGCAAATTCCCTGAACATTGCAACTAAGGATAGAATTCCTTTATTTGGATAATGCTAAAAACCTGACGCTCTGGAGCTTTCTGCGTAAATGGGGATCTTCTGGGGCTTTTCTTCTTTTAACTAATTGCTTTCTAATAAAACAAACACTCCTAGGGCCATGACTAGACGCCAGAGATTGTGCAAAGGGCTTACTTAATATAGATGATCACTTGTGGACTTGACATCTGTGGAAGTAGATCCTGTTCGTTATGGGCTGAATGTCTGTGTCTCCCTCCACCCCCCAAATTCAGATGCAGAAGCCTAACCCTCGGTGTGATGGTATTTGGAGGTGGGGTCTTTGGGAGGTGATATGGTCATTAGGGTGGAGCACTGGTGATTAGACCAGCGCCCTCATGGAAGGGCTTGAAGAGAGGCCCCTTGCCTGTTTCCACCCTATGAGGACACAGCAAAAATGGCTGGCTGTGAACCAGAAGCAAGCTCTTGGCAGACACTGAACCTGCTAACGCCTGGATTTGGGACTTCTCAGCTTCCAGAATGGTAAGAAATAAGTGTTTGTGGTTTTAACCACCTAGACTATGGTAGTTTTGTCACAGCAGCCCGGACTAAGGCACTACCATTATCTTTAATTTACAAATGAGGAAACTGAGTCACAGAGAGGGTAAGTAACTTGCCCAAAGTCCTCACATACATGAACGCAGATCCGAGATTTGAACGCTGGTGGTCTGGCACAGAGCCAGTCTTCTAAATTATCAGCAACCCTTGCCTCCCCACCCCGCTCCTCACTCCTTCAGGTTGCTGGGAGTTGGGTGTAAAAAAGGGCTTTGGAGTGACTGGTTCGCTGGAGAAACAAGAGGCAGCTGGAAGTTTGGAACCAGCCTGTGCCCTGGGCCTCTTACCTCCCACTGCAGACCTCTTCTCTTGACAGATAGGTGAGGGCGAAGTTGTGCTCAGGCTCTTGAGCCCACCCAGAAACTTCATCTCTCCTAATGTCAGTTAAATTCAGTGTGAGATTTGAAGATTCTACCAAACGTCGAATATCTTAGAAGTATTTTGGAAGATGCCGGGAGCATGTGTCTGTTTTTATTAACCATGGTGCCTGTGGCCACCGACCAGTTGTTTGCTTATTCCACGTAGAAAGTTCTCTGGGTAAGTTTGCCAGCTCAGGACCCTCTACCTCTTGGTTGTTATAACTTATTTTCTCAGAATTTCCCCAGCCGGTGTGTCTGTCTGCAGGGTGGAAGAAGAGTCAGAGCACCGTGCTCCCCTGAACTCCCCAGCTGGTATAATTCCAAGGGCGGCTACCGTCAATCAGCATTTATTTATCTTTACATGGAGGCTGTCCTCACTTTGCACAGTAGTGCCGATTGTAAGGCGGACAATGGAAGCTGAAGCCCTGTGAAATGATTTGTTCTTAAGATTTTATTTATTTATTCATTTTAGAGAGAGCATGCAAGCATGAGCAGAGAGAGGAGCAGAGAGAGAGGGAGAGAGACGGAGGGGGTAAAATCTGGAGCAGACGCCATGCTGAGTGCAGAACTCAATGCAGGGCTCCTTCTCACAACCCTGAGATCATGACCTGAGCTGAAACCAAGAGTCAGACACTTAACCTACTGAGCCACCCAGGCACCCTGCACAGAGAACTGAAGAGTCACCAGAGCAAGTCTCATTGTTCTGTGATCCTTACATTTATCCCAAGATTATGAGTACACTCTTATTGTCAGTTATAAATGTTTACTGAAGTGGAAAAAAATAGTAGGATGATATTTACTTAGTACATTGTCATTTCGTTGTCACTTAAAACATTAGAAACTGGGGTAACTGGGTAGCTCAGTGGGCTATAGCCTCTGCCTTCGGCTCAGGTCATGATCTCAGGGTCCTGGGATGGAGCTCCACATCAGATTCTCGGTTCGTTGGGGAGCATGCTTCCTCCTCTCTTTCTCTGCCTGTTGCTCTGCCTACTTGTGATCTCTGTCTGTCAAATAAATAAATAAAAAATCTTTAAAAAAAAAAAAAGAGAGAGAGAGAGAAAGTGGTTCATTGTCTCTAGAGACAATGCACACTTTAAAAAAAAAAAATTAGGGTGCCTAGGTGGTGCAGTCAGTTGAGCAGCTATCTCTTGGTTTCATCTCAGTTTGTGATCTCATCGGTCGTGAGATCAAGCCCTGAGTTGGACTCCAAACCCAGCTCAGAGTCTACCTGCGTTGCTTTCTCCCTCATCCTCTGCACTTCCTCCAAGTGTGTGCAAACACTGGCTCACTCACTATCAGATGTTTTTTTTCTCTTTTTAAATTAGAAACTTTGAGAATTCTCATTTTATTTATTTTAAAAAACCTATCCATCGAGTGCTTGGGTGGCTCAGTTGGTTAAGCAACTGCCTTCGGCTCAGGTCATGATCCCAGAGTCTTGGGATCTGAGTCCCACTATGGGGGCTCCTTGGGGAGTCTGCTTCTCCCTCTGACCTTCTCCCCTCTCATGCTCTCTCTCACTGTCTCTCTCTCAAATAAATAAAAAAAAAATCTTAAACAAACAAACAAACAAAAAAACTATCCATCCAGAGAAATTTCAATAGTGTTGGCCTTCTTATTATCATGAAACAGATGCTAGAGGGTCAGCATCTTTGCTAGGCCTTCCCACATTGTCGTACTTCTTTCCAAGTTTGGATCGGCTTCCAGTGTTCTTTCTCATGCTTTCCGTGTTGTGAAGTGTTTCCGAGAGGGCCTCTCACATAAAGTGTTTTACTGGTGTCACTGCCTCTGGGACAGCTTCATCCTTTTTGTTGTCACTGCTCTCCTCACCGGGATCACTAAGTTTGCCTTCACTAAGATTCTCTGCTGCTTGCTTGAGTGTCTAGAAGCGCCTCACTTCGCTACCCATATTCCCACAGCCAGCCATTTTGCTAGGACTCCACTTGTGCTGGGTTTGAATCTCACTTCCAACATTATTGTTTTTGTTTCTTGGCTGCACTTTCATCTTTCATGGCCCACTTCCCACTTTTGATGATCACATGGGTTTCTCACTGGGTGACAGGAAACATCACAGGTACATGCTTTGCTGTCTGTGCACCAACCGAGTAACAAGTATGGAGGGACCGGTCACTGGCACACTTGGAGAGAAATGATCCCGTTGGCTACTGATCACAATGTGCCTCTGCTGTTTCTACAGAGATCTGTGGATTGAGGAGCTGGCAGAGAAGTTTATACTTTATGCAATTACTCACGGAGAGGGCGTGTGGTAGCTGAGATATGAACCCTGCTGTTGCAGCCTGGTGTTCTCAAACTCAAGGATGGTAACTGAAATTTGAATTCTACAAAGTGAGGACTGTCTCCAGGATTCATCATCCAGTTCTCACAGTAGCTTTATGGAGGGTGCAAGTAAGAAAGTGGCCACTTATCAAGGAAGTGGCAGAGGGAGGCCACCTGACTTACGCTCACGAGCCCATCACAAGGTGGTGATGGAGCAGGGTTTCGGGAGCCTGTGTTCCCCACACTGCACCCCGGGGCCTAGATTTGGAAGGAGGAAGGTGGTTGTGCCTTTCTCTGGAGGGCACCTCATCCCAGAAAAGGCTTCTGCTTCATCACACTTCTTGCATTTGTTTTGCAGAGAATCTTGGACCCAGGTGTGATTTATGCTTTCCCAGTGGTTCCTACACTGCTGACACAGGACTTGGCTTATCACCCACTGAGGCAGGTAAGAGAAGGGTGATCACGTCCAGGGGAAGAAATGGAGTCCCGGAGAAAGTTTGAGCCTAGTCCCCACAGCACACAGCAGGCCGTCAGGCACCTTTTGCAGTGTCACACCATCTGCGGACACAGCCCGAGCCTGAACAAGGGCTGGTGCTGAAACAGGGGGGACTGTGGTGGAGGAGACAGCTATGGCCCCGCCCCACGCCCTCTCTGCCCACTGCACTGGCCACACTGCTGGGGAACCTCACCCATCCCAACAGCAGGAGAGCGTGTTCTTACTCACTTGGCCCAGCCCGGATCAGAAGGATGTTTCTCATTAATAGGATCAGAAAAGGCATCTCTCTAAGAACGAAAGAAAACGTGGCTTTATTTGCCAAGGTCACTCCCCTCAAAAGCCCTCCAGAAAGCATACAAAATTGTTAAATTATCAAAACATTAATTAGCTTGTTAAATAAGACCTACGCTAATCCTCCAAGCATGTGGGGCAGGCCCTTTGGTGGATCTAGCCTAATGGCTTTCGGGTCTGGCTGGCACTTCCTTTCCAGAAAGTCTCAGTCTTAGAATGGCTTTAAAAAAAAAAAAAAAAAAAAAAAGTAGCTGATTGTGTGGAGACACCACCTGCCCCAGCAGAGTCAGATTGGGAGGGCAGACTGGGGACCCCTCAGACTGCAACAGTCACCATGGAGACCTCCCTGCCTCCAAAGGCCCCCGTTCCTGGGGTCTGTACCTGCCTTCCTGGCATTCAAAATACTTAATTAGATCCTGTGACTTCACAGGCAAAACTCACAGATTCATGGGTTTAAATCTTATCCCTTTGAATATGTTGTAAGCATCTCGAAGGCAGGAACCAGCTGTGAATATGGTCTATTCTCAATGGTACAGACTTTAAATTAAAAAGAAATCTTTATTTCCGTCCTGTTTTCTCTCTAGGACCCATCCACCCCAGCTGATGTACAAGCAAGTGTGACCTGGAAATATGCCTCACCTGCCCATCCATATCCTGGGACAGTCCATAACCTGGGACATAATCCCAGATTAGGCTCCAGAATCAAATTCAAGGTCTGCTTCAAGGAATTTCCATATTGCAGACACAGATGAGGAGGAGATAGATGTCAGGCTATGCAGAGGTGGAGGAAATTAACCTGCTTTCCTGCTCCCCAAATTTCTTCTTTTATTTTTCTTTTATTAAAAATCTAGAGATGGCTTGGGTCTATTTGAATAACACTGAAAAAAAAAAAAACACAGTACCTCAAAAATCCTATATGAGGCAATTTGAATTAACTACTTGAAATATTTATCTGTTGGATGCCTTTCAGCCATTGGCTGTCAGGAATCTTAAGTCTGAAGAGCAATTCCCATTCTGTAAAGAACAAAACAGGTTCAGAGAGGTGATGTAATTCCTCCACGTTTAACGAGTAAGTGCAAGGAGGGGGCTTCGACTCAGTTCGAATTCACCCCAAGGTCTGTTAGTGGTGACATCATAATTGCCTCCATAACTCCTTTCCCTGGCATGCGTGCAGTTCTCAGGGTGTCCAGGCCCTTTTCTCCTCCACACTGTAATTCCCACTCCGCCTTCGGACTCAGTTCACCCCGTCCACCTCCCTCGTCTCACTCCATCTTGCACCCTCTGCTTAATTCTGTGACAGCACATAGACATTGGCTTCTAACATGGGGAGTCCTTTGTCTGCCTCCCCTTCTGGTCTGTAAACTCCTTGCGCTCAAGAACTCACTCTTATTCATCTCGTGTCCTCAGTGCTTGGTGTACAACCCACTCTCAGTAGGGTTAGGTTGTGAAAGACGAGACAGCTTCTTCTCATCTCCCCCATACCCACCCCCATCTCGGTTCCCAACACTCGCCTTAGACCCAGCCATGACTTTGTGAGGAAGCTCAGATCAGTCTGGAATAAATCAGGTGAAGGATAATGGTGACTTGGATCTTTGTGGTAGTACAGGAAATGATAAAAAATGGTGGGATTCTGGACTGATTCTGAAAACAGAGCTGACAGACTTTGCTGGTAGTTTATAGTGGAGAAAAAGAGAGACAGAGGTCGAGGCTTTTGGCCCAGGCACTGGAAGGATGGGGTTGCCATGACCTGAGGTAAAGCCTGGAGAGTGTGCATGTTGAAGCGGATGGTGGAATCTGGAGCTCTGCTTTGGGCACGTGAAGTTTGAGTCCCATACCCAAGCACAGATACTTACTGTGTTTGCAGCTAGATATGTAAGTCTAGAGTTCAGGCCGGAGATAGAAATTTGAGAGTAATCCGAAATGCTAATTGAAGCCATGAGAGAGGATGAGATCATCAAGAGAGTGTAGATAGAGAAGAGAGAAGGCCCAAAGACGTGTGCAGCCCCGTCAGTGTTCAGAGTTTGAGGAGGTAAGAATGAACCAGCTTAAAGCTGGAAGAAAACCAAGCAGAAGGAACCCACAGAGGAGTCTGAAAGGGCGTGACCAGTCCACAAAGGGAGATACCACAGAGTAGAGTCCCAGAAGCCAAGGAGAGAATTTTAAGAATGGTCATCTGTGTCAAAAACTCCCATAGGTCAAGTAAGATGAGGACCGGGAGAGAACTCACCAATGCATTTAGCAATGTGAGGGTCATTGATAATTTTTTAAAAGATTTTATTTATTGTTTATTTGAGGGAGAGGGATGAGCACACAAACAGGTAGGGTGCAGAGGGAGAAGCAGGCTCCCAGCTGAGCAGGGAGCCTGATGCAGGGTTTGATCCCAGGACCTCGGGAGAATGACCTGAGCTGGAGGTGGACGCTTTACTGACTGAGCCACCCAGGTACCCTGGTGGCCATTGGTTATTTTGACAAGAAGGTTTTGGTGGGATGGTGAGGGCAAAAGCCCGACCGGAGTGAGTTCAAGAAGGAAGGAGGGACAGGCAGCAGGTATAGTCCCATCTTAACAAGAAGATCCACTATAGGCAACAGAGAAACAGTGTAGCAGCTGGAGGAGGTTGTAGAATCAGGACAGTTTTCTAAAATATGGAAGATATAACATGTTGATATGCTGTCATAAGTGATCAGTGGAGGGAGAAAAGAGGTGACAATGTAGGAGAGAATTAATAACAGAAAGCCCATGTTGGCAAAAGGGATGGCATCTGATGAGCCAGTGGAGAGGGTTGGCTTTGGAGAAGAGTCGGGACAATTCACATCAGGACAGGGGGAAAAGCAGAGTACAGGAGACAGATGCGAACAGATGAGTGAATATGGTGGTGGGAGCACGTGGGAGTTCCCTTCTGACTGTGTTCTTGCAGAGAAATGGGGAGCAGGGTTCTCCCTGAGTACAGACAACAGATTGAGGTGGTGGGACCTCCCGGGGAGGTAAGGGAGTGCCAGGCAGGCACAGCTAGGGTCCCACTGGACATTAGTGCTCATAAATGTGAATATGAACTATGTACGTGTTTACACATATTTGGCTGCATGGCACAGGCATGAGGGGTTTAATTTCAAAAGGCTTAGAATTTTGCTGGGGATACAATGAAGGAGGGAAGGGGCCAGAGAGTTGAGAGGAGGGAATATAATCATAGAACATGGAATCTGAGCTGGGAAAAGAGGAGAAGGCATGATGGGCAATGGGGAAAGCAAGGCTTGTAGGTCCCAGTGGGGTCCCAGTGGGGCTAAATCAGAGCTGGAGCTGGAGCATCCTCAGCAAATTAAACACATCCCCTTCAGATAATACAACTGCACAAGTATGCAACAAAAAGTTGCTCGTTCCTTTGAGTAAATAAAGCCAGGGCACACAGTGCCATTCTTGGAGCACACACTGGATTTCAGGGCTCACTTGTCCCCTTGGCCAAGGAGTTTGTGCAGTGCACAAAATGCACAACTGTACATTGCAGCCCTGAATCAAAGGATTGTTGGGGCCGAGTACTAAAAGGAGGGGTCCAAGTCAGCAGGTGGTGATCCCAGAGTGGGAGGATGAAATTAAAATTGTGAGAAGGTGGCAGTCATTGGTAGTGGAAAGGTTCTAAGGTGCAAAGGTCCATGATAGGGTAGAGGACAAGGTATTAGAAAGGAAGTTGTCAAGGAACTGAGAAGTCTGGACGCTGGAAGGATTATCTTCATGGATGTTGAAATCACCAAAAATGATACCTGGAGCTTGTGGGAAACTGCAGTGAGCCAGGGCTTGGGAGGCAACTGCCCCAGGAGTCTATTACAAGCTCTCTAGGCTGCTGATGGTGTGTGCTTCAAAGCAGGCATTTTAGAAAAGAGAATAGTGATCCCCAAGTGGTACAGAGGATCAGAGTGTGACCCAGCAGCATGAAGGATGGAGGAGAGGAAGCAGACCCCATCCGATGGGTGGGTGGGCCAGCATTTGGTTAGAGCAAGAGGGTGAAAAAGAACGTGTCAGGAAGAAGCAGAGGATGAAAGGGATTTTGCGTATGGTGGAGGACAAGGCCCAGAGACTTGGGGACCTGGGGGAGTGAGAGATAGGCTGAGATTAGGGGTTTCACGGAGCTGCCTGGAGGTATGAATTAGGGTGTAGAGTACGATCTGGGAGTCCCAGGCTTCTTGAGGTGATTGATACAAACAGGAATCAAAGGCATGACAGAATAAAGCCTGGGGGTCTGCGAGGTGGACTGAAGTCATGAGGCTGTGAATGTTGGGGTGGGAGCATCTTGCATGAGTGCACTAAACTCTGGGGCTCCTCTTTCCTCTTCACTGATGGGGGGGAAAGATGAGGGAGAGGTTCTACTACCCTTGGTCTGTGTCCAATGACCTTATCAGAAAAATAAAGCCTTCCGATTAGTCCCATTTTGGTGTTCCTTCAACCCCAGGTATCTCTATCTTAATGACAAGTATAATTTACTCTCTTGGACTGAAGGTACCAAGTCTGTGATGCCCTAGAGGGCCAGGCCTCCACTGGCCTCCAGTTGGGGAATCCGTACCCCTGCAGCTGCTCCCAACTCGGAATTCCGAGTGGAATGTCCAGCCTGATAGACTCTCCGAGGGCCCTCGTCCTCGCCGCCTTCTAATGTACTGGCCAGAACTGTTCTGTAAACTGTTGAGGCCATCTTCAGCTCACTCTAAACCGGAAGGACTAGATGTGTATCAGGAGAAACCAAAACACTGTTTGATTAATCGCCACCTCACAAGCTGGAGAGTGATGGCTGGGCGCAAAATGTGGTCGTTATCTAAATGGAGTGCCGGTCTGTCCCCGGGATCCCGAACAAATGGACTCCCCTCTATTTATAAACAACCCTGAGGGATGAGCAGCTCGGTTTACGTTGGGAAGGGGCCATCGTTCATTTTTATCCATCATACTTGCTTTTAGTGATATTACACACACACCCCGCCTGGCTTAGAATCTCAACAACCCAAGAGGTTTATGTGCTTTTAACACCAATTTTGAGGGTTTCTGTGTACATTTCATCATAGGGGTAGTGGTGGGCCCGAAGCGCAGTGTGTGAGCTGATTCCTTACTTGGGGCTTCACACCGGGTTCATGATGCAGACCAAATTGGGGAAACTACTGTTGACCCCAAGGCTGTGTTTGTGATTCCAGGTGATTACAGAGGTGAGCAGGCAGGAGCCTCTGAGATGACCAGGATTCTCCTAGCAGGAAAGGGGATGGAGTGCAGCCTGGTACACAAGACCCTCCGTGATGTCCGGGTGAGCCTTGTGCAAACCAGGCCTGAAGCAGACTTTCGGCATTCAGTATTTGCTAAATGGGTGGGAGAGAGAAGGAAGAAGGGCTGGAAAGAACAGAATGATCAAAGAACAAATGATCTAATGTTCGAATTGCACTTCCATTGCTTCCTGCTCTCCTCAGATATCAATTCTTAGGGTTTCAAGTAGCTCTGAGAGGAGAACACTGATCTTTATTCTCACTTTATAGGTGAGGAATTTGAAGCCCAAAGCAATGAGGTGACTTGCTTAAAGTCGACCCCTATTTACTGGATGGCAAGGCTAAGTCCCAGCTTTCACACTGCCCACTTAGGACTCATTCCACTCAGTCCTGAGTGCATCCCTACTGTCACCCGGGCTCTGCCGAAACCGCCCAAGCATCTTGCACCCCATGAAGGAAGAAAGCAAGCCGGTTGTGTGAAACAATCAGAGACCAGGCAGAGAGATGCTGTCCAGTCCTGATGTAGACAAAACTGGTGATAGGAACTGAGTGGGTAGATCCCTGTGGGTGTAGGGCTAGCACCCTCACAACAGTGCCATCCCATAATAACACAATATGAGCCACGCATGTCATTGCATATGTTTTAGTCACCGCACTGTGAAAAGTAAAAAGAAACAGGTGAAATGAAATTTGGTGAAGGTAACACAAAATATTCAAAGCAGGTGTTCAAGTTGTAATCAAAATACCAAATTATTAATAAGATGTTTTAAATAGTTTTGTCTTGTATTAAGGCTTTGAGATACCCGCATAGATCTTATTCTTATTTTTTTAAAGCTTCATTGAGGTATCATTGATGCACAAAAATTGTACATATAGCATGTACACATTTCAATGAGCCTGGACATATGCATACACCCATGAAACCCTCACCACCCATGTGATGTCAAAGCCCTATTCAAATCCTAAATTTTCATCAGTAATACTTATCTGTATCTAGATTTCACAAAATAGTTGAAAAGGTAGGTTCACATTTGTAGGCTCTTCCAAACAGATTTAAAATTTTCTAACAACTTATGTATCCATTTTTTAGTGATAACCTCAATGAACCAAAATGAAATATATTTAAAATAAAGTTCTTCAGCCATGCTAGCCACATTTTAAGTGCCCAGTAGCCACACATGGCTCCTGGCTACCATACTGGATGGCTCAGCCATAAAGAAATCATGAAAAGCATGGTGGCAGAAGCTTGGCTGGTTAGAGTCTCAGAGTCTGGGAAGTGGGCTAGGCTTGCTCTTTCCCATCATGCACCTGTCTGGCATCTTCTTTCCATTTGTTACCCTGTTCAGCCTGACTACTAATGGAGAGAACAAGACCTCAGCTATGACCTACCCTTTAGGGCAGGAACAACTTGAGGAGGTGGTGGGCATGGATGGATTTGGCATTCCATAGCCTATCTACTTGGATAAAGAATCCAGGGAGGCTGCCAGATGGCACATAGCACACCAATGCTAACTGAGACCCCATCCCATGGGGATGGATAGTGATCCTTCTCCATGGTTATCAATACACACACATGCACACCTACCTCCCCACATATGCACATCTGTTCTTCCAGTGTCTGTGACATAGAGTAAGGATCAGGAGCTTTCTCTTCTACATTGTTGACCCTCAGAAATTAATTTCTGAATGGTAGGGCTTACGCACTGAACTAGGACTTAAGAGACCTATGATCTGTTCCTGGTTCTGAGGTCACTGACCCATGTGTAAACTTGACCAAGTGCAGTTTTCTGTAAGACTTCCCAGCTCCACCATTACTGTCCAAGGGCTGGCATAGTACTGCCCATGGATCAAATCAGATCACTCCCATTTATTTACATATTTTCTGTGGCTGCTTTCACCTACAACTTATTGAAGACTTGGGCCAGAGACCCACAAGGCTGAAAATAATTACTTTCCAGGCTTTTATGGAAATCATTTGCTGACACTGTTCTCATCTCTGGTTCCAGCTCATTTTCATCCTCTCTACTCATTGACTTGGGGGTCTCCAAAGCTGGTGAGAACCCAGAATGAATCAGGGTTCCTAAGGATTTTGTGGGACAAAACCACCATGTTGTTCTGAACTTTAATGTGAGGGAAAAATTCACTTCTTTTTCTGATCCACTGGTATTTTGGATGTCTGTGACCGGTAGCAAAACCCAATCCTAAATGACATACCCAACTTTTCCTACATCCCTTGGCTCTGAGCAGAACCTCTGCTGTAACCATGAGGGTCTGCCAGAGTCCAGAGTACACCGAATACGTGTGCACAGGCCATGGCGGAATTTTTCCATCCCAAGGGATGGTTGGGACGGAGGAGTGTTGTCTTACCATGAAGTTGTGTTTCAAGAGAAATGGGAATTATAACCTAAACATTCCAATTCTTCCTATCTCCCTCAGATAGAAGAGATTTTGATGAAAAGACAAACATTCTTCAAACAACTCATAAAATCATATCGGAGTAGTTTTCTTTTTCTCTCCTTTTAAAAAGATGTTAAGGTTTATTTTTGTTTTTTGTTTGTTTGTTTGTTTGTTTTTGAGAGAGAGAACACAAGCAGGGAAAGAGAGAGAGAGGCAGAAGAAGCAGATACCTTACTGAGGAGGGAGCCTGACTCGGGGATCAATCCCAGGAACCCAGGGATCATGACCTGAGCTGAAGGCAGACACTTAACTGACTGAACCACCCAGGTGCCCCCTGAGTAATTTTTCTTTGTTTCTGATGGAATATGTTTTGTTTTGTTTTGTTTTGTTTTTCCAACATGACACCAAAGAGTTGAAGTGGGCTGTTTCTATTCTTTAACAGATTATTTGGATATTCTTGGATAAAATACACATGTATGGTTTAGACTGGAGCACAGTCCTATGGTATTCATAGCCTTTTTTTTCCCCATAAAATTTTTTTTGTGTGTGTAAAACAAATGTTAGCTAAACTGATAAAAGCTTTGCCTGTAGCTCCTGCCACAGTCTTACCCACCAGTGCTGTTCTGTTAGAGATGACAATCATTGCCTGCCTTGTCCCCATCCTGACTCATAACCTCTGCTTTTAAGTGTCACATTGGCCACCATCAGCTGACTGAGCTCTGGGTGGGTGTCTGATCTCCAGCCAAGCCACGGGATGTCCAGGGCCCTAGGCCCTGCCTCTAAAAAAATAATCAAGGCCAGTTGGGCCATTTATATTTCTCTTAAGACATAGAGAAACTGCCCGTTAGCATCGAGGACAGAAATGAGAAGTCCTATAGAGAACAGCCACAAATGAAAGTGGCTGGCAGTCACAAAGGGCCATATGCAAAGTGAAGTAACAGAAACAATGAGTAAGCAGAGAGGAGAATGGAACAGCCAGGCAGACAGAATAAGAAATGTTGAGAGAAAGGGCTGGTCTCTGGAGCTGCCTTGGTTCCTTCTAGCATTCCTGTTCCTGATCCATTTCTGGGTCTCTGCAGCAAACCTACAATGTGTCTCTTCTTCATGGTCTATCCTTTGCCCCTTCACACTTCGGAGCCCAGTTCTGATGGAACCAGGCAAGCACCACTCTTCGCTGAGGGATTTTTCACTCAAGTATTCCTAAGAATATCAAAGAGAAGAAGAGAAAGGGCAACTTTCTGGAAGGGAGATATAAAATGTGGAGAAAATAAATCTGCCATCTTGCTGCTTGGAGAAGTTTCTCTAGGAGGTATCTGTTA
This sequence comes from Mustela nigripes, assembly GCF_022355385.1. Taxonomy (NCBI): domain Eukaryota; kingdom Metazoa; phylum Chordata; class Mammalia; order Carnivora; family Mustelidae; genus Mustela; species Mustela nigripes. The sequence goes on along the minus strand of NC_081563.1, from coordinate 77,899,515 downwards.
TGCTCTGGGCCTCTTCAGAGTTAGGGGTCATCTCTGATGGGAGCCCCCTGAAAAAGTCAAAGAGTCAAACTTCCACTGAAGTAAATCTGGAAAGATGGGGATGCGGTGCCTGGCTGGCTCAGTCAATAGAGTGTGTCACTCTTGATCTTGCAGTTGTGAGTTCGAGCGCCACGTTGGGTATAGAGATCACTTAAAAAACTTGGGGGGTGCCTGGGTGACTCCATTGGTTGTGTGTCTGACTCTTGATCTCAGCTCAGGTCTTGATCTCAGGGTTGTGAGTTCAAACCCCATGTTGGAGCCTGCTTAAAAAAAAAAAGAAAGGTGGGGATAACACTTTGAGCACCCCAACTTCCCTTGTCTTCCTTGGACTGAATAAGACAAAACCTGTTGGTGGGTCAGAGCCAGACAAGGCAACCCTGGCTGGCTCAAGGACAGAAAGACCCATAAATGTAGGTCTGTGTGTAGAAACTCGTTTGGGGGCTTTCACTGAAATCCAACCCCCAGCCCAGCCACACAGCATGAGCTCATTCTACCCCAACCGGGAGAATGAGAAAATGGTCTGTGAATTCCGCTTCCACTCTGTCAAAATAAGAACAGAAAAAATACACCTCTGCAAAAGTGTTTTCTTTCAGCTTTTATTTGCACACATTCTGTATAATTATGGTCAGCAAGAGGGCATTTTCCGTACCCACACTGGCAGTATTTTCCACACAAAGGTTTATGCTGGCGGGCAGCCTGCCCTTGAGCTATTTACTTGTGTGGTGGATAGAAAACCATCAGACCTATGGCCAGTTAGACCCCAGCAAAATGTTTTCATTTCGACCTCTCCTGTAATAAGGCATATTATTTTAATTTCCCTCCACCCCTCGTCCTCTTTCCTAGGTAAAGTGATTCAATATGAGACAACCACCTTCTCACAACCAACTCTATATCTTTCACTTAACTACAAATGTTCACCTTTTAAAATGGTTCTTCCTAGCTTTCAGATCCTTGAAGTTTCTTATCCATGGTTATTCTGTGTGATTCCATCTCATGCCCTCTCCGGCCAGTTAAGCCTTTTACTTCACTGGCCTCCTCACGAACCAAGCCCATTTCCTTCTTCAGGTCACTTCTAATGCTATGCTTCACTATCCCACCCTGAATGTCTCCTTGCTTCAGCTTCTCTGTATCCTGTCCACCACTTTTCAATGAAATCCTCACGGACTCCAATTCTTCTTTCCTTCTATGTATGGGCTGGTCACTAGCTGCCCATTTTGGAATTAATGAATCACTGGACAACTTGATCAACATGTTGACATTGGTTTATGCATAGGTCCATAGCATCAAACAAATAATTCACTTAGCAAGTATTTACTGAGCAACTACCTCATGTTCAGCCCTGTGGAAAACATTCTTTGTCAGAAAATTTCTGAGAATTTGTACGACCTGTTTCTGTTCTTCAGCCATTTGCAGAGACCTTTGAGCAAACTGGCCAAACACATGTAGGAATAATCCCATTACTGGAGACCAAAGTATGATGGCTCTTCAAGGCAATATAAGGTAGATAAGAAGGGTAAAAAGAGACAACTCAATCCCATTACTGGAGACCAAAGTATGATGGCTCTTCAAGGCAATATAA
>NC_081563.1:77609863-77897429 GCF_022355385.1 Mustela nigripes | reverse complement strand
GATGGATGGATGGATGGATGGAAGGAAGTATAGTTGAACCAATAGATGGATGATCCAGAAAACATCCATCCATCTATTTATTCAAGAAACACTTATTGAACATTTACTCTCTGTACCAGTCATAGGAGATACTTAGATGGACACAATAGCCTTCAGTGAGATTGTAATCTAGTCTGCTGGCATGGCAGCACAATCAGAAGTCAACCAAAAGTCACTTTAAAACTTCAAAGAGAAGTAAGGATAGCTACCATTTTTTTACGCATCTGTAATATGTTAGGTGCTTTTCAAACTTCACTGCCTTGGTTCCCACTCTGGGGTACTGTAGCAAACTCTCAGGGGCACCGTGAGTTATTCTAAATTTTGGGAGAAAGGTAATGATACTCAACATCTGCTAGACACCGTGCAAACTATAAGCTCGAGGTAGTTCACGGTTTTCACATGAGATCATGCCCCATACCTTTGGATGACATCATACCTGGGTCTTTGGTGGCAGCTGTGATAAATAAACAAGAACCATATGAAAATCAACATGGAAAAGGAGATGAAGGCAACGGGGTCCAATCAGACTCCAAGTTTTGAAAAGTCAGGCAGTGCCCAAAAGGAGCATACATCTCATTAATAAGTACTTGTTGCTACTTAAGAATGAAATAAAACTATTATTTTTTCTTTCAATATATACCTATTACTTTGTCAGGACATAAGTCCCTCTTAAGTTGTTTGGTTCTAACTTCTTAAGAAATGAGACTTTTCAGTGTGTCTTAAAGCCTAGAGACACTATGAAAAAATTACTGAGGTACGAACTCATTAGTTCCTCATTAGTTCAGGAACCTCTGTGTTATTGCCAATCCTTCCAGGTTACTAATTTGCCAAAGATCACACAGATGATAAGTTTCAGAGTAAGCATTTGAACTGGAATCTCTTCCAGTGGTCTCGAAAATGCATCCCTTTTGCTTATACTAATTCTGGGCACTCCATGGGCTCATGAGGAGATGGAGAGGTAGGCTGGCCTGTCGGGGCAGAAGTTGAGGGAGTGGGGTGGAACTGACAGATCATGGATCGGAGACCTGAGGGCTCACTCCACAGCCTATCGGCCCGTTGTCTCCCTCTCTGTGCTGAGTTTCCAAAGGACCTTGTCTGGTGAGAGAAAGAAGGACAACCCCTGTGATTTTCTCAGTCTGGTCAGAAAAAGGGCCTGGGGGAGGGGAGTAGAGACCATGGAGAAGTGTGAGAAGTGGGGGGCTGAATCATATTTGGGGGGGTTCAGATAAAATTTTCTTTTGCAGCTTGCTGATTCTTGAAACCCTGAATGGCTGCTGTCATAGCAATATTTCCAAACAACTGGACTTTCGTCCTTTCAGGTGGGCTGAGTCCTGACAAGATTGTGGGGACAAGGAGTGGGAAAAATTTAGGTCAACCTCTTTTGAACCTTAACCTCCTGCCCCTTTGTGCCCTGGCAGACATTTTTCCTTGACCTCCAGAAATTCCTCTGCCTCAAGGGAAGGCTCCCCAGCCCTCCAGAGGCCTCCTAAGTGGGCTGGGAACAGATTCAGGGCAGAACCCCAGGGAAGCATGGAGGGTCTTGGGAGGATGGACAGGGTGGAGAGGCATCTCTGGAAAGATCTTCAAAGGCAAAGCCAAAGGCACTGGGCACCCCAGGAGAGCACGCTCCGTGACCACAGCCTGCAGCTGAGGGGGCCCGGACAGAGAGACCCCCTACTGTGGCAGCGAGCCTGCTTCTAGGAGCCCTGAGAAGCCTAATTCAATTACCCTTATCAGAATGCCTCTGAACTTAACAAAGCAGATAATCAGTTCCAGAGACAGATACTGTGTGGGGGGCCAAAATTATTTTGCTTCCCAAAATTGGAGGCTGAAATCAGAGATGTTTGGGTAATGGAAAACATAATCCCTCCCTGGGCCCAAACTCCCTCCCAGTACCCGCACCTGAGACACCCCTCCCATTCCATCCAAGGAGACCAGGATTTAATATCCACACCCAATCTTCCTAAGACACCTGGCTGTGAACTTGACCTCTTTCCCCCGCCTTCTTTGTGCCAAATCCAGAAAGAACCTGAGTAGAGGCTGGAAGCAGGAGGGATTTATTGATCCCCCTTGTATGTGTCAGGTTCATTAGATTTAATTTTAAATCACCCAACTTACCTTTTGAAGAAAAATGTGAGTAATCACCGTATTATAGAAGACGATAGAGGTTTGGAAAAGTGAATTCCACTGCTCAACTCATGGTGCCACACAGGCTCTCTGCTTAACATCCAAAAGCAAATAAAACTCATTTATTCAAGGATGCATAGCAACGCTCTGAGGTAGAGTTGTCTCCTTCATGGGTAAAGAAACAGGGTCAGGGAGACTAAGTAACTTTCCCAACATCACACAGGTGCTGAGTGTCTCAGTTGGGTTTTGAGGCCAATGAGATTGGAGGCAAAGCCTGGGATCTCAGTGCTACCTCACAAGTGCAACGCAAATTATTTTCTAGAATTTTCCTAGAGTCAGCTTTGCGCAGTGACAGTATCGTAGCCAATGAGGTTTATCCGAGGCCCGATTATTGCTAATAGAATTTTCCTAGAGCCCTAAGCGCAAAGACCATTTCTTTTCATCTTCTCCGTTGAACCTAGTATAGGGCTGGGGCCAGCCGGAATGAGCATGGGCTGATTTCTCTTACAGAAGCTGTGTGCCGTGTTGCCAGGATTACTCCTAAATGTTCAGACGCTTTCCCAAGGAGAGCTCTCAGCTTCTGTTTACCTTAGAATTGTACAACATACAAGGTTAGCACAGAAACTCTCCTATCAGTGGACCACACCCTTTATTTATGTGTTTAAACTTGCTTTTTTTATTAGGTAACATAGGACACGTACAGAATAATATGCATGTAAATTATAAAACATAGTAGTCATAAAGCCTGCAAAGCCACCACCCCATCGTACAACGAGGTGGTTATAATACATGCCCTCCCTTTCTTTGCTCCCACCTCCCCCACCAAAATTAATCACTATTCAGAAATTTGTGCTCATTGTCCTCTTGATTTTTTTTTTAATAGTTTGGCCAATTAGTTACATCTTGTGGTAGGTTGCATTATCATTCTGGGTCCTGTACATACCCTCTGATATATAACTTCATGGTTCCCCCCCATTAGAGGTGGGATATATTGCCCTGCCCTATGATGTTAGATTTGCCAGTAGAATGTTGCAGGTAGTGATGGATGCCAGTTCTGAGCTTAAACCTTCAGAAACATTACATCTCCATTTTTCCCTTTTGTATCTCTGCCTTCTGCCATGAAAAGAAGAGAGCTCTGGGTCACCTGTCCCAGGAGGATGAGAGATGTGTGGAGCAGAGCCGGACCCCTTCTGAACTCGGAACCAAGCCTGACTGAGCCCAGACCAGACCGGCCAGCTCCCACGCAATTCAGATACCTTAGTAAGACTATGTGGAGGTCTGTAAGCCACTAAGTTTGTCCTGACCTTTATTGTGGCAGTGGCTGCTACTATACAAGCCATCTCTGAACAGCATACTTTATTTTGGCTTGTTTTGGAACTTGGAAAAATGATAGATTAATATGGAACATCGTCGCCTACTACTGACTTTTCTCTCCCATTCGATGTTACGCTTCTGCGATGTATCCGGTGGAACAGAACACAACCGAAGAGCTACAACAATAGAGAGAAAAAAAGCTGAAAGGCCCCCAGAGCTCAGGAAGGGCTGAGCTCGTGGGAAGCCTGTGTCTCATTCCCTCAGCAAATATTTACTGAATGGAAGCAGAGCACGTTCCTCAGTGCTGGGAATATAAAGGTGAAGCGGACACATCGGATTCTTGCCCCTGAGGGCCATCTGTTACAGAAAGCAGCACACACATCTGTCCTTCCTATCGAATCACCGAGAGGGTTCCTTACTGCCTCCGCCCTGCCATTCCCTTCATTCCCTGCGCCCACTGCTCTCCCTGGAGGCACAGAGGGTAATTAAGGCAGCATGTGAGGAGGACAGGCAGAAACTATGGAGTGGATACCGCTCCCAGGGAGAACCTTCTAGCAGACGAGTTCCAAGGGAAAGGGCCAAAGTATTTGGGAAGGATCCATCATGCTGGAGAGGCAGGTTTGCCTTTCTGCCGATGATAGGCGTCTGTAGGCAACAGGCAATGGTCTGGCCAGAGCGGGCCCCACTGGGAGCTCAGTGGCCCCACGCACTCCGCTCCTGGGTGACCACAGTCATCAGCAGAATGTGTTTGGAAGATAAAGGAAGACAGCTGGTCCTCACCCTTGAGGACCTTACCATCAAAGGAGGGAAGCAGGATACACCCCAAAGGCGGGGCTGCAGACCCCTTCCACAAACACAGGCGCCGTGGGTCTGACCAGAGCAGAGCGGATACGCGTGGATCAACATGAAGGCGGGGATGCCCAGAAGCAGCTGACATGACCAGGACCTGCTGCCTTTCCGCATACAGGTGACTTTTGTTTCTCTGTGACATTTGGGCAGCTCCCCTGAGAGTCGCCTTTGACTCCATGCTTTGGAAAAACACAGCGAGAATCAGTTCCCATAAAAACGAGACTGACCACAATCGCATCCTCCCTTGAGGATTCAGAAAGCATTCCAGGGTGCTTCAGGGCCTCGGGGACATCATTAGGAAAACCAGTTACCAATCGGGGTGGTGGAAATAGCATCCTCATGATAGGAGCTTTCACAGCGATTGGGTCCTGGATAAAGAAGTCATTTTGGGTAATGAAGGATTCACAGCAGCGGCCAAGACAGGGACGGGGCAGAACCGAGGAGAACTCTTGGCCGCCTGACGCAGGCACCAGCACTCAGCTCAAGAGAGGCTGGGGGCTGCTGCTCCCAACCCAGACCCCAGCACCTCCCCCGAAGCACAGGATGGGACATTCACCCACAGCCCGCCTCAGCCTCCCCAGCCCAGGGCCAGCCCAGTCTCTTTTGGTCAGACTCTGCTCAGAGAGCAGCCCCAAGCCTGTGGTGAGCTCTCCTTGCGCTGAGCCCAGAGGCTCAGGAAAGTCGAAGGTCAGACAGGAGTGGTCCCCTGCTTCAGGAGGGGAACACTGTTTCACCTGTCCCTCCACCCAGCTGCCTTTTGAAAATTTCCATTACTCTGGTTTACTGTTTTGAGTTGCTTTTTTTTCTCCTCCAAAATTAATGTTTTCAAAGACAGTGTTTTCTGCCCCTGTGGTGCTGTGCGAGGACACCCCCAGGGGAGGAAAGCAAGGTGTGGGCTGCCGTGAAGTGGGTGAGGAGCCAGAGCCCAGATCTTCAGCGCTAGGAATGAGGGCCAGCTTGGAGGGCAGCAGAGGGGATTGGAAAGAGCTGGAAGCCCTGAGGTCAAGGCCCAGCCCTACGGCTTCTGAAATGCATAACTTGTAGTACAAAGCTCCCCTCACCTGAGAGAACAGTGGCTTCTAACCATAGACATTTTCTACCTTCAAGAGCCTCTGGGGAAACCAAATGGTTCCAGAGACAAGGCAACAAGAAAGGAAGAAAACGACCAAATTTATTTGGGCCAAAGTTGAGAAAATAAAAAATGGCTCTTACCCTCTATTTCACAAAATGTGGTATATTTTCTCTGTGTCATATATTTATTCTTGTTACACATGTGTGTGTTTTTACTTCCCCAATCAAATTACATGTTCTTTAGGAGCAAGAAAATGTTTCACACAACTCACTAAATTTCAAAATTTTTTTAAATTGTAAAATTAGAAATTTTTATTAATCTCTACTTATTAGATCAGAATAAATACCTCTCAGTTAATTAGATATCATTATAGGTGATCTCGTTTTTTTTTCATATCAATGTTCTTAGATGGATTGTATTTCTATACCCATTTTACAGATGTGGAAACTGAGGACAAGAGCAGTTAGAAGACTTCCTAAGCCCACATAAACAGTAAAAGGTAGCACTGGGACTTGAACCAAAGTCCTTCAGCTCAAACCCCTAGGCTCTTGAGAAGTCCTCTGGATCTCTTCTTCACCTCACTGTGGCACTGATCACAATGTAGGTCCGGAACAGGTGATTGATACATAGTTGGGGGTTGATGGATAGATACCTCATCATTATCCAGTGCCTGACTTAAAGGCTGGAGTGGGTTCAAATGGCCCTGCCTGACTTTTTTTTCTCACTCAGGAACACCCCTGGGCCCCTTCGAGTGCCCCACACTCCGGGATCCAAGGCCCCAGAGGACCCGCCTGGACCTGTTGGCTCAAGGTTGCAGTCATGTGGCAGCCAGGCGCCTGCGGTTCCGTTTCCTCATAGGCGAAGCCGGCAGGCCCAGGCCAGGCCTGGAAGCCCCCTTTACAAACACATTCCAGTTCACATTCACTCCTGGCCCACAGACGGGGCCCTATAAACCGCCCGGCAGAGGCAGCCAGGAAAAAGCCCTCAATTCTGGCCACAGGAACTTCACCAACGCGTCAGCCTGAGCCTGAGGCGCCAGCTCTGCCCACAGGACACCCAGAAGCAGTGACCCCAGCCAGGCCAGGTCGCACGGACTCATGGAGTTTAATTGGTCCAGCAGGGAACTGGAGCAAAATCGAAAAGCAAACACCTGGTGCTGTTAAGTTGGTCATCCTGACCACAAGTAAGACTGGACGTGCGTCCACCTGATCCGGCCCGACAGCTCAGTTTAGGGAAGTGCTTGTGAGTGGCTCCCTCGGGCCTCGGCATTGGTCCTTCTGGTGACGTCAGCTCTGGACTCAGGACTCGGTCGCTCTGCCAGCTTTGCCTCTGCCACTGACCACGCATCAGAGCTCCCTCCTTTCCCCTTCTTCCCCCTTCTTCCCCCACCTCCCGGCAGGTCATCCTCCTGGCAGGAAGCCTGGTCCAGTTCCTCAGGCATTAGCCTGGATCTCAACCCTGGGGGACCCCTTGGTTCACCAGCACAGTGCTGCCAGGCCCAGCTTTCTCAAGCTTCTTTTCTTTCCTTTTTTTTTTTAAGGACTTTTTAAAATTTATTTGACACAGAGAGAGAGATTATAAGTAGGCAGAGAGGCAGGCAGAGAAGGAGAGGGGGAAGCAGGCTCCCCGCTGAGCAGAGAGCCGGATGTGGGACTCGATCCCAGGATGGATGACCTGAGCCGAAGGCAGAGGCTTAAACCTCTGAGCCAACCAGGCGCCCCAAACTTCTTTTCTTTTTTTCTCTCTTCTCTTCTATTTTCTTTTCTTTTCCTTTCTTTTCTTTCCTTCCTTCCCCTTCCTTCTTTCTTTCCTTCCTTCCTTTCTTTTTTAAAGATTTTATTTTATTTATTTGAGAAAGAGAGTTCATGTGTAGGGGGAGGGGCAGAGGGAGAGGGAGAAGCAGACTCCCCGCTGAGCCAGCCCCCCCACCCCCTGCAATGCAGGACTCAGTCCCAGGACCCTGGGCATGTCCTGAGCTGAAGGCAGAAGCTTAACTGTCTGAGCCACCCAGGCACCCCTCAAGCACCACTTTCAACTATCCTCCTCATTCACAAAACTTCAGATACTCCCCCGCTTGTACTGTAGCAGATTTGGACCTGAAGCCCCCTTAGCTCTTGTAAATGCCCCCTCCAGGCCCCATCGGCCATCCCCTTTTTCTCCATACACATACTCTCTGTCTCCCTAGATTAAGCACCCTGTTGTCACAACCCATGGTGTGCTGTGGCCCCATGTCTTTCTTCACACTGCTGTCCTCATTGGGAAAGCTCTGACCTATGTCCTGTCCTAGCCTCATCTTCTACCCCGCAAGGCCGGCTTCTGGAAGAAATTTTCCCTGCTGGCAGGGTCTCTCCTCCCTGAAACTCCGCAGCACTCAGCCAGGTCCTGTCTTGAATTGTTCTTAGACTGTTTCATGACCATCACTGCATGCACAAATCTGCTATATAGTAAATAATAAATAAATAAGTAAAATAAAAATAAATAATAAATACCTCCCTTGGACCTATCAGCCAGGACCCCTGCACATCAGAAGCCCCGCTTAAACCCCTCCAGGCCACCCTTTCCCATGGGATGACGATGGTTCTGGGGACCAAGTGAACACACTCCTCTTCGGTCTATATCCTTTCCACTCCCCACATTTTGACTATGCTCCTGACAGTCAGGACTCTAGAATTCTAGGCTCTGAATCTATTTCCAGGGCCCATGAAATAGAATCCAGATCAGTGGTCAAGGGGTCACCAAGGAGGGGCTGTTTTCCAGGAGGTGGGCTTGTGGATGGAGCTTGGGCCTGTGGGCTGGGGTGTCTGCATGCATATGCACAGGCCCTTTGGTGGGAAGAGAAGAGGGTGGGCCTCTGCATACTTGAGTCCCCTGGTTGCCTTCTGGACCACCTGCCAGAGGATGAGGCCAACATGGAGGAAAGTCAGGTAAGGCTGAGATAGAGATCAAGCGTGGAAAACATTGTGCAAATTCAATCCAGCATGTGCCTAGAATTTTCAATGAACTGAACTAAACTATTTTCCTTCTTGGCTTAAGCTCATTGGATATGGGCTTCTGCTCCTTGCAAATAAGACTGATGAGTATGGTCATATTGAGTATGAGGATGAGGCTGGTGCTGGCATTGGCGTTGGTGGAGGTGGTGGCTAATGTTTACTTGTCCACCTGCGCGTTCCAGGCACTCGCTTTGCCTTTGTGAGCTAACCGATTCCTCCACCTACCTCTTGAGGGGCTTACTATTATTATTCCAGTTTTCCAGGTGAAGAAACAGAAATTCAGAAAAGCTAAGTACCTTGCCCATGGTCACACAGTACTCAGACCCACATCTGTCTCACCTCTGTGTCTGTGCTCTCACCCCTAAGCTTGTTTTTATTGGTCGCCAGTAGTGCAAGTTGGACCACATAGAATGCATGGGACTCAGAGCGTGTAGTTAGCTATGGTGGGATGACCAAGGCTCTGGAAGAGTGGGAAAGGGCAAAGGTCAAGGTCAGAATGCATAGGATACAGCATGCCCAACCAGACACCCAGCAATCCTTGTTGATGGAGGAGAAAATGATCCTTCTCTAAGATACCTTCCTCTAAGCCTCTCCCCCTCATCTCAGGCCTCCCCGACCAAACTTTGGGAAGGGGGACAAAATTGTGAGTCTGGCAGCATACCTTTTAATGTGTCTGTAAGGCTCGGTAGGTTTTATGCGGCCATTGGGTTAAATTCTAACAATGAGCAGAGGCACGTTAGAGCACAGATGGTTGAGGGTGGCCCAATCCAAAGGTTTGTTACTTCCCAATACTGAGTACATATAGGATATTCCAGATGGGGTCTGGGCAGGAGCCTAGCACACACCCGATGAGTGACTGGGCTCATGTAATTTAAATCTGGACTCTGCCAGGAGAAGGAGGAAACTTCAAAACGCAAGAGGGCTTTTAGGACCCCATACGTGGTTGTGACATCAGTCTCCCTTTGGGTCCCTCCTTTAGGGAGAACAGAATGAGACCGAAATGAGCCAAGAAGGTGTATGTGGAGGAAGATAGCAGGACCGTCATAAAATGTTTACTGCTGCAAGTGACAGGGAGCTGCATGAGGTGACCTCTGTTCTGCCACATGTGAGAAAGGCTCCCATCTGTACTGTCACCACCATAAAATCTTTATAGAAGAGCACACAGACCTCCCCACTGCCAAGTAATCAGTGTCATTCACCGAGCACTCATGAGGCATGAAAGGCCTTCCCTCGTGCAGGTGTGGGTTTTCAGAATCTTCCAGGAAGGTCAACAGTCATAGCAGTATAATCTCTTGGAAGGAGCACTCAGTCAAGTTCAGGCTCCAAGTCTAAATACATTTTCTTCCCTACCTTTCTGTAGTAGGAAATGTGAGTACTAAGCCAGCGCATTTCCTGCCGAGAGCCGCTATTTCCAAAGGTGACACCCGTACATTAGTGAGCCGGAAACCTCTCTTACCACATGGAACTCTTACAATGGTTCAGTTCCTTAACTCACCCATATATTCATCAATATTTTTGAGCAAAGGGTTAGAGAGGTGACTAGAACAGACTGTCATGGAAATAACATGGAAGGATGGGAAATGGAGACATGAAATGATGCCTAGGCATTTAATTACATTTCAGTTAATACAATTACACTTATATTAGTCCCATTTCAACTAACTCAATTGTGAAAAGTCACACAGGACACTTGCCTGCCTTGAGAACACATAAAGGAAGAGGAGACTTGCTGGGGGCTAACGATCAGGGGTTGGGGAAGGCGTCTCTGGGAGAATTCTGTGTTGATAAAGACTCCAAAGAAGAGTCAAAGTTAAGCAGATAAAGAAGTGGGGAAAGGGCACCTGGGTGGCTCAGTCAGTTGAGTGCCCAACTCTTTATTTCAGCTCAGGTCATGATTTCAGGGTCCTGGGATCGAGCCCCACATCGGGCTCCCTGTTCAGTCTGCTTATGCTTTTCCTTCTGCTCCTGCTCGTTCTCATGCTCTTTCTCTCTATATATAATAAATAAATAAAATCTTAAAAAAAAAAAAAGAGGTAGGGAAGAACATTCCAACAGAAAACAATGTATGCAAATGTCCTGTGTCAAGGAGGATTGGTACAGAACTCTCTCTCTCTGGAACCCTCTCTTTCCTTGACTCCACGACACCACAGTGGCTTTACCCTATGTCTGGTAGCTACTCAGTCTTCTTCACAGGCTTGTTTCCCTTTCCACAGCCTTTAAAAGTGGATGGCCTCACACCTTCACCCCAAATCCTATTCTTTCTCTATGCTGTCCTCTCACAATCTCTTCTGCTTCTGTGGCTCAGTTATGTTCAAGGTACCCACGAACTCCAAAGTTTATCGCTCTTAGGCAAATCCCTCCTCTGGGTTCCTGTCCACCGAAACTGCCTCCTTGCCTTTTTCTCTTTGAACTAAGTTTTACAGAAGCAGGGCACTGCAGAAATTGGTTCTGCTTACGAATGTTCAGTCCACCTGTCTCTCCAGTTCCATGTTGGGGAATCACCTGACTCTGTGCAATTAAGCCACATTTTCTATTATTGACTCTAACAGCCATAAAGCTGACACTGAAGTCTTCATCCATATTAACCCAATGTCACAGAATATCGATCCGAGCTGAGAAAAAAGGTCTGGCATCTACCGGACCTCCTCTTCACCAGCTAGGCATGGAGGAAAAGCTAGGTCAATTCTGTTTCCAACTCAGTAACTGTGGGCACCATCTTCTGAAGAGGTAACACTGAAGAAAGACCACTGAAGAAAGGAATTGGTGATGAAGAGGAATCCAAAACTTGATCCTTGGTCATGGTAAACTAGAGATGCTGTTGAAACTTCCAAGTGGACAATTCAGAGGAATGCCGAGGAGGGGGCCATGACAAAGATAGACACTTGAGATTGACAGATTCCTCAACTGCATTTAAAGCCAGAGTGGTTGAAGAGCTCACCTAGAATGAATAGAGAAAAGAACAGGATTTAGGACCAAGGCTTAAAGTTCATCAGCTGTTTTTTTCTAATACAGAAGAGCTTTATTGAGACATAATTAATATGCCTAAAATTGAACTTTTAAAAAGTGTTTACCGTTCAGTATTTTAATACTTTCACAGAGTTGTGCAACCATCACTACTATGTAATTCCAGAAATTACAAGAAATCCTGTCCTTATTAGTAGGACTCTCCATTTTCCATTCAGACCTGCCCCCAGTAACGGACAGCCACCCATCCATTCTGTGTCTCTATGAATTTGCTTACTCGAACATTTTATTTGTGCTTGGCTTCTTTCACTTAGGTTAATGATTTTGAGGTTATCTCATGCTGTAGTGTGTATCTGTACTTTATTCCTTTTTATAGCTGAAGAATATTTCATTGAATAGATACACCACATTTTGTTTCTCCATTAATCAATTAATGGACTTGTGGAGTGTTTCCCTTTTTTTAGCTACTATGAATAAGAATAAGGCAGGTGTGAAAAAGTTCCTGTATGAACATGTTTTCAATTCTCTTATATACCTAGAATTGTGTAAAATTGCTGGGTCATATGGTCATCCTCTGTTTAACTTTTTGAGGAACTGCCAAAAGGCTTTTATGAAAAAAATGAAGCAGCTACATCATTTTACATTTCCACCAGCAATGTAGGGAAGCTGATTTCTCCACATCCTCAACCTCACCAGTGATTTTCTGTCTTTTAGACTGTAGCCAAACCACGTGTCTGAACTGACATCTCGTTATGGTTTTGACTTGTGTTTTTCTGATAAGCTTGCACCTTCTTTCATGTGCTTATTTACTATTGTAGATCATTGGGGAAATGTCTGTTCTAGCATTTTGCCCACTTTAAAACCGGGTTGTCTTTTTGTTATTGAGTTATATGAGTTTGGTTATTTTTTTAAATTCTGGATACAAGTCCCTCATCAGACATATGTTGTACAAAAGTTTTTTCCTATTCTGTGTGGATTATCTTTTCAGTTTATCAGTTATGTTCTTGGAAGCATAAATATTCTAGTTGTGATGAAGTTCGACTTCACATACCTGTTCTTTTATAGCTGTTCTTTTATAATTTGTGGTTTGGGTGTCATATCTAAGAAACCATTTCCATGTAGATCTCTGATCCATTTTAGTAAACTTCTGTATATGTTTTGAAGGCAGGGGTCCAAATTCATTCCTTTATATGTGAATATACAGTTGCCTCAGCACCGCTCCTTGAAAAGATTACATTCCCCATTGATGCCCTTGTCAAAAATCAACTGACCCAAAACATAAGGGCTTATTTACAGATTCTCATTTCTATTCCATTGATATATATTTCTATCTTTATGCCAATACGACACAGTCATGATTAGTGTAGCTTTGTAGTTAAGTTTTGAAATTAGAAGGTGTGAGTCCTCCAACTTTGTTCTTTTTCAAGATGTTTTTAGTTAGTTGGGATCCCTTGAATTTCCATGTGGATTTTAAGATAAACTAATTAATACCTGCAAAGAAGCACCTGGGATCTGGGTAGGGTTTGCATTGACTTTGTAGATTCATTTGGGAAATACTGTTTTCTTAACAGTATTAACTCTTGCAATCCATGAGAATGGGATGGCTTTCCATTTAGTTAAGTCTTCTCAAATTGTTCTCAGCAATGCTTTGTAGTTTTCAGTGAATGTCTTGGCACTTGATTTGTTAGATTTGTTCTTAATTACTCTATTCTTTGTGATGCTGTTATAAATGGAATTGTTGAAGTACAGCATAGGGAATATAGTCAGTAATATTGTAACAATTTTGTATGGTGACAGGTCATAACTACACCTATTGTGATGAGCACTGTGCAATGTATAGAGTTGTCTAATCACTATGTTGTACACCTGAGACTAATAAACATCATATGTCATCTAGACTTCAATAAAAAATAAAAAATAAAAGGAATTTTGGGGTGTTTTGTTATGTTTTGGTTTTAAATAATTTTTTTATTATGTTAGTCACCAAACACCCCATCATTAGTTTTTGATGTAGTGTTCCATGATTCATTGTTTGCATTTAACATCCGGTGTTCCATGCAAACCATGCCTTCCTTAGTACCCATCGTCGGGCTCACCCACCCTCCACCCCTCCCCCCTGAAACCCTCAGTTTGATTCCTAGAGTCCATAGTTTGTCATGGTTCTTCTCCCCCCCTGATTTCCCCCCTTCATTTTTCCCTTCCTCCTCCTATCGTCCTCCATGCTATTCCTTCTGTTCTTCTTGATTTTGTTTTCTGGTGACTCATTGCCAGTGCTATAGGAATATAATAGATTCGTGCATATTGATCTTGTATACTGAAGCCATGCTAAAGTATTCATTTGTGCTAATAATTTTTTTAACGGACTTCTTGGGATTTCTGATAAGATCATTTCAGATGTGAGTAAAGCTAGTTTTACTTTTTCCATTCCAATCTTGCTGCCTTTTATTTCTTTTTCCTGCCTAGTTGTCCAGGCTAGAACCTCCAGTACAATGTTGAGTAGAAGTGGCATGAGTACATATCCTTGCCTTGTTCTTGACTTTAAGAAGAAAGCATTCAGTCTTTCACCATTAAGGTGATGTTAGCTGGGGGCCTTTTGTAGATGACCATATTCACTTTATATGGCTGTTATAACTAATTATGGCAAACCTGATGGCTTAAAATAAATTTATTATCTGCCAGGTTTGTACTTTAGAAGTCCAATATGGGCTTCACTGGGATAAAACCAAGGTGACGGAGAGTTGTGTTCCTTTCTGGAGATTCTAGGGGGGACTTTCTTGCCTTTTCCAGCTTCTGAAGACTACCCACATGTCTTGGCTCATGGCCCACTTCCTCTATTTTCAAAGCCAACAACATGGCATCTCTCACCTTTTTCCCATAGTCCTATCTTCCTCTGGATAACTGCAATAGCAAAGATACTCAACTTTATAGATACACGTGAATATACAGGTCCCATTTAAAGGTCCTTAACTTTAGTCACCTTACCACATAAGGCACCATATTCACATATTCCATGGAATAGGATGTGAATATCTTTGGGAGGCCATTATTCTGCCCACCACATTCTACCATCTGACCTACAGAGATTCACGTCTGTCCCATACACAGAATCCATTCACCCCATCCTAAGATCCTTTAAATTCTCAACCCCTCAACAAGTTCAAAACCTCACCTATATCCATCAGTTCAAAGGTTCCAAGTGTCATTGTCTAAATCATCAGTATGAGTGAGACTCAGTATGACTTATCCTGGAGCACAGTTCCTCTCCATGTGGACCAGTGAAACCAAAGATATAAGTTACATGCTCCCCAAATATAAAGGTAAGACAGACACAGACACTCTGGTTCAAAAAGAGAGAAGAAGGAAAAGAAAAAGAAACACTGTTCCCTCAATAGGTAGAAATCCAGCCAGGCAAATCCCACTGGGTTTCAAGGACTAGAAATCATTTTCTGGGGTCCTCCATTCCAGTCTCTGAGTCATGGCTCCACTGTCTGGGCCTGAGATTACCTTCTTTTCTTGTGATAAGTGACATGTGTTTGCAGCTCAGTGGTTTGCTTCTTCAGCCTGTTTCTGCCTGCAGAATTTGGAGCGTGGGGTGGGGTATCTTACAGCTTTCTTGTATTTTGTTTTCTCTCTGTTCCCCTTGGTCCAAGCTGGCGGTGTTTGTGTGCTGGTGTAAAATTATCAAGAATCTATCGTTCTCTCATTAGACAAGAGGTATTACCACAGATTGTTCCTAAATAAACTCATCTCTATTTTTGTTTTTTGCAGGATGATTTGGGGTGGGTGGGTGAGGAATCTGTGTCATACGTGTAACTGCTAAGAGCCTTTTGTGTGATTATATACTCTGTCTTATTTGCTGAGATATCCACTTTTTTTTTTCCCCCTATTATACACTTCCCTGACAGCGATCTCTTGATTTCAGTCTTGCAATCTGGGTAAGTGGAGAATTTCCCAAGTCATTAAGTCTTGAATTCTTTCTCAAAGCAAGAACAACTAGGACAACAAAAAAACAAAAGACCCAAAACCAAAAAAACGAAACAAAACAAAAAACCATTCTTTCTTCCATTCATCTCTTTTCTCTTGCATTGTATTATAAGCAGAAGAAAAATGAGGTCACACCTTCAACCCTTTGCCTGGAAATTTCAAGCTAAGGGTTGAGTTCCCTCATTCACCAGTCCTGCCCTCCACATGACTGCAGGACAAAATTCTGCTCAAATTTCTGTTCTCTCTAGCAAGAATCCTTTGTTTGCAGTTTGCAATAACATATTCCTCATTTCCCTCTGAGCCTTCCACAGTGGATCCTTTAACACCCACATATTTGTTTGTGTTGATTTAGGCATCCTCTAAGGCAATTTGCTGTCTCTGCTGCTTCTCCTCTCCTCTTGAGTCCTCATTAGCAGGGCTATCAACATCTCTATTCCTCCTAACCATCTGTTCTAGGCAATCTAGGCTGCTTCTTTCACGTTCTTCAACATCCACCCAGCCTTGGCTCATCTCCTGATTCCACCACTTCCTCATTTCAGGTGTCTGCCATGGTAGCATCCCTCTTCTAGGTACCAGCATCAGTGTTCACTTTCTGTTAGTATTTTATCGTGTTGGGAAGTTCCCTTCTATTCCTAGTCTGTTGAGTGGTTTTTTTTTTTTTTTAAGATTGATTGATTGATTGATTGATTTGACAGACAGAGATCACAAGTAGGCAGAGAGGCAGGCAGAGAGAGAGGAGGAAGCAGGCTCCCCGCTGAGCAGAGAGCCCAATGTGGGGCTCTATCCCAGGACCCTGGGATCACAACCTGAGCCAAAGGCAGAGGCTTTAACCCACTGAACCACCCAGGAACCCCTGTTGAGTGTTTTTAACATGAAAGGGGGTTGGATTTTGTCAAAGGCTTCCTCGGCACCTCCCGAGAACTTTATGTGGCTTTGGGTCTGCCGGCTGCAACAGACGGTGCAGAAAGAGAGGAACCTGCAGAGGAGACCCAAGTAGCCAGCCATAGAGGGGAAACCAAGTGACTGTGGTGTCACTGGAGCCCACCGCAGATAGGGTTTCCAGGAGGGAGTGGCCAAGACTGTCAGTCCTGTTGAGAGCTGTGGTAAGAGGGGAACTGAAAACAGCTCAATGTGATTGGGTCTGCTGGTTGTTTTCCACCTTGGTAACAGCTGTTGGTGTGGGATGTGAAGAGACCCATGACCGTTCAGAGCCGGATGTTATCCCCTAGATTTCAGGGAAAGCTGGAAGGCAGTGATTCCATTCAAGTCATTAGTTAGTATCTGGGGAACTTACTGAGCTTTTACACTGTGGATTTGGGACACATTTTGGCCGAGCAAGGAGGACCAGGCGCGTGTCCCCTCAGTCTCACAGTGTCTGAGATGCTGGAATAATGTTCTCAGCTTTTTCTAGAGTCAAGCATGGATGTTTCCAGACCTCAGCTTGGGAAACCAGCTCCAGCCCTTCCTGAAGGCACAGTGGACTGACACCTGCCTCAACGCATGAAGGAAGCCAGCTGCGCTGTGAGCAGCGGTCCTGTCTTGGGAACACACCCAGGCTTGGCCCCCCACAGCGAAAGATGGGATGAAACCCACATATGGTATCTAGTTTTTTGATGACTCTTTAAAATGTGAAGCTTTTTTTGTGGGAAGGGATGGATTCCTGGTCTCAGGGAGAGACATTTCCAGTCAGCGGTAGCATTATCTTCCACACTGAGAAGCAGCCAGCTCTAGCCGGTTCTCGGGGCTCAGCCTTACCACATTCTTGGATGGGACTCCCACTTGACGGTGCCCAGGAGACCCCAGCACTCTGCTGCAATGCTCATTTCGCTCTACCTGGCAACCCTGTTTGATTGAACGTTTCCCTGGGATATTTATGTGGAAACCCAAAAAAATACCCCGGGGTCGTTTTTAATAAGTGCCAATCCCTCCTAGCTATCTGCAGCCATAAACATTTACGTCTAATATCCCAAAGAAAATGTTGATGCAGTCTGATGTGGGGGTGACAGCACACAGATTAGTCTAAACAAAAACATGAGGTGACAGTTAAGCTTTTTCCTGCATGAAGCTGCATTCACTCATTTTTGACATAAAAGTACAATTTGCATATTCTTTCAAGTCTGTTTAGCTGCAAACACATGTGTGTTTGGGGCACAGAAATTTAAAATTTGTAAATTATTCAGAAACTACTGCCAAATTGTAATCAAGTGGTAGGAAAAACATTCTCCATGAATAGTTGTGTATTCAGAGGGGAGCCTTTTCTCAGGCTCGGGGAACAGTTTTTAAATAGACTGGGGCTTAATCAACTCAGAAAAAAACCAGGGGGAGAAATGTTTACTTTGTTAGTAACAATTTAATATAGATGTTGGGGTTTTTTTCTGTTTATTGAACATTGCAGAATGGAATGATTTTAGTATTGTGACATTAAATAAATAAGGTGCCTTCCGAGAGAAAACTAAACATAGTGATTAAGCGAAAGTAGGAATTTCTAATGCCTCTCTAAAAACCATTTTAAGCCCAGAACCATAATTACTAGAAAGCGATCCAATGTAACTTAACGTATGTACCCTGTGCCTTGAGGATTGTGACTTCAGTATGCATTCGTTGCCTCTTTGATGTCTATCCCTCTCCTCATTTCCTCTTTTATTTTGTGCGTCTAGCAGATATCGTTCCAAGGGTCCACTTTCTGCAAAGCACTTAGGGACTAAAGAAGTTGTTGGTTTTGTTTTTGTTTTTGTTTTTTAAAGATTTTATTTATTTATTTGTCAGAGAAAGAGAGAGAGAACGTGCATGTGCACAAGCAGGTGGAGGGGCAGAGGGAGAGGGAGAAGCAGACTTCCTGCTGATCAGAGAGCCTGATGTGGGGCTCGACCCTAGGACCCTGAGATCATGATCTCAGCTGAAGGCAGATGCTTAACCGACCAAGCCACCCAGTCGCCCAGGGACTAAGGAAGTTGTACATGGAGAGGACATGGACACGAGTAGATGAACGAACTGTTTGAGGAAGAGGTGAAGGGCAGGCAGACACTTCTGGGAGCACTGGGTATGGACTGAGGGCGAAAGCACTTGCCGGAAGATCACTGGAGGGGAGCCGCTTTCGCTTACTCTGCCAGTGCTGCCAGTTGGGGGTTGAAGCTCACTAAAGCTGGACGACACTTGGGATATTTCTTCCACCACTGTAACTATGCAGTGTTGACACACGAAAGGGTACAACCCAAATCAGTTTTTTTTAAAAAGTCAAATTCAGTCCAACATCCACTTCTCCTACTTTACCTTTTGACTGTGAGCAGTGGCGGCCTCTGAGAAGTGGCCTTGGATTGTGGTGGGGAGAGAGATTGTTGGGGCCATCTTTGAAAACAGTCTACTGAGGATGAACTATTCCTTGAATGGAACCAAACTGTAAGCGGAAAACCAGATTATTTGAACATCAAACGAAATAGCAAATAAATTCAAAGTTGAACCAGGATGCATTGTCAAAGATAACTGAAGATGGGAGCTGACTTTTCTCGTCCATAATTCCACTCATTCATTCTTTTATTGCTTTAACCCTTCACTCATTCAAGAACATCTATGGAACACCTAAGTGACAAAGCACAGAGTAGGGTCAGAAAATAGAAATCCTGCCTTTATCTTGTGTGTCCTTTGGTGGATAAATACAGAGAAGATTGCTTTCCAAAAAGTCCCAAAAGACCAAGGGGTCAAGTGGGACATAAGCAAGGTTTGTTTGGGAACTCTGCTTTCCAGTTCGTGAACGTTTTATGGTGATTTAACAAAAATGTTCCTTCAGCTAAGATTGTCTTGTATTTTCTATGAATATTTCACCTGTGGCTGTTGATGTGGGACTTTTTTGTGTGTGGGTGTCATACATTTTTGTGCATGCAAACATTTTATATCAACGGAAGCAGTCTGAGAGAAATCGCACTCACATCATTGTTTCAATTCAATTAGTCAATATCCTTTCTAAATAAGTCTTCCTCGTCCTGACACTTTTTTATGGCTCATTTGACCTACAACTTGAATTAGGGCCATCAGTCTACAGAGAGATTATTTGGAAGTCTTTGCGAAAGGAAAAACAAACAAAAGTCCATAAATAAAAAGTGGAGGGAAAGAAGTAGAACTCTTTATTTGCGGATGTTATGATTTGCTGTGTAGAAATTCCAAAAGAACCTACAACAAACCAATAGAAGTAATAAGTGAATTAATACAAGGTCAACTTATAAAATTATGTTTTCTATAAAAGAGCCACAAAAAATTGGAAAAGGAAAAATTTAAAACCCTATAGCTTTACAAAAGCATTAAAATATGAAATATTTAGAAACAAATATAAGAAAATCTGTGCAAGACCATTACACTGAAAACACACAACTGATTGTTGGGAGAAATTGAAAAAGGGCCAAATAATTAATCAATTAGTTAGTTAATTTCAAAAACATGCTCACAGATTGAATGACTCAAAATTGTTAAGGCATAAATTTTCCCTGAACTGATACATCAATTCAATGAAATCCCATTCAAAATCCCAGAAAGTTATTAGTTGTTGAAACTGACAGTTTGATTCTATATTTTACAAGGAAATGTCAGAGAGCTAGAATAGATCAGACGACCTTAAAGAACAAAATTAGAGAATTTACCGTACAGATTTCAAGTCTTAGAGAAATGGATAGCCATAGTGATTAAGACAGAATGGCATTGGTGACAGGATAGAAAAGTAGACCGATGTTACAAAATCAAGTGCAGAAACAGACCCTCTTACAGGCTCACCTGATTCACAAGGAAGCACCAATGCTTTGTTGGGGGAAAGAATGATCTTTACAACAAGTGGTGCTGAAACTTTGAATAGCCATAATGGGGAAAAAAATTTAAGATGGATCACAGATTTAAATATGAAAGGTAAAACCCTGACATTCTAGAAGAAAACATAGGAGAATTGGTGACGGAAATGTGAAATGGTATAACCACTGTTGAATATTATTTGATAGTGCCTAGTAAATTACACAAGTATATATCCTATGACTCAGCAAATCCACACCTGATGTACACCCAACAGAAAGATGTACATATGTTCACAAAAAGACATGTACAAGAATGTTCCTAATAGCCTTCTTCATAATAGCCAAAAATTAAAAACAACCCAAAGACCAGTCAATAGGAGAATGGATAAATAAATCGTGGTGTATATGTGTGTATCCATAAATATCTGTGTGTATGTATACACACATATAGATGTACACATACACGCATACAGAAGGGAATACTCCAAAGCAATAAAAATGTACAAACTGGGATGCCTGGGTGGTTCAGTTGGTTAAGCCGCTGCCTTTGATGATCCCAAGGTCCTGGGATCGAGTCCCACATCAGGCTCCTTGCTCGGCAGGGAGCCTGCTTCTCTCCCTGCCTCTGCCAGCCTCTCTGCCTGCTTGTGTGTACTCTCTCTCTCTATCTCTGGCAAATAAATAAAATCTTTAAAAAAAAATGTACAAACTGCTGACAAGTACAACGAAGTGATAAACCTTGAGAATTATGTTAGTAGAAAAACCCAGACACCAAATAAAGTGCATACTGCATGATTTCATTTATATTAAATTCACAAGCAGGCTAAGCTGTTCTTTGTTCATAGAAACATGAACAGCAGTTACTTCGGGGTTTTTTTTGATGGAGAAGGAACATGAGGGAATCTTTTGGGGTACTGGAAGATTCTATATCTTCACCTGGGTATATGTATATACATATAAAAATTCATCAAGACAAACACTTAAGGTCAATACACTTATATACTTTACTATATGTATGTCATACACCAATAAAACACTAAAAGAAAGAAGGAAGGAAGGAAGGAAGGAAAAAGGAAAAGAGAAAGAACTTGAATACAGCACCACATTAATGAGCTTTTTAAAACAAAAAACTTTTTTTTTTTTAAAGATTTTATTTCTTTGAGAGAGAGAGAGTGCAAACACGAGCAGGGGACGGGGAAGATGGAGAGGGAGAAGCAGGCTGGACGCAGCGCTTGACCTGGGATCATAACCTGAGCCAAAGGCAGACACTTAACCGACTAGACCTCCCCCAGGCATCCCCAAAACTTGCTTTTAATATTTTATTTCATTAAACACAGATTCAGGACAAGAAAAACTGTAAATGTACATAAATATATATGATACAAAGATCTCACTCACTACAGCAAAACAAGTTATTAAATGTGAATGGAGATTATTCTTATGACAAAACATACAGAATCCATCCAAAGAAAATTCCAAAATTTACCTACAGTTAGTAATGTGATAAATTGAATAAATGGGAAAACTTGTCATGTTTCGGGGCGGGGTGCAGGGAATTCTAATACCACTTCAATAACAGTTCTTCCCACAAATTGTGTTACATCTTTAATGTTATTCCAAATAAAATCAAACAAAATATTTAAACTTGGCAAAATTATTCTATAGTTTATATAAATAGAACAGTTAAGGTGTGTTAAAATAAAGATAATGATGGGGCTCCTGGATGGCTCAGTCGGTTAAGTGTCCAGCTCTTGATTTCAGCTCAGGTCATGATCTCAGGGTCATGACATTGAACGCACTTCGGGCTCTCCCTCCTAGCCTTCTCCTACCCCTGCTTGTGCACTCTGTCTCACACAAACAAATAAAATCTTTAAAAATAGAATAAAATAAAGGTGATGATAGGAGCCTTCACCTATCAGACCCTACAACTGAAATAATGTAAAGCAGAAATAATTTTTAGCCTCTACTACTGTCACAGAAACAGACGACATGGTACCAGCACAGAATTTCAGTGATGTACCCAAACATATAAAAATAATGTAGACTCTGATCAAGGTACTACTCAAATCGGTGGAGGAAAGCTGGATTATTTAACAAATAAGGGCAATGGATTCATAATAATTTCTAAAACTAGAAACTTACCTGTTAGCTTAAAAAAAATTCAGGATGAATTAAATTTTTTAATTTTAAGAAGAAAACTGCCCACACGGAGGACCAGATTCTCTACCTTGCTTTCAAACGTGCAGAATCTCTGAGTTAAATATAATTCATACCTGGCCTATCTCAAAAATAAGAAAAAGAAACCCACAAGCACCAGCAAATGGACAAAGAAAGTTAAAATCAGAACAGCAAAAGGGAGTAAGAAACCAAAGGACCATAGTGTTATTGGAACCAGATACACGCCCAAGGCACTTGGGTTTTAACTGAGGTGTCGATCCTGTTGGCATGTAGGTAATTGTGGATAAATGACTATCTTAAAAGGTTAGGTTCCATTCCAAATAGGTTTTTTCTATTTGTCCCATTTTCATTCCTTTTTCCCTCGTTTCCTAACTTTTTAAAAATTACATTTTAGTATTTCATTTTCTCTCCTTCAGTGGATTTTTAGTTGTACCTGTTTTTAGTTTTTACTCTAGGGATTGCCATCTGCAGCTTGAACTTTTTACAGACCAAACATCATGTTCCTTCATCTGTAGTAAAAAAACTACACAATATACTTGCCTTTAGCTCCTTCTGTGCTTTGTACTATTGTAGCCACAGATCGTATGTAGTTATAAACCCTATGATACATTGTTGTTATTTTTGCTCTAAACTGTCAACTGAATTCTAAAGAAATTAAAGAAAGGGAGAAAAGTCCTTTTTTTCCCCACTTACCACATGCTTGTCATCTCTATTTCTTTCTGTTCATTTGTGTTTCTCTCTGGCTCGGTTTTCTTTCCATATCAGCAACTCCTTGTAGCAAGCACTTTTTTTTTTTTTTTTAAATTTGACAGACAGAGATCACAAGTAGGCAGAGAGGCAGGCAGAGAGAGAGGAAGGGAAGCAGGCTCCCTGCCGAGCCGAGAACCCGATGCAGGTTCCTCGATCCCAGAGAACCTCGATACCAGGACCCCGGGATCATGACCTGAGCCAAAGGCAGAAGCTTTAACCCACTGAGCCACCCAGGCGCCCCTAGCAAGCACTTATAGCGAGAGACTGCTGGCCATAAATTCAACTTCTGCTTCTCTGAAAATATCTTTATTTTGCCTTAATTTCTGAAGAATGCATCATTTCACTAGCTCTAAGACTTTATTTAGGTTGACAGGGTGTTTTTTTTTTTTTTCCCCTTTCAGCTCTTTAAGGATATTGTTCCATTTTCTTCTGGCTTTCCTTGTTTCTAATTTTTTAAAAACCTAATTCATATTCATGTAACCATGTGTGTGACCTTTCTTTTTTGCTCTGCCTTTTAAAATTATTTATTTACTTATTTATTTATTTGAGAAAGAGAGTGCACGCACAGGAGCAGGGAGAAGGGCAGAGAGAGAAGGAGAGAGAGAATCACAAGCAGGCTCCACACTCAGTGCAGAACCCAATGCAGGCAGGCCTCGATCTCATGACCCTGAGATCATGACCTGAGCAGAAATTAAAAGTTGGTCGCTTAACCGACTGAGCCACCCAGGAGCACCTTCTTTTAATATTTTTGAGCAATTTGACCATGATGTGTCTGGGTGTCAATGTTTATCCCATCTGAATTTTGGTAAGTTTCTTAGATCTGCATATCAACATTTTTCATCAAATTGGAGAAATTTGGGCCATTGTTTCCTTAAAACATTTCTATCCTAGTCTCTCTTCTATGACTCCAGTACATATACATTAGACTATTATTCTGTATGTCACTGAAGATTTGTTTTATTTGTTTGTATAGATATTTTTTTCTCACTCTGCTTGCGTTTGAGTCATTGACATTGACCCACCTCAAAGATCTGGCTCCTTCCGCCTAAAAGACCCTAAGGCCCCATCTGCTTGTCATCCTATCTGAGGAAATGGTTTCAGATAATTATTTCTCAGTCCTAGAATTTTTATTGGGTTCTAGAGTTTCTATTTCTTTTCCAAAATACCCCTAAATAATTCTTTACTCATTGTATCCATCTTTTCCTGTAAAATTTTTAACATCTTTATAGTAGTTATTCCTCGTCTGATCCCAAATTGCAGGGTATCCTACAAATTGCTCTTCAAAGGTGTCAAGATCATGGTTGGGGGGAAAATTGAAGAACTGTCCCAGAATGAAGATGACAAAGGAGACAGGACAACTAGTGATCTGGCACCCTTTTTGATACCAACCTCAGCCAGGAATAGACTTGCCGAGTCCCACGATCTCAAGCCGGTGGAACCACGGGCGCCTCAGCTAATCTGCGGCTGAAAGGGTTTCTTCCAACAACAGCGTCACTGGGGGTGGCTTCACCTACTGCCCCACAGGGAAGTGTCCCCGACCAGGATAGAGAAGCTGCTGGCATCCCTGATCCACCCTGGCTGGAAATCTCTCTTAAACTGAGCTGCAGGAAGGGAGCAGTTCGGGGCTAGAAGACTGCAGATTTCCACTATCCTTACCCTAAAACCAGCAGTTTTCAAGCATAACAGCTTCTAAAATTGTTATTCCTTTACCGAGTTTCCAGGGGACCAAAGTGGTTATTTTTGTCAATTTTGTCCGGCTTCATAGTTTTTCGGGAGGAGGGTTCGCCAATCTCCATCTTAGTCCAGAACCAGAAGTTCTGCCTAAATTTTTTTTTTTTAAAAGAATGACAATCCAACTAGAGATTTGGGTAAGGGACTTATTCCTAAAGTGCAATACTGTCCATCAGTTTTAAATGCCAATGTAGAAGTTGATGATAAAGATAGCGAAATTTTATTAGGTGTTTTACCGTGTAAAAGATGCTATTAGAAGCATTTCATAGAGATGATGCTATTAGAAGCATTTCATAGAGATGATGTCAATTTTACCCCTGTAAAAATGTAGGAAGGTACTATTATTATTTCCTTCCTGATGAGGAAATGGAGGCACAGTGTAGAGGAAACCCAGGAGCCTTTAGCTGAGCTGGCAGAGACAGGACTAGACCCAGGACACTGCTCTTAGCCCTACACAGAACCCTTTGTGTGCATTCCATCCAGCCTGGCTCACTGTCTCTTCCCACAAGACATCCTCTTGTTCCTCACCATTGTTCACAGCCCACCATACTTCCCAGCTGAAAACATCGGAATCTTCTTAAACTCTTCCTCTTTCTCTCGTCTCCCACATTCTATCCATAATGGTGTCTTATAAAATCTATCTATAAACAGCATCTTAAATCTGCACGCCCTTGTCCACCCTTCCTGCATCACTCGTGTTTTCTTTTTTTTAAAAAAAAGATTTTATTTATTTATTTGACCAAGAGAGAAGAGAGAGAAAGAGACCACAAGCCGGCAGAGAGGCAGGCGGGGGCGGGGTGGGGGGAAGCAGGCTCCCCACCAAGCAGAGAGCTGGGTGTGGGGCTTGATCCCAGGACCCTGAGACCTTGACCTGAGCCGAAGGCAGAGGCTTAACCCACGGAGCCCCCAGGCACCCCCACTCATGTCTTCTTGTGGGGCTGGGAGGATTGCCATCCCGTTTAAATACCTCCACTCCAAGCCACTCATGCAAGATCCTTCAAAATGTGAAGAGATTCTTAAAAACCCCTTGATTCCCCACCTTAAAATCTCCAAGAGCTTTCACAGGGCCGGTTGGCATTCATTCCACACCCCTTACCACATCCTACAAGATCCTTCATGGCTGATCTCCGCCCTCCTTTGTCATCTCCAGTACCACCTCTGCCCCAGGCTTCTAGGCTTCCTTCTGTGCTCACTTCCAGGAAAATGCTCTTTCACTCCATAGGTCTGGACGTCTTCTCCCCATCCAGGTCGTGGAACCTCGAGGATCGGTAGAAATGCCAGCTCCGATAAACTGTCCCTGACCCCCAGGCCAGCTCAGTGACCGCTAGCCCCAACGCTCTCTCTGAGTTATCCCTTAGTCCAGTCCCATGCTTCATAATACTTAGTTCTTTCAGCCAACAAACATTTATTGAGCACCTACTATGTGTCAGACACTATTCTAGATGCAGGGAATACAGGAGGGAACCAGACAGAGCTCACCATAGTTGCAATTCTATTTTCATTAATTTATTTGTGCAGTGCGATTACTCATTTACATATGAGTTTTTATTCCCATGGTTACAGACAACCCATGAAGGAAAATGTGATTCCCTTTACCCAGTTCTCAAAAGCAGCTTAACCTTCATGGTCCAATGTCTCGGCTCTTCTGGGAAGGTCGCATCTCCCAGGTGCTGGCGGGTTTCTGAGGAGGCAGCGGGCACGGGGCAAGGGAAGGAAGGAATGGAAGCTAGTGTTTTGAAAACAAGGCAGAGGGGGTTGCACCAGGAAACTGAGTAAACTCCCAGAGGCGGGATGCGGTGGGGGCGAGGATTTCCTCTGAGGTTGGAAAGCCGGTGCCTCAGCTCTGAAGCAACCAGGGCTGGTGGGAACCCACACGGGGGTTGCTGGGAACAGCGCAGGGAGCAGGCAGCGCAGGATACCCGCAGGGACTGTGACGGTGGGCCGGGCATTTTGAGAGCCGCCTCCGATTTTCTGGCCACAAAAACCCCAGGATTTTGGTACAATTCATGGGAAAGGAAATGACCCCAACAACTAATGTTGAACTCAGCACAGACCTTGGCATAGCTAGCGCTGAGAGTCAGATTTGATGGGAATTGGGGAGAATCTTTCTTTCACACCCAAGTGTCAGGGAGCAATTCATACCAGTCGCTTGGCCTCACGTGTGTGCATCCCCTAACCCAACTCCCTGCCCCCGCTCTCTAAATCAGTTTTGTTCAGTGTTGTAGGTCCAGCAGCTAGCAAAACACTTAACCCCTATGCTTGTTTAATGAGCGACTCTGGAAAATTATACCTAAAAATGTTAGCATGACTAACACTGGAGAAAGGATTATAGGTGATTTTAAACTGAAAGTTTAATCCATCAAAGTTACAAATGTCCCTATCTTGTGACCTTCAACTTCCATTTCTTGGAATTTATCCTATGGATATATGAGCATATGTGAGAAATTATGCATATACAAGCAAGGCACTCTTTTCCAGACTTTTTGTAATAGCAACACATTGGAAACAATCCAACTACCTATCCAAAGGGGACTTACTAAGTAAATTGGGAAGAAATACTATACAGCTGAAAAAAGAACAAGAAGAGTCTTTCTATAACAAAAAGGAATGATCTCCAGAATATATTACTAAAATGAAAAAACAAAAGACAGAACAGTATAAGAGTATGGGGAAATAATAAGCAGGTGTGTGTTTGTTTATGAGTAACATAGCTCTGGAAGGGTAACACGCACCCAAAAAATGATTAATGCTGGCTGCCTTTGGGGAGGGGAACAGGGTGGCTAGGGTAGAGTGGGAGGGAAGGTTTTGCTCTCTTTTTGTTCCTTTTAAATTTTTAATTTTAATATTGATGTGTTCCCTATTTTCACAAGAGTTATATAAATGTTAAACATTAAAGAGTTAAATAAATGTTAATGAATATTTATTTGAAGAGTTAAATAAATAAATAAACAAACCATATAATCATCGGTTTACCTTTTTGCTTCTCTGTTTTTATTGTCTCATAAATGGAAAGAGACTACTTGCATTATATTTTTAATTTTTAAAAAGGAAGAAAAGGGTAATAGAGGAGCCCCACTGACAGAAAGTAGAGTCTAATTGAAAAGGAAAAAAATCTACATCATTTTTCATCTGGAAATGTGTTTTGAGGTGCCCCTTTGTATTAAGGATGTTGAACCAAATATGGTTCAGCCTTTTCATCAATGGAGCTAGTAATAGGAATCATGTAGGGGGCTATATTTTTTAAAACATGTCCTGTAAATTCCTCTAAGTAGAAGTGATTTAAAAATCCACTTATATTGCCGTCCTCTCTTCAGACTTTATTGTCATCAACATCTGTTTTTTAAAAGAAAACAGCTTTCATCCGGGAATACCACTGAGCTCTGTCAAAGCTACTTAGAGGAACCGAAAGTGTCTGCAGTGTGGGGGAGCGAATGCAGCCCACATGTCCACCAGCGGCCGGACCCGGCTGGTTCGGGAGCCCACTGAGGGGCTGCGCCGCACAGTCCATAGAACTAAATCCCGAGTGTTGGCAGTGGGTAGGAAACCAGCTTTAGGAACTCGGTGCTTTCCAGATATTGTCCTTAGTATACTGGCCAAACAAATGGACACCCAGATTCGCTAGAGCAGCCCAAGGACCCTCAACATCCACATCCTTGTCATGTTCTAAAGCCACCTGCCCTAGTGAGCTTTCCAGTTTTCAGAGACACCTCTGAACTGTCCCCACCATTGCTGGGTTATGCAGTGTATTTTATATTGCCCTCGAGGGATTTGAGGGACGACTTCACGGAGGAGCGCCTGGCCAAGCTACAGTTGCCACACCATCATGAACTGTACCAGGACCTGCCCCAAGGGGCTGAATCCAGGCAAAGCTATTGCTGAAATCAAGAAAATGATAGCCACCTATAAGGGGAAGAAGGTGTCCGTGTAACAGTTCCCATACTCAGATTGACAGCCAGCTCAGCTAGACGTGCTGTATCTCCAGTCCGAGTCCCTTCAGAGGTCTTGGTTTTCCATGAATACAGCATGTATAATAAAGATTTTAAGAAATAAAAAAAATTTTGATAATTTGATAATTTTGATAATTTGATTAAAAAAATTTAAAAATTTGATAATTAACAGGTAATACCTTCTTTAACTAGGCTTCCCCCACCCACCATAGGAAGCTGGAGCTGGAAGGGACCTTAGGGGCCATCTCCATTTTCTCCATTTTGCAAATAAAGAAACAGAGCCCTAGGGAGTTTCAGGTAGTGTGTCTAAGACCACCTGCCAAGTTAGTTTACAGAGGGCTCTTCCCCTTGGAGGTGGTGGCGGTGGTGAGTGGTGGTGGTTCTTGTTGTATGGGCTGCATCTTTAAGAGTCAGAGGAGGAGATGGCTCAGTGATTTAAGCATCTGTCTTTGGCTCAGGTCCTGGTCCCAGGGTCCTGGGATCGATCCCCGCATTGGGTTCTCTGCTCCATGGAAAGCCTGCTTCTCCCTCCCCCTGCTTGTGCTCTCTCTCTCTCTCTCTTTCTGTCAGATAAATAAATAAAATCTTAAAAAAAAAAAAAAAAAGAACACCCACACTATATAAGATGTTTGGCAAACATGAGTCTCCCACCCTGCCCTTGAGCTTTCTCACAAAGAACTGATTTATCTACAAAATGGAGAAGGTCAAGATGGCTCCCAGAGGTCCTTCCCAGCTCAGAGAGGAAGGTGAAAGGCCTTTGCACGTCAGAAGGTGCTAGAAAACGTTCTGTGCTTTTAATGAACTGATTGATTACTCAGTACTATTTACCCAAATTGGTTTCCAGGCTTTTTTGGCCACTAAGAGATGCAGGGCTGCTTCAAGCTGTACCCCTAGGATGTCATTCAGGCTCCTAGGCTGTCTCAGCTGTGCATTTCTCCTTCTCTGCAGCCTTGAAGGCTGAGCCAGGATTCAGCTCAGGGACTGGGGGCACTCACAGGTTTTTCATTTGTCACCTACCCATGGCTCTCCCCTGTCTGTCGGCCCCTTGTTCCCAACCCACCTGTGCCTGAGAGGCACAGGGACAGTTATCTTCATTACTCCCAAGTGTTTCCTGCCGAGGGTAAGTACTGTTTCCTTGCTTAGCAGGAGTGGGTTCAGGTAAGCCTTTTGGTCCTGCCCCGCCCAGCAGGAACTTTACCTGCCTTATAGCAGCACTTCCGGTGGTTTAGAAGAGGCTCAACTAATTTAGCTGCTCCCCCTCCACCTCCCCGCCCCCCTGCCTCTTTCAAACCTCTGGGCCTTTGCACAGCCTGTTTTCTCTGCCTGGAATGTAATTGAGAGCTCACTTTCTAGCTATTCAACAAATACTCATTAAGCACCTACTGTATATCAGGCATGGTGTGAGAGCTGGCATATAGGGGCGAACAAAACAAAGAAGAAATCCTGTTTTTTTTTTCAAGTTTACAGCTGTTTTAGGGGAAGCCTCCATTCTAGGAAGACTTTCCTGACCTCTTGAGTGGTGTCAAGACCCCCTTCTCAGTAAGCTCTGAGACCTTGTCCTCACATATTGGCCCGGCTGGCGGCTCTTCCCAGACCTCTCTCTGCCCAAGAGAGAAATTCGTGGGGCGCCTAGGTGGTTCAGTGGGTTAAGCGAGACGCTTTTGGCTCAGGTCATGATCCCAAGGTCCTGGGATCGAGCCCTACACTGGATTCCCTGCTTGGCGGAGAGACTGCTTCTCTTCTCCTCTGCAGGCCACTCTGCCTACCTGTGCTCGCTTGTTCTCTCTCTCTCTGGCAAATAAATAAATAAAATCTTTTAAAAAGAGAGAGAGAGAGAAGTTCTTTTCACAGAATTGTTTGGAAGCTTACGTGAGCTAATTGCCACCTGGCCAGAGCAGGGCCTGGGTCAAAGATGATGAAAGCATTTGTAATTATTGTAGGCTATAGTGATTGCAAGCTAGGATTATGAAACTAAATGGAGCTCAAATCTTAATGTATCACTTATAAACCCTGTGACTTGGAGCAACCTAGTTCGTTACCTTGTAATTCATTTTCCCCACCTATAAAATGGACACTGATAACAATAACCACTAAAAGATCTTCAAAGTGTAGAGTATGTGCTTTAAAGCACTTTGCATACACATCTCTCCAACACCGGCAAGAATCCTGTGACAGGTCCTCTTATTACCCCTGTTTTATAGCTGGTTAATACACTTGCCAAAAATCACACAGCTGGCAACAGTGGACAGGTCGCCCATGACCAAAGCGGGGGTACTGGAGCCCTTGAACTTGAGCTTCCCACCGGTGTCAAGCTCGCTTGGGTTGTAGCAATGAAATGCAATGTTACGTGGGAAACATTTGGCACAGTGTCGGGCGCACAGTAAGTGATCCCCGAATGTTAGTGATACTCTCTACGATTACGACCATTGTCATTCATTTTCTCCATAACGAAATTGTTCCATAGGTGAATAAAGACTTAACTGAGGGAGGAAAGCCCTTCCTTTTGTCCAATCAGATCAGGAGAAAGAGCAGGCGGGTATCTGAAAACTCAGTTGAGGCTGCTTTCAGGGCAATTAATTTTCCCACAGATATGTCAGCGATGGCCTGCGTTAATGTAGGGACTGAACTGCAGGCAAGGCTAACCCAGAGTGGATACATTATTGCCTCGAAGAATGGGCTCCCAAGCTTTCTAATAGAGTCTGAACTCCTGGATACAACATCAGTCCCTTATCGGTATTTCCTGACCATCCACTGTGTGCCCAGGTGCTGGAGGGAGCTGGGAGGGGAGGGTGAAATGGCAGCTGTGGGGCACCCACAGAAGCATGGCAGACAGATGCTCTGGCTCTCGGGGGCACCGGGAGACAAAGCATGAATGTGAGAAGTCAGGTACAGCTGGCTGCCCGCCGGGCCTGCAGCCCCCAGCTGACCACCAACCGAGGTGACAGACGTTGAGAGCCAGGACTGTAAGGAAAATGAGACTTCACGGGCTGGAAGTTTGCTTGGAGAAGGAGCACCTTGACAGACAGGTAGGATCTGGGTAGATATCAAGCAATACACATAGGAAGGTCATTCCAGGAAGGGAGAATGGAATCAGCGAAGATCCAGTGCCAAAATACATCACAGAGCTTATGCTAAGGATAGGGAAGAGGAGAATGGGGCAGAAATTGGGGAGACAAGTGGACAGGGGAATGCCAGTGGTGCACTGGGCAGGGGGGAACCTGTATGGCTCCCCACACAGCCAGAGACATTAGGGAGCTGGAAGATTCCTCCCCCGCTCCCTTATGCTGCATGCTGGGAGTTAAGCGCGCAGTGCCTGGCCCAGAGCCGATGCTCCCCAGTCATGTTATCAAAATAAAGCTCAGATCACTGAGCCAGGCTTGGGGGTGAAGGTTGGTCTCGGCAGGCATGGCCAGGGGAGGGGACGTTTCAGAGTCCCCTGCCCCTTGGAAGTTAGAGGCAGCTCTAACTAGACACAGGAAGATGGCAGAGAGAGTTTACCCTCATTCCCTCTACTTAACCCCACCCTCTATCGTTGCCAATGACGCCCCCAGATATGGTGGGGGAAGGGGCAGGGGAAGATACTCAGTGTGGCGTCGAATCCCACGTCCTTGGGAGAACTGGCCTGTTTTTGGACTGTTCTTCTGGACTCTTATCTACAGGGAGCTTTTGTCTAATTGGCCAGCCAGTCTTTGCCACTCTCCAGCATTCATCCAGAGGTGGACGGAGCCAATGCGCACAGCCAGGAGTATCCTGGAGAGGCCCATCATTGGGCAACCCTTGAAACTGGTCACCTTTAAACATCCGTTAAGCACATGGGGGAAACAATAAGAGAAGTGGGAGAAGAGCCAAGGAAGACTGCCCAGTCTTGCTTCCCCTTCACAAAGCAAAGGTTCTGCAGAGCTCCCCATGCTGCCCACGGCTCACTTCTTCCGTCACCCCTCCAGGAGCGCCCTCTATGGCTTAGCAAAGTATTGCTGTTTCCTGAGCTCCCCTTCAGAGCACTTACTTGATTCCGTGGATATTTACTGAGTGCCCACTAGAGGCTGAAGACACTGCAAAGCGAATCACATTGTCAGTAGTCCTTCAGAAAGGCAGTATCTACATGACAAACACAGAATGGGTACCATTCTAAGTGCTCTGCAAAACTCACTTATTTTTCCCTTATTAACAGCCTTTGAGGTAGGTATTACTATTATCCCATTCTACAGATGGAGAAACTGAAGAACAAAGTTAATTAGTTCTATAACTAAAGTGGCAAGGCAGGACTTAGACATGAGACAGCTGGCTCCTTAATCAACATGCTTAACTCCCAAAAGACAAAGGTAGTTTCCTTCGGTCCTGCCCACCTGTTGCTCACTGTGAATGGGACTCTCCCAATGCAGAATGTCCTCGGGATGGGGCTCTCAGCTTTCCTTTAAAAGAGCAGACAGACGATAGGAATGGAGCCCCCTGTCCCACCTCCTTATGGGTGGTTGAGCAAACCTGAGGCAGGACTTCACTTCAAACCTTGTGCTCTCAGTTCTCTCTGGGGATAACCTTGAACTAGGGGCTAGTGCAAGAGGCAGCATCTGACATTCTGGGCACCACTTGAGACATATTCCATTTTCATGAATCTAACTTCACTAGGTCCCCACTCCACACCCTGGCACACTCCAGCCCTCGCGTGACAAAGGACCCTGAGAGGAAGAGGCTTCCCTCTACCTGGTCTCGTGGGTGGTTTTTGCTCCTTCCCCACTGCCAGCCTTTCCTTCTAGGTTACCTTCTAGCTCTTTCTGGTACCTCACGCCTGGGTGAGCTAGTTGGGGCTGGGTATGGAAGCCCTCAGGATTAAAACCTCTGCTTCATCCCCTCAGAGGGCTCGGGGACATCTCCAACAGCCTTACCCTACATGTGTCCACGCTGTGGCTTGACTTGAGCCCCAGCCTTGCTGCCACCCTAACCTTGACCCCCCCAAAAATAGACTGTCCTGGTCTGGCATAATATCCCTTTACACATTCTAAACACTTCTCATGTGTCCTCCCTTCCAGAACCCTCTGTTCCTGGGGTAGAACATGTCTGGCTAGATTCCCCAAACTCCAACTTTGTTTTATTCTGTGAAATGTGTCATTCTCTTTTCCTTTCTTTTCTTTTCTTTTTTTGATAAAAAAATCTTTCAAGAACATCACACAAAATAACAGAGATGGTTGAACTTATTAACAAGATGTTCAACTAATACTACATTGTGCTCAAGTAACACATTTTCCTTCTTTGAAACAGTCTGACGGAACAGGTATGTGTTTACTAATAAAATCTTAAAATAATACCTCACTGTGCTTGCATAAGACATTCTTCTACTCTTGATGGTATTTTCTTATATATTATCTCATTCAGCCCTCACAACAGCCCTGTGAGGTGGCTAGTACAAACATTAGTGTGCTCTTTTGATAGATAAATAAACAGAGGCCCAGAGAGGCAGTCTGACTTGCCCAGAGTCACACAGCCTATTCAGGGTCCAACTAGCTATGAACCAGTCTCCAACTCCCAGCCTTGCTATGTGTTCCCTGAGTCAGCTCATGGCCCTGTGGCTTCTTCTCAAGTGAACTCCCAAGCCAGAGAGACCAAAGGAGGCCTTTGCTGTCCACTCAGTTAGGAGGAAAGGCCAGGCCTAAAGTCAGTGGGGAAACTGGAGCCAGACATTTTGAAAGCAAAGGGGCAGAGGGCTTGCCTGGCTTAGAGACCCGGCCTGGCCAGTGGGATGTGTGGAGGGCCACCCATTATGGAAGGCCCTGGGCGGTTGGAGCATTAGATGGTCTTCTTAGGACTGTAGACAGAGAAGCTGGGGTCCTTGTGGACACTGAACTTCTCCACTCATTTATTTCACACGTAAATTTCCATGTGCCGTACTGATGAGGTCGCGCTTACCATCTATGGCACTGAGGGCACCGCTGGTAGATGGTGGGTACTGGTTCTCTACTTGATCTTAGCCAAAAGGCTGAGAAGCGATTGGGTGCTGGTTCTCAAAGGAATCAGCAGAATTGCTAAGACACCCATGTCCTCACACCACCCGACCGCCTCCCCTTGGGAATAAGCTCAGATGTCGCGGTCTGTGTTCCCATTCAGTTCCTTGTGCCTGAGGTGCACACAGCCAGACACCACTTCAAGCTTGATTCCTTCTGGAAACTTCTAGAACTGTGCTACAGCCACATGTAGCTACAGGACTGTAACCTCTTGCACACTTGAAATGTGACTAGTGCATCTGAAAAATGGATTCCTTATCTCATTTTAATGTACTACAATTTAACAATGGATACTGAATTCAGTCATTGGAAATGTATCCAGCTGTTTGGAGCAACATGGGCAAGTGGAAAGCTACTTTTTCACCTGTCAGCTTATGGGCATCTAAGTATAACGAAGTATTCTAGATGGCAACCCGGTGCCTGAATTGTAATGTAAATGTAAAATACACATTAGATTTGTGAGATTCATACGCAAAAAGAGGGGAAATTTGTGTCTCTTTCACAATTTCTTTTTTGATTACATGTTGAAAGGGTAATATTTTAGATGTACTGGGTTAAATGAGATATATTAGTAAAATTAATTTAACCTGATTTTTTGTGTGTTTGCTTTTTAGCATGGCTTCCAGAAATTTTTAAATTTCATATCTGTCTTGCATTTTGTTTTTTTAGAGAGTGATGGCATAAATCCTCCTTCCCTCAAAAAAAAAAAAAAAGTAAATAAATATATATATAAATAAAAGGAGGGAAAAGGATTTTGCAGAGCAGCAGAAGGAACTCTAGGAGAAAGAAGCTGACAGGCTCTGGAAGGACATAATGTCAATCTTTATTCGATCATAACCAAAGCTAGTACGTATATGTGCTAGGCACTGATGCAGGAACTCACTTACTCATCACAACAATCCCCTGGAGGAAATACTTTATCATCTCCACTTCGCAGATTAAGGAAGCTGGGGCAACAGAGAGGTTAAGTCACTTGCCCAAGATCACTCCGCTGGTAAGTGGGAGATTCAGTTTTAAATCCAGCTTGCCTCTAGAGCCAGCGCTCTGAACTCCCAAGACAGACTGCTTCTAATTTTAGATTTTGCTATCAGTCCAATCCTCCCATGTATCGGTGTCGGGTTGAATTCCACTCTCTCCCTCAACTAAATATTCATGGCTTCACTTCCCTCTTGCCACGTCTCCTGCGCGTCTCACATTCCTCACCCCGGGGCTGACGCGGTCCCCAGGTTCTCCTGCCTGGCCGGCCACCCCATCTGCCTGGCTCTGGCCGTGTGCTTGGAGCATCGAGGCAAGAGCCTTCTGAAGAGAGGCAATGGAGCTTTTCTGGACCCTTCTAAATAAAGTGTGGTTTAAAAATAGGCATAGCCCTAACAAGTAGCATTTTGGTTAGACAGGGCGATGGGCAAGGGGAGGTAAGAGGAACAGGGAAGAGGTCTTCATTACCCCTTGCAAAGTGTTATAGACTCGGGGATTAAGAGCTCATTCATTTAACAAATGAAGCAGAGGCAGGGACAAATGGCAGAGCAGTGTTTTGTGAGCTTTGTGCTGGGGCACTCCAGGGGACAGTTCTGGGGTGGGATCTCCAATCTGCTGAAATGGAGGCGAGGCTCGGGACATAACTCATTCAGGTTGGTTTCTCACTTGCCAGGAGAAGCAGTCACCTGTCTCTGCTCACCCAAATATCTGTTCCTGGGCATCAGGATACCCACCACTCCCTTCTCACCAGGACCCCGTGCCCAAGTGTTGCCGCCTGTGTCTTGAGAGAACAAAACAGACACACTTGATACCCACCCATCCCACCCCCGCATAGGGGAGTCAGATAAGGCCAGGGGCTTGCTCTCCAGCAGGTTGTCTGTGAAAACATCAAATTGCATGGGCAAGAGGATGGCTGAGGCCCATTCTCACTCAGATTCTCCTTCCCCTGCCAAGGACAGAAAGAGGGCACTGCCAGACAGGTGCACCCCAGCATGGCTGAGTCACCATCAGAAGGGGGTAGACAGACCTTCAAACAGCACTCGGCCTCGGTGGGACCAGGCTCAGGCCTACAATAGGGAAGGTTTTCATTTGGAGAAACTTCGGCTCCAGCTTCTTGTCCTAAGAGTGACTCAGAACCAATCTAAGCAGTTACTTGGTTACTTTCCCAGAAGCATTCCTGGGTGTTTGCAGAGCCCCAAAGCCCCAAAGCCTTTGGTGATCCGGGAGTAGCTAATGGGGACCATGAGGGGGACGATAGACATGGTGGCTGGGTGAATTTCCCAGCTAGTGGTCAGCGGAAGCAGGGATCAAGAGGTAAGTTTAGAAGACGAAATTCAATTAAACAAACATGGATTGAACACACACTATGCACCAAGCTTTCCGGCCAGGAGCAAGATGTCCCAAAATGCAAGGCAGAGCCTGGGACCACTATTCTGGAAGGCACAGCATGAAGGAGGGAGCCCCTGCGACTGAGGAAGTAGGGTGCCCATGTGCTGGGATGGCTTTTGAACTGGGGCTTGGGATGGTTTCAACAAAGAGGGTGGTCTCAACAGATGGGGTTAATGGAGGGAACTGCAAAGCAATGGCAGAAAATAGGAAGATTCGGGAAAACAGCCAGGGAACGTGGGGCATCAAAGGTTTACAGGAGGGGACTGTTTAAGTTGGTGTCTGGGGACCATGAGGAGAAAGGTAGGTGGGAAGTAGGGGAAGAAAGAAAGAAGGGCATGATGTCCCCACCAACTTTCATACTCATTATTTCTCACTCAATGGCCACACTGCATTTCAACATTGGATTTTTAAATGGCAAGGTGTGCTGTTTGGTATTCCCATGTGACCTCTCCAAAAGCGCAGGATGTCATGAGGCTGGGGCACCTGAGCAGGGTTTGGGGCTCTCGTGGGAAAGCTAGGATGGACTTCATGCTGAAGCAGGGCCAAAATGCCCTTCCGGGCGGATGGCAGCAGGGGACCTTTGGTACGGACATTCAGACCCACCACTTCTCCTTCAGCAGCATCCAGTTCCCTCAAAGTCTCATCCTGCCTGTCTCTGCCAGTTCTGACAGCAAAGTCTCGCCGCATGAAGCTTATATTATGACCTATTTCAAATGAAGACGGAAAACAGCATGACCAGAGGATACACAGGTGAGGTAGGCTGCTCATCTGGCTTTACAACACTCTCACAGGCAAAAACACTGAAAAGAATCAAAAGATTTCATGATTTGGGGGCCCCTAGGGGGCTCAGTCAGCTGGGCAACAGACTCTTGATTTCAGCTCCAGTCATGGTCTCGGGGTCAGGGGATCGAGCCCCGCATCAGGCTTCATGTCCAACAGGGAGTCTGCTTGAGATTCTCTCTCTCTCTCTCTCTCTCTCCCTCTCTCTGTTCCTACCACCCCTCAAATGGATAAATAAATCTAAAAAAAAAGAGAGAAGAGTTCATGGTTTTATTTCATGGTCTTGATTCATGTATTGATTTTAGGAAACCAAAGTTGAGGTAAATGCTATCTTCCCTCAACTCTTCAACTTTTCACTCATTTGCCTTTGGAATACTTAAGAATTCCTAAATTCTTTGAGGGGTACATAATTCTGCAGTTCAGATGAGTTAAAACTCCCCGAAAATGGGGCCATTTTCTTCCTCACTGCACTCTCCGAGCCCAGGAGCAGGCCTAGGGAGGGGACTGTGAAACATTCGGGCATCTTCTCTTCCCCACCAGTGGCCAGGGTCCCCCATGCCCCCCGCCCCTTTCGGTTCCGTTCGCTGTGAATGGCAGATTCCTCTGTCCGGGTCGGGTTTCCAATCACCATAGAAACAAACTCGAGGCAGTTTCATTAATCATTTAGAGCACGAGAAGTCTAGGTCAGTCTGATTGCAGCATATAGAGTATCATCTCCGGGCCACATGGGACTCAGTCGATTTGAATTAAAAAAGATTAAGCTGCCCTGGGCTGCCTGGCCCCATCAGTTTAAGTTCTCATGTAACCGTGGTCTCTGGAGCCATATGGATTAGTGAGTGAAGCTATGCATTTATGTGGCAGGGTTCAGTGAAACATTAGATGTTTGCAGGTGTCTGAGGGGAAGAGGACAGGATCACATACGGGCTTTTTTTTTTTTTTTAATACTTGTTGCTGTTCTTTTGAAACTGGAAACAATAACTCAGTTTTATTTCTCCAGTGACAGTTACCACTCTTGCGGACCATGAAATGGTACATTTGTTACTGGCGTTTATGGTTCAGGATGAGATGGTCTGGGAGGACCCGGGAACGGCCGCATCCCTGGCGTGCTCCGGGGTGGCGGGTGAGAATGCTGACGTGTTGTTGTTGTTGTTGTTTTCCTTCCTTTCCTATGGAGTGGTAAGAAATGCATCAAATAAATATTGATGACATGTTGGTTTTGCTCGAATGAAGATTTACGAACTCCAGGAAATTGACTTAGAGGCAGCTACAAATCAAGGCAGCTCTCAGAAAGTTGTATGGGGATCCGTCCAAATGAATGCCCCCTTCCAAAGTACCTGCCTTATTTATGGGCCTCTCCAGGACTTCAAAGAAGTTCGGTAACTTAGGCCAGACTGTTTTATTGCTTCATGGAGCTAAGATGTTTCAGGGGGAAGACGCAGGTTACAGTGTACTAGGAAGCCTCTCTCGGGCGGTGGGCAAGGACTTCCAGCATATTGAATCATTGATCTAAAGCTTATTACACACTGGCTTCCTACAAAATGACTCCTAAATCTTCTCCATCCACTTGGCATTGTCTG
Organism: Mustela nigripes; assembly: GCF_022355385.1. Classification (NCBI taxonomy): domain Eukaryota; kingdom Metazoa; phylum Chordata; class Mammalia; order Carnivora; family Mustelidae; genus Mustela; species Mustela nigripes. The sequence continues at coordinate 77,857,998 of NC_081563.1, read as the reverse complement.
CAGTCCCAGGTGTTAAGCCCAAAATAGAAAGAACTTTTGTCCACTTTTGTCCTCTCTTTTCCCCGCTCCCGCGCCCCGCATCCTGCCCCCCCCCCAACCCCTGTTTGAGGGCAGCTGCCTTGGGCTAGCAAGGAGGCAATGGGCCCAGTGGAATCAGCTACAGAGTTCTGCGGGTTGTTCCCGCAGGCCTGCTGCTCCGGATCTGATGTTTGTTTTTTGTTTTTGTTTTTAAGATTTTATTTATTTATTTGACAGACGGAGATCAAAAATAGGCAGAGAAAGGAGGAAGCAGGCTCCCTGCTGAGCAGAGAGCCCAATGTGGGGCTCGATCCCAGGACCCCGGGATCATGACCTGAGCCGAAGGCAGAGGCTTAACCCACTGAGCCACCCAGGCGCCCCTGGATCTGATGTTTTGTTCCTCTCTTGGTTGTAACAGAGGAAGGCAGGCCTAAGTGCATTGCTGAGAGCACCGGAAGGCTGCGTCCAGCCTGGCGACTGGAAAGTGGTGCTGCCCAGCACTGGCTCACAATTGAATGCATCAGAATCAGCCCCGGTCTGGTGGGGGCATTCCAGACAAGTCCTATGTACACCTGGGGGCGAGTGTTCAGTGGGAAGAGAGAACTGAGGCTAGGCCAGGCCCCAGAGCCTCACTCTGCTGCTTTCAGCACAGCTGGGCGAGACAGCCCAGAGTACGTTCACATTCTGATGCTTCCCGCAGAGCCCAATAGAAAATAACCAGAGAAGTCCAGCGGAGGAGGTCAGATTTCTGGGAAGGATGGGGCATGAAAGCATAGAGAATGAGTCAGATGTCAGACCACATACCCACCTGTGCAGACAGATGTGCCAGGGTGGGTGACAAAGGTCAAGCATCCTGGGAACTTGGACTGTGGTTTTTACTGCCACCCGTTCTATTGAAATTTGCCAAAAGTCAGGCTGGGCAAACACTGACTCACCTTCCTCTGCACATCACTCCTCCTTCTCCTCACCTCACCCCCCCTTACCCCTGCCCACAGTGCCCACAGCACCCACAGCCACCCAGGCATGGAGCTCTGGGGCCATCCCTGACTTGCCCTCTCCCTGAGACCCTGCGCACTATTGCCTTAAGCCCTCCCCTCAGGAAGAAAATCAAAGCTGCTTACAGGTCGGGATAAGGGAGATGTCTTCCTCATAGGATGAAATGAGGAGGAGTGGGGAGACAGAAGCAGAGAAGAGGGCTGGAGAAGGAGACTCGGCTGGGTGAGGGGCAGGTGCTCAGGGCTCCAGCAGGCATAGGAGTTCTCACAGCAAACCCTTCCACACCTGAGAGCATGCAAAAGAAGGCCTCTTTTTAAGACACAGGGTAAAAGAGAGCTAGACCTGGAGATTTTTCAGTCCAAAGCCTTCATGCTCAGCTCTTCCAGCAGACAAGCCCTATCTCCCTTGGCTCCAGGCAGAGCAGCGTCCAGACTGCTGGATTCACTGAGAACGGTTTCCCCCTGGGTCTGTCTGAGTCCCACAGCAGGGCCATGCCTTCTCTTTGTGGCTCGCCCCTCAAACACACACCCACCCACATCCACATGTACCCACTCAGGCCCGCGTGCACAAGGCTGCCCACACGATTAACAGGCCATAAAGAGAGTTGACTGATGAGCAAAACACCATGATCCACACCAGTGGCCACTCTGAAATAACGAGGCGAAGTCAGCTTGAATTTCCCAGCCCAGTGTCCTTTCCAAAGGTCAGGACACTGGAAAACTAAGTGGATTCTTAAGATCTCAGTCAGGTGACGCGTCCCCCCACCTACCCCACTCACACACGGCTCAGACCTCCCAGGCCCGAGTTGTCCAGATTTACACAATCGCTCAGGAGACCCCAGAAAGCAAGAAGAGATACCGTCTCCCCACCTCCAGCCTTCCTCTGCAGGACGACACTGTTCCTGACCATGGCCTTTCTCCAGAAGGTTCAGTTCCACCGCCCATGCTCACCCTGGTACCCTGTGTAGGGAATATTGGAAAACTGGATCTTGGGCTCCAGGGCCTTGAGTCTGCAGAGCTCATGCATGCTTCAGTGACAGAGCGAGGAGGAGAGGCCATGGTCTGTACTCTCGGAGGGAAATCTGCAAGAGGGCCTGGACACGGGGGACTGCCCCAAGGGGGACCTCAGGCAGCTGCAGCTGCTGTGGGTGACAAAATGCCAGAGACCAGGTGGCTTTAGCAACAGAAATTTCTTCCTCACGGTTATGGAAGCTGGAGGTCCAAGATGCGGAGGCCGGCATGGCGGGGTTCTTGGAGAGGGCCCTCTTCTGGAATGCAGAGCTGTTTTCTTGTCTCCTCATAAAGCAGAGAAGGTGAAGGAGAAAGCAAGCTCTCTCATGACTTGAAGAAGGACACCAATGAGGTCCTTGACCTCAGGGCCTCAGTGAGTTCTAATCCCCTCCCCAAGGCCTTATCCCCTAATACCATCCCATTTGATGGGGAAGGTTTTAACATATTAACTTGGCAGGTGGGGGAGACACAAACATTTAGTCCATAATAAGGGCAAAAGAGCAGCTCCCAAGCTCCTGGATTCTCTGCCCAGTCACCTGACAAGAGACTGCCCTGGATTCCATCCTCAGGCTGGCCCTCCTCATGGGCTCTGAGGATTCGAGGTGTCTGAGGTCATTCCAACATGAAGTCCCCTCTCCAGTGTCCAAGGAAGCCGGTTCCTGGCTCATTCTTAATCACTTCCAGGGACACAGGCTTCCTCCCTGCCCAGTACCTATCAGGAAGCCCTTCTTCCTTCCAGGCAGCCATGGTCCACCTCCCCGTCCCCAGCTCCCCTTTTGTGGGGACACAGGGAAAACAGCTGAGCTGTTTCCCCCCCGGCTTCTCTCCCTAGTGCATGGCTGTCGTTTGGCCCCGAGACCCCTGTGTGAGGGCCCTCCAGGCAGCCTAAGAGATTCTGAGTTCTAACGGCTTCCCAGAAAGGAAGCTGAGGAAGTTACTCGCCCTCTGTACCTCCGTTTCCACATAGGCAGTGGGGAGAAGAACATAGCCTAGCTCCCGGGGTTGATAGATAGCACCCAGGAGGCCCCCAGCACAGTGCAGGGCACATTGGAAGGGTCCAGGACACCCATCCACTACCATTCTCCTACATGAATGTCGGAACAGTTTTTTTTTAAGACAGGTCTTTATATATATATATATATATATATATATAATTTATTTATTTATTTGACAGAGAGACACAGCGAGAGAGGGAACACAAGCAGGGGGAGTGAGAGAGGGAGAAGCAGGCTTCCCACCAAGCAGGGAGCCTGATGCGGGGCTCGATCCCAGCACCTTGGGATCATGAGCTGAGCCGAAGGCAGACACTTAACGACTGAGCCACCCAGGTGCCCCCTAAACAACAGTTTTTCAATGGAATCATCTTGTACATTATCTTTTGTAACTTGGTCGGGTTTTCTTCACTCATTTAGTATGAACATTTCCCTATGGCATTACAGATTTTTCAAAGCTGTTTTAACGGCTGTCGTATCTCATCTCAGGAGTTGTGGTGATTTATTTCATCATTCTCAGAGGGATTACTTCTGTAAACTGTTTGTTTTTTGTTTTTTTTTTAAACCCTGGCTCCCAAGTTGGAGCCACCAGGACAGAGGGGTGGGGTGCCCTCAGAGCTACTGACCCTCCTACCCACACCATCGAGGCATGCTACCCTCAGCCTGGGCCTGCCGCCCTCGTTCCTCAGCTGGAACCAATTGCCCTCCCTTCTGGCCCATCCCTCCTGCCCCATCACATCTGTCAGCCAACGAGCCACCACTGGGTGCCCAGCGCCATGTCAGCAGCACCAGGGCTGCCTGAGAGAAGAGGGGCTGACCTGCCTTCAAGGACTCTGCTCCATCTGGGGAGGTAAGTTGTACGCAGGAAGAACTGGGGTGAGGGGCAGGGGCTGCTCAGGGTAGAGAGGTGGGGTGGTGGGAATGGGTGCTCCCTGGGAGCACTGGGAACAATGACGGGAGCACACTCTAGGGGAGGCGTCCATGGGAGTAAGGTTCACCCTGAGTGGCTGGGCACAAGGAGTCTGGGAGGATATGTGGAAGAGGATGGTTGGAGGTTATAGTTTGGCAAGAGCACAGCTGTGAGCCCTTTCGAGGTCACGGTCCTGCTGGGGTCTGAGCTGATGGAGCCGTCCTCTGCTCCACAGCCTGCTGTGGGCCGGATTGGGCCCCATGCCCTGGCCCCCCCTTGGCACTAATGCCCCCGGTGGCTAGGGGCAATCATTTCGAAATGAAGGTAATGATCCAATTAGTGGTTATCCATCAAGTTCAGTTATCTTTCCTTGGGCTGGGGAGCCGAGAAGCTGAGTAAACACGTGCCTTGGACTGTGACATAAAACCAGACCCCCTCGTGCAGGAAAATGAGTTCAAGATGCGGGCTGAGCTGCCTCTCAGGGCCTTCAGGTTAGCATCTCCATGGCCCAAAGAGGCAGGGGAGCCACCAAGCCGAGAAAGAACAGGGTCTGAGATGGCAGCTCCTGACCTTGGCCGGTTGTCCCACTGGGAGAATGGGGAGAATGGGAAGCATTCTCACCCACAACCAGTTCCTGATCCGCAAGCCAGTCAGAGGCTTTTGGGTTAGCTCAGTCCTGGCCCCAAGCCCCCGGCTCTGAGCTACCCCGAGCACTGCCCGGCTGCCTGAGCCCACCCCTCCTCTCCACCTTTGCCAGGCGGCTCCTTTCACACTGGCACACTCCGTCTGCCCCACCTTAGTTAGACCCTAAGTTCCTTGAAGGCCAGGGTTTTCAGAGTCTTCTCATCGAAGAACCAGGTTTATAGCTTGAAGGCACGATAAGGAGTCATCTACTCCAAGAGTCTCAATTAAAAATGAGGAAACTCGGGGGACCGGGGTGGCTAGTTGGTTGAGCATCTGACTCTTGGTCTCAGTTCAGGTCTTGTTATCAGGGTCATGAGTTCAAGCCCCACCTAGCCTGCAACCTACTTTTAAAAACAGAAACAAACAAACAAAAACAAAGAAACTGAAGCCCAGGGATGGTAAGGGATTGAGAGAACACCCTGCATGTGAGAACGCACATTCACCGAGTATCCTCTCAAGTCTTCTCATTGTGACATAAGCCTATCTACCCTCAGCTACCCCAAAGAAGGTCACCAGCCATCACGTCTACCCCAAAGAAGGGCACCATGCCCAAAGTGGCAAGCCATTTGTGAACCTTCCCTTCACTCTGTCCCCTCACCCAGAGGCCCTGAAATTCTGTTAACATTGGGTTTAGAACTGGCCTCCAACTTCTCCAGTCCCTCCTCCCAGTACTCCCTAACTGCTCAGACTACTGGAAGAAGACATAACAGGGATGTCCTCCTCAGTCAGTTCCCACTCAAAGTCTCGCACTGCCATTCCTCCCCCACCCCCACCCCCATCCTACGTTCTCAGCTGCCTCCAGAAATTCTGTTCCAGAACACAATCCATACCACCACTGACTTGGCTCAGCCTGTCGTAGTCATCCCCAACTCACCCTTGCTCCTCTTGGTAGCTGGACTTTACAGGGACCCTTACATGACCCACCCCTGTCTCTCCAACACAGAGATCGGAGAATGACATTACTAAAACTGAAATACCACCACCACCCCCTCTGCACTCTGTATTTTCTACGATGAACCATGAAGCAGAGGGTCCCTTCTTCCCATCGTGAAACCTGCTCTTCCAGACATTGCTGGTCCTCCAAGCACTCCCAAGGACACAGCACATGAACCTAGCACTGAGGCCCGCCCCCTTCTATAGCAAGATTATAGGAATTGAAGCACAAGAATCTCCTGTCTGCAGAAGTTTCCCTATGGATTCATTGCTTCTTTCCCTTGGCCAAGTAAGTGCTCAGTGACCTTAGGCAGCCCTCTCTGCTCTGAGATACATGGGTCTGCTTTCAAATGAGCCGATTTGCCTTGTGTGCTCATCTTACACTGATCTCATTATGCAGGTCCCGTCTGCATATTAGCTTCAGTATGTTTTAAACAGTTATCCAACTCCTTTTTCCTGGGGCCCTCTTCTGGGCCCTCCCCTCTATTTCTACCTATGGAAGGTATAAGGTCTGTGTCTAGATTAATTTTTTTCCACGTAGACATCCAGTTGTTCCAACACCATTGGTTTTTCTCTCTTTGCTCTATTATATTGCCTTTGCTTTTTTGTCAAAGATCAGTTGACTATTTTTATGTAGGTCTATTTCTGCTTCATTGATCTGTTTCACCAAGACCCCATTGTCTCAGTTACTGTAGCCGTATAGTAAGTTTTGGCATCAGGTAGTGTCAGTCTTCAATTTTGATCTCTTTCAATATTGTGCAGGCTAGTCTGGGTCTTTTGCCTCTGCATATAAACTTAGTTTGTAGATAAATACAAAATGACTTGGTGGGATTTTGATTAGGACTGCATTAAATCTATAGATGAAGTTGGGAAGAACTGGGATGTTGCCCGTTGTGTTTTCCTATGGACGTGGAATCTCTCTCCATTTATTTGATGGAGGTATCTCTCATCATGGTTTGACATCTTTGATACCTTTCTTTGATGGCTTTCATCAGAGTTTTGTAGTTTTCTTGTACATTCTTTGTTAGATTTATACCTAAATATTTTCACGGTGGGGGATGCTGATAGCGACCTCCTCTGTCTTCTCTATTTCTATCTATGAAAATCCTACAAACCATGGATTTCAAAGGTGAATCCTAGCTCTGGCACTTGAATGCTGGGTCTTCCTGGGCAAGTGATTTAACTTCTCTGACCCTCAGTTTCCTCACCTGTAAGATTGTTGAAATAACAAGTAACTTGAAGTATTGTTAGGATTGATAAGATCAAGGACAGACTCAATGCTTGTCACAGAACAGACCCTCTGCTAAATGGTAGTGGTTATTAGTGTTTTGCTTTAATAATTTTTCAAGGGATACCTTCTCCATGATGTTACTCCTCATGGCTTCAGCCAAAAATCATTTTATCCATTGCATTTTCCTTATAGAATTTTTCTCATGACAATGGTCACTGAGGGAGCTAAGGGATAGGGAAAGTGGGCAAATAAAAATTTTTCAGTAGAAATAAATGAAGGTTATTCAACAACAGCTTGATGATTGAATGAGTAAACCCAGGAGGCTAGTGCATTTCATCTCATGCGGTGACATCATTTGGGAAGGTATTGTTCAGAGCACAGAAGAATGGCACTGTGGTTAATTAATAGTGTCTGCTATGGGCAGTGAACTCTATGTTGTGTATTCACCAATGATGGAATAAACTATAGATTTATAAGATATGACTTACTGAACATAACTGCCAGAAACATTTGGTCAAAACTCCTCATTTCAAAGGTTAAAGAAACTACAGGGGCTCCCAGGTAGCTCAGTCGGTTAAGTGTCTGCCTTCTGCTCAGGTCATGATCTCAGGATCCTGGGATCAAGCACTGTGTGGGGCTCCCTGATCAGTGGGGAGTCTATTTCTCCCTCTCCCTGACTCCTGCTCATGCTCTCTCTCGCTCTCTCACTCTTTCAAATAAATGAATAAAATCTTTTTAAAAAAACAGGAAGACAGAAAGAAACTACCGTATGTGCTCAGACACACAGTTGAATAAAATTCCTTCATTCCTTCTCCTTCCTTCCATCCACCCGTCCATCCGTCCATCACTAAACTATTTCTTTACATAGATATAGCTATGTTCCACAGGAATTTGAATACTATAAAAAATATATAATTTGAATTTAAATACTATAAAAATACTTATCTAAGTTATATAGCTGTAAACTACTGTTCCTTTTTCTACCTAGCTGTTTCCTCCTCAAGTGAGACTTCAGAACATTGTAGAAACTTGGAACCTAAAAAGAAGAAATATTTTGCTCCATGACACAGTGAGTGTTTACAATACACTCAAAGAGAACAAATCAATGTATAAAACCATCAAGTAAATAAAGCCTATGTATCACTCCTATAGAAGAATGAGAGAAGAAGTTCGAAGAAAGAAGGAACCCCTGGCCCATGAGAATCTAAAGCCTGACAGCATTATAGCCTGGGGAAGTCTGATGCCTGATACTCCACCAAGAGAAGACTCAGTCAGGATCCGTGAAACTGTTGGTCAGAGGGTAGGGGATGTAGGATATTATTAGGTGCATTTTTGTCCTTAGATATGGATCCCTTGAAAGTTCAAGAGCTCCCAGAGGAGAGATTGTGCCACAAATTAGGTCACTCCTCAAGTTGGAGTTGCCATCAATGCAACACTTGTCTACGATCTATGCAAGCCTATTGCCTACATTGGCATTTGGTCATCTCAGCAATCTTTTGAGGCAGAAAATAATAATTCCATTTCACCTGTAAGGACTGAGATTTAGTTAAGTGATTCATCCAGGACAACACAGATAGCGTCAAAGCCAAGACTTGCATCCGGGGATTCTGACTCCAAGCACTTACGCTATTCCACACTGTTCGATGGTCTAGACTGCCCCATACCTGGTGTGGAGTAGATTAAACCAAGTCTGCTTCCTCTCCAAGTGTGGAGCAGTTGTTCTCTTAAACTCTGACCCTGTTTGATCCCGTGGGGACTTTGTTTCCACAGTGGCATAGGTCGGTCTCTGAGAAGAATACCCCTACTGTGACTGCTTCTGATTCTCACACCGAAGAGGTTCCTGCTTCCTGAGGGAGATGCACCCAAGGAAGATGAAAAATTTGAAGCCTCATTTTCTGGCAGGCCCTCCATGGCTCTGGGCTGTGGGCTGTCGACGAGGAGCCGGGACTTCGATGTCTCTAGCCAGCCAGCTCTCACTTGTTGAGTTTCTGTTGGTATGCATCCTCTGCGGGACCCAACCATATTAAATTGCTTCAAGCAGCCTATAAAATAAAAACAATTGCAATGCCATAAGGAATAGCATATCCCCAACCATAAATAAATTAGGGCTCTAATTCCATCAAGGCATGTGGGTGACATCACACACCGTGAGAGCCGAGCTTAGAAGGGCTGCTCACAGCACCACAAATCTGAGATGGAATTACCATCTTAATTTATTTACATCTTCTGGTGGCTAGGTTGCTGTGACAGATGATTTCTGAAAAGTCTGGTCCCTCCAGATTATGACCTCATGTTCTGCTCTTCTCCTCCTCCTCCTCCACCTCCCCCATCTCATGCCCCTAGGCACATCCCTTACTGTATTTTGTTCTCTCTGTGGTCTTGGTAAAGAATGGAAGGAGGGAAGCACCTAGAGCTGAGAGAGATGGCAAATTCCAGACAGAGAGGAGAGGCCTCCCAGAAGTGGGGGAGGCACAGGAAGAAGGAATCTCCCCTACGACCATGATTTGTTGCATTGCCCTGGGGCCATTTATCCACGACCTCTCTGGGGACATATAGCCTTTCGTTGCTTAAAATTTCAATTTAATTAAATCCACTAGGTGTGTTCTTGGATGTCAACCACGTCCTAGGCAACGTAAAGCAGTCAGAACCATATGGAAACAAGGAATGTCTGAGGCAGACAGGCTTTCAGCAGTCTCTGAGTTAGTTTTACTCCTCGTTTTACAAATGAGGGACCCGAGGCCCAGAGAAATAAAGTGATTTTTTTTTTCCAAGATCATGTGGCTAATTAGTGGCAGAGCCAAGTCTAGACTGCAGAAAAAGTGGGAACGTCCGCCAGGCCCTTACAGCCTCGTCGGAGAAGGAAGACAGACATCTTCAAAAGAGTTAGCTAATAACAGGAGAGAGCACATAACCAGAGCCAAACCGAGGATTATAAAAACTGAATTCAGGGGAGGAAGGAAACGATACTGGCTGGCAAGTTTGGGACAAATTTCATGGAGGAAGCAGCCTTTGAGTGGGATGCGAAAGGGTAAAAAAAGATCTTGCTTAGCAGAGATCTCAAGGGAGGGCATTATAGGCAGAGAAATAGCCCGAGCAAAGGCTATTTCCAAGGACGGGAATAAGCGTCGCCTGCACAGAAATTCAGTGGGACCCAGTGGGAGAAAGGGGCCGGTCTCTGCCTATCAATACTTGATGGAGGCAAAGGACTTGGGACTTAACCCTGAGGTCAGCAGAGGGTATTGGAAGTTCTCGAAGAGGCAATCCATGAAAGTGCCTTTTGAGCTTTGCGCACAAAATGTGGTTTGCAAGCCCTTAATACATTACCCCACATGGGAGCTTTTCTAGAAAAACCCAATTTTGGTCCCATCCTAGACCTTCTGAATTGAAACTACATTTTAGTTTTTTAAGATTTTATTTATTTATTTGTGAGAGAGAGAGAGAGAGAGAGCACAAACAGAGGGAACAGCAGACAGAGGCAGAGGGAGAAGCAGGCTCCCCGCTGAGCAAGGAGCCCGGTGAGAGATTCACTCGCAGGACCCCGGGATCATGACCTGAGCCGAAGACAGATGTTTAACCAACTGAGCCACCTAGGTGCCCCAGAATTGCATTTTAACTAGACCCAAAGGTGACTCTCAGGCACATTAACATTAGAGAAGCCCTGCTTTAAGAAACCTAGCATAATGTGAATGCCACTTCTTGGTTATTCCTGAGTTATTCCCTGGTGCTGTTAACTTCTTTCCTGACCAAGGATGACTTAGCAAACATTACTGTACTCAGAAATTCTTGCAAAGTGAGGGAAGCTAACTAAAAAGCTGTTTTGTTTTTTTTAAAAGATTTTATTTATTTGAGAGAGAGTGAGTGCATGAGTTGGGGGAGGGGCAGAGGGAGAGGAAGAAGTAGGCTCCCCACTGATCCAGGATCCTGATGCAGGGCTCCATCCCAGGACCCTGAGATCATGACCCGAGCCAAAGGCAGATGCTTAACCCACTGAGCCACCCAGGCACCCCTAATAAGCTGTTTTCAATTAAAGTGAAATGTTCATGAATATTAAGTTTAACAATGAATGAAGAAGGTAATAGATTTTTGTGAACATAAAGTATTTTATTTCCATTTTGCCCTTCTCTTTTTTAGTATTTTGGAGCCCATGGACATTCTTCCAAAGATCAGACATTTTTCCAAGCACTTGAAAAGTTCTTGGGCTTTAGTACCTGATGTATAAGCCCAGCTATGGTGGGTCTTGCAAGAGCAGGGAACCCCACATAACCCAGGGCAGCTTCCTGGGGAGTTAGGAAGACCTGAGCAGGGAAGACAAGCGAGTCCAAGACCCCTGCCCTGTGCCACCAGACTTCAAGGGAACACTGGGGCCTGGAGTTTGATTCACCAAGCTTTGGAGACTCTTCCCCTACTCCAGCTACCACATAAACCCAGATCCGATGCTGTCCAGGCCCACGTGGTTGGTAGAGCCAGCAGTGACTGAATTTCCTACCAGCCCACCAAATGGGAGCTTAGAGTTGGAATTAAGCTGACTTAAAGAAAATATATAAAGTGATCTGTCTCCGTGTGTGTGTGTGTGTGTGTGTGTGTGCACGCACACACATGCGCACCTATGCCTTGGTCTTGTAGACCAAGATGAATACTTGCTGTATTTTCTTTAAAAAAAAGAGAGAGAGAGAGAGAGAATTCTCCCAAGGCCTCCTCCAAAGGGAGGAGAGAGTGTGCATGTGCTTGAGGTAAGCCACAAGTGAAAGTCAAGGGAGCCTTTCAACTCTTCAACTTCAGACTGACATTGACGTAGAGCACAGTGCCCCCCTCCCACCAAACCACAAAATATGCACCAAGTCTGGGTCATATAGCTTCCTCTCCCAGCAACCATCCTGAAGTGCCTGGGGCACGCTTTTAAAGGCAGAAATTCCACCTGGGTCCCCTCTGTGGTAGTTGACGTTGCTTCTTCTGGGGACTGGTGCCCATTGAGGAATAGCCCGGGGGCCCATCGGCCTCTCTCTCCTCAGTCTGGCTGTTGGGGGGGGGTTGCTGTCTATGAGATCTGCTCTGCTCTTGGGATGGGCCCCAGTCAGGCCCCTCAGTGGGCTACTTTCTCTGAACCCCTGGGTCCCTATGGCTTCCCTTCCACTCAAAGAGACTTCAGCAAAGAGGAAGTCTTCCCTGGCAATGGGAACCTTGCTGGGAGCTTCCTCCCTTCATATTCTTTTTTCAATTGGGATTTAATTCATATACCACAAAACCCACCCTTTTCAAGTGTACTATTCAGTGGTTTTTAGTATATTCACAAGCTTGTGTCATCATCACTATCTAATTCCAGAACATTTTTATCACCTCAGAAAGAAACCCCATACCCTTGAGCACCCACTCCCCATTTGCTCCTCCGCCCTCAGCAACCCCATCCTCTTCCCCAATTGCTAATCTGTTTTCTGTCTCTGGATTTTCCTATTCTGGACATTTCATACATATGGGATCTTACAATATGTGGCTTCTTTTACCTTGCCACAAGCCGACTTGTCTTAATTTCTTGTGAAGGGCTAGAAGTTGCTAGTCTGAGGAAGAGAGTAACGTTCTTGGAGCAAATTCTGCTGAGAAAAGCCATTGGTTGTTCTCTTCTTGCATGTTCTTCAGAGCAGCTCCTCTACGCCCCACATTCTGGTTGGGACTCAGCTTTCCTGAAGGGACAGATCAGGGAACATGATCTGGTTAAGGACAAGATCCACTACAGAACAAGGGCTGGTCATTGCCATGGAAATTACCTTTGCTCAAAATATGTCCCTCCTGGCCATGGCTGTTTCATATCAAATATTTGAATGGTCCTTCACATTATAAAACAATCCCTCGTCCGTTGATCAAAACTACAGAAAGGAAGGGTCAAAGACTTGAGCAAGGTGACACAGGTAGGAAGTGATAAAGACAGGGTTGAAATTCAGGACATCCATTCTAGTACTTTCCCCAGTGACTGCCTCCACATTAATGATTAAGGCTGCATTTGTGGGAGACTATCCCACTGTCCTTCTTTTCCCCTCAAACATTCCCCCCTATCCTGGGGGACAGGGGGTCACCTGCGACCTGACAAGCAGACTCTTCCTTTTCTTTTGCCCCCACCCTCGCTCACTGAGTTTCTCTCTTGCCACATCCTGAGACAGCTCGAGTGATCCACTAACTTTGTCTGTCATCTTCTAGCAACCAGGCCAAATGCTTTGTTGTCCAACCTTCTGACTGTGATCTCTGGAAAACTATTGAACCACATGTGCCTCAGTTTCCACATTTTACCAGGGAGGATAATATTAATACCTACCTTTTAAGGCTATTGAGAGGATGAATTGATATGTGTGAAGCTCAGAGAACAGTTTCTGTCACAGGGTAAGCATTCTGTCCACGACGGACATTGTTTGTATTGTATTTTGTTTTTCTCATGCTGTCGAGGGAAAAAAAAAACGAAAACAACAACTCTATTTGGGTATACCATGTGTTGTATAAAAGAGATGTGCATAAATACTGGAGGAAGAAAGGAAAAAGGAATGGGGGAAAAGAAAAAAGGTATAAAAAGGAATTTATAGTGGCTTCTAAATATAGAACAAAGGTTGATCTGTAGTGACGTCGTCTTTTTTCTTTTACAACATCTTCATATACGCAGCAAGAGAAAAATTCCTGCAGTGCCGAGAAGACAAATCCATTGGGAATTTATGAAATTCACTTCAAGCTGCAAACCGAATGGCTAGGATGTGTCCTCTTTGTTGGTCAACCCTGTACCAGTGTTGGGGAATCAATACTCAATCCTTTTAAATTCATTCTCACATCTAAACCTGCAGTTACCCTTGATTACATCAATTGCCATTTTATTAGATTCTCATTCCAGCATCCTGAGGGCCTGGCTTATTTCATCCCCTGAATTGGCTGAGTATCAAGTTCTCTGTTGGGTTTATCTCCTTTTTCTCTCCTTGTGATCTTCCTAGTGAAGATCGATGTTCTCACTTGTAATTCACAGCATTTCCTCACATCAGCGGGAGGACTGCTTTGTCTGTGGGTTTCCTTCTAGCCTGGGTACCCTCATGCATCTCAGGCCAGGAAGCGCTCTCTATGTCTGGTGAGGGAATGTGTTAGGAGAAGGTGATGTAACAGGGCTGAGGTCCTGGACAACCAGGAAGCTCTTCTTCCTGACCCTTCCTACATTTAGCTTCTCATTCCCCCTGCAGCAGCTGGAGATAGCACTGGACGGCGTCCCTAAACCACACAGACCCAGCCTCAGAAGCCTGCCACACACTCTGTGCTATCCTGGGAAAAGATAGCTGTGTTATAGGTCACCTGTAAGCAGTGTATTTGGACCTTAATAACCCACCCTTCTCACTTTTCTAGCACTGGAAGAGCTTATTGGAATCAACAGGGTGGACATCTGATCAAGGACAGCCGACCCAAAAGGTAAGCCATCCCTATCCAACTCTCTAAGGCGTTTGAACCAAGAAATGCCAAGTGAAGGGTGTATATGTCTTGTATAAAAGAGATGTGCATAAATACTAATAGCAATAAAGCTAAGACAGAGGTATATGATGTAGGGAGAAATCAGAGAAGCTGTGATAATCTAGTATGAGCCAGAGTTACATGGGAACAGAAATTAGGAGTCAGAATCAGAGAATGGAAAACATACACCCAAAGATGTAAAAACACAGTAAGACAAGACAACTAGGTCACTTGTGGGAAAGAACGTAGTGCCAGCTCCCTCTGTTCTAGACCACATTGTGGTCCAGGTCATGGACATCCTGAAGATAAATCTCTTCTTCTCTTGAGATGACTTGAGTAAGTCTCCATTTCTTACAACGCCCGGAAACTAAGTAGCACCTTCCTGCTCCTCAGACCTCTCCTGAGACTGGGAGTCAGGACTAGTGGGGTACCCCAGACCACAGACGATAGCAGGCACCACTTTAACCAAAGTCAATGCCCTGCATTTGGGGGCTGGGATTCAAGTTAATCCACCAAGTATATAAACAGACCATCTGCCCCTGTGAGAGGTGCCATACTGGCAGAGGTACAAGTGAGTAAGAAAGCTCAGGCCTGGGGGTGCCTGGGTGGCTCAGTTGGTTAAAGCCTCTGCCTTCAGCTTGGGTCATGATCCCAGGTCCTGGGATCGAGCCCCGCATCGGGCTCTCTGCTCAGCAGGGAGCCTGCTTCCTCCTCTCTCTGCCTACTTCTCTGTGATTTCCATCTGTCAAATAAATAAATAAAATCTTAAAAAGAAAGAAAGAAAGAAAGCTCAGGCCTGGAAGGAGCTTGTGATCCATAGGGTGGGAGAAACACAGAAAACTAAATCAATACGAAACACCACAGCATTGTGTATCAGAGAAGGAAAATAATGCTCTGGAGTTTGGGGGAAGTTGGGGTCAGGTTAAGGTGTCGGGTTAAGGAAAGGCTGCTCTCTTTTGCTGGGGATACAGAGGAGGAATGTAAGAAATATGCAAGTTGCTCTTACAGAACTTGACAACTGGAGAGATATGAGGAGTGAGGAAGGCAGGCGATGAAACTGGGATTCTGGGTGACATCATCAACATAAGAAAAAAGATGTCGTGGGGCACCTGGGTGGCTCAGTGAGTTAAAGCCTCTGCCTTCAGCTCAGGTCATGATCCCGGGGTCCTGGGATCGAGTCCCGCATCGGGTTCTCTGCTTGGCAGGGAGCCTGCTTCCTACTCTCTCTGCCTTCCTCTCTGCCTACTTCTGATCTGTCTCTGTCAAAGGAATAAATAAAATTAAAAAAAGAAAAAAGATGTCGTTGGTGGGTTTGGGACAACCTACCCCAAAACATGGCCCCATGGTGTATTGAATATCTTAAGCCAGAAAACCTTGAAAAAAAAAATGGTGGAAGCAGGAAGGTCACTCTGACCTCCCTCCTCATCCTTCTTCGCTGAAACAGATCACAAAACTCTCCTATTTAAGGTTCCCTCCCTGCGCCAGGAGGAAGGAAGACGTTCTTACCTCCAGAGACAGGGAATTTGAGGCCAAAAAAATCTGTTCAAACACATCTCGTTAAACCAACTCTTACCTTCCTAGTTACTTCACTACCCCCAGAAAACCCCTCTGTCTTGTTGATTCTTTACAAATGCATTGTTTCTTGGTCTAAAAGGTATAAAAACTTCCTGCTCTGGCCACTTATTCATTCTCTTCTAAAGGTTTCCATGTACACATTAAAATTTAAGGAAATTTGTGTGCTTTTCCCCTGTTCACTTGTTTCTGTCTGTTGAATTTTAGGGACCCTAGGAGGATGGAGGAAAGCCTTCATCTCCCCTGCCCTGGGGAGTCGGGAGAAGCCAGTGAGCTCCATCGCTGGTACACCGAATATGTGACACTGGCCAGCGGAGGACGTCACAGAGGGGAGATCCAGCAGGCGACAAGAAATGTGGGTCTGGGACTTAGGAGAGGGAATAGATTTAGGAATAGAATAGATTTAGGAATGTGGAGAAGGAAAGCAGAGCTGAGGAAGACAATAGGAGTGTTCTGTGGCTGAAGAGGACGGACCTGGGAGATGAGAGGAAGGGAAACACAGGGAGGGAGCCATGGGGCTGCCGGGAGGGAGAGAGTGTGCAGGTGAGGAGAGCATGGGAATAAGAGCCTCAGAGAGGGCTCATCTCTCATCTCAAATGAGAAGGGGTGGACAGAGTGCTGGGGGCTGCCCTCTGGAGTGGCGGGGAGGGAAGGAAGGGGAAGACATGAGCAGATGAGTTGGAAGGAGCTGGGACAGAGGAAGGCGGGAACGTGCAGGGAGGCTCATGTATAGTGGAACTCAAGCAACTGAACCCCAGGGGCAGCAGGCATGTACCAACTAATCTCATCTCGCGCCATGAATTTGGAGCAGATGGGGAGCCACGGGGTGATGGGGAAGAGAAGGTGAGACCCAGAGACGGCTTCCGGGCAGTGAGAGCGGCTGGGAGCCACCGTTTCCCACCAAGATGGAATATTCTCTAAACTTGTCTCCTTGCAGCCACCATAGGCTTTCATTTAAAAATCACTATCTGAGGGGCGCCTGGGTGGCTCAGTGGACTAATGCCTCTGCCTTCGGCTCAGATCATGATCCCAGGGTCCTGGGATCAAGCCCTGCATGGGGCTCTCTGCTTGGCAGGGAGCCTGCTTCCCTTCCTCTGTCTCTACCTGCCTCTCTGCCTGCTTGTGATCTCTGTCTGTCAAATAAATAAATAAATAAATAAGTCTTTTTAAAAAATCAGTATTTGCGAAAAAAAATCACTATTTGCGGATTTTCTAATGTTACGAATTAAACACGTTCCTCGCTTTAAATAAAAAAAGGTTTAAAAAAAGAATTCGAATAAGGCAAAAATCTATATAGCAAAAAGTGAAAGTATGCCATAAATCCTCCCTCCTGAAAGATAAACACTCCCTATTTTTTTTCCAGAACAGTCTGTGCATACAAAAACACCTTGAACTCTCTCTTTCAAGAGAAAAAAAGATGTAAGTATATGTATATACTGATGGGCAACTTGTTTTTCTCAGTTCAGCATCTCATGCAGCTGTTCCCGACCACTCGATCTTTTCACACTATCACACGGTGATCCGTTATGAGGGTTACTGGACTACCATAATTTATCTAAACAGTTCCTTACTGATGGACAGTTAGTGGTTTCCAACTTCATGCTACTATAAATAGTGTACTGAATGTATCTATTGCTTCTACCTTTGTGTATTTCCATAGAATAAACTCCGATCTGTGTAATTTCTGGTTGAAAGGGTATGGACATTCTCATTTTTATAGAAATGCCAGATTGCCTTCCCAAAATGTTGTGTCAATTTACTCTTCTGTTCCCAGCATGGAAGTGTCTGGTGTCTCCGCCCCCTTGCCAAATGGGGTAGTAGCAGTCTCTGTCATCTTTGCTACTCTAGGAGGAAAATGTAAAAACTGCCGTTGTTTTTTATTTGCCTTGTTTATAACTGGAGAGACTAAATGTCTTTTCATTAGACTTGAACATTTGTAATTTGCCTTCTATTCTGTGAATTTCTGTAAATATTCTTTTTCTGTTTTTCTAAGGAGTTGATGGATTTTTTTCCCCTACTCATAAGACAACATTTTATTATTTTTCTTGTTTTTAATTTTTTAAATTTATTTATTTGAGAGAGCGTGCGTGCATACAGGCAGGGGGAGGTGCAGAGGGAGAGAGAGAGCCTCAAGCGGACTCTGTGCTGAGCCCACTCGGGGCTAAACCCCAGGACCCTGAGATCATGACCTGTGCCGAAACCAAGAGTCATATGCCTAACCAATTGAGCCACCCAAGCACCCCAAGAAGACAACATTTTAAAAGAGATACACAGAGGTCTGTGCTAGGAAACATTTCTAAACTGTTTTGTGTATCCAGAAAGCCATGCCACCTTCCACAGTGAGTGCTTCATGGATACTCATGGTGGCAAGGTAGACAGCTCAAGCAGAAGAAGCACAGTTAATATTGTCTAAAAGACTGAACTTGAACATTAGGGATATCAATGATATGCAAATTTTGCAATAAACATATTACCTTGGATTCAAGGAAGGATCAGTTCAACATGGACCCCAGCTTGTGACACAGAGGCAGATTGAAGGATGACACAAAACCAGGGAGAATGTTGCCTAGACATCCCCCACCCCCCGAGAGTTATACCAGTTCCAAGTTTGGAGGAGATAGTATTATCCATCAGAGTGTGGCTGCTGTGGTGCATGTCCATGATATGGAATTTATTGTTTCTGTTGATGTATTTGGGTTACCAGTTTAATAAACTGGGTATTTGTTTATTCTGCTGTGTAAGTTTGGATCTACTCAATCTTTTGTTGTGCTTGTAAAGTCTCAAGCATCCCGTTCATGTCTTATTAAGGGCTGATACGTGAGTGAGGGCAAAAATGCATGTGTGAAATGGGAGGCAGGAGTGAGGCAGCAATAGCAATGACCAACAGTCGCTGTCACCATGTTGATACCCAGAGTAGACAGAAAAGATTCCCAGATGGTTCCGGGGCAGTACCTCTTCCTATGTGAATGTACCACCCCTTACACAAATGGGTGAAGGGGTCATCTTCTGACCACTGTGGTGTCCTAGACCACACAGTCAATAAACATTTGTTAGTTAGATTGAAATCTTGGTGGGACAAGTACCCCCAAGGAATCAAGAAGGGATAAAAGCTTAAAACTAGACTCAACACTTGAACTGCTAAAGCCAAGCATAGACGGGTTCATTTTTATTTTGTTCTTGGGCATTGTTTCTCCCCAGGGGACAGTTTTTTCCTTCTACCATTTTTTAAAGATTTCATTTATTTATTTGAGAGAGAGAGAGAGAGAGTGCAATGAGCATGAGCGAGGGGTCAGGGGGGCAGAGGGAGAAGCAGACCCCCTGATGAGCAGGGAGCAGGGATCTCAGGGAATCCTGAGATCACGACCTGACCGGAGCAGAAGGCAGACACTCAGCCAACAGAGCCACCCAGACGTCCCTCTTCTACCAATTTTCAATGGCTTCCTCACCCAATGCACAATTCCTTCTCTCCCTTCTAGAGTTGTGTAAGGCCAAAGAAAGGCACTGCCGCTGCTGCTCAGGGTTGCTGTGACTGACCGGTCCATCCTTCTGGAATGCTGACTGCTATGGGGAGCTCTCTGGCAGCTGATGGCATCCACAGGCCCTGTCTGGCTGGTTCTCCTGCTTTCCCCGATGCAAATGACCAAAAACATGCCTTTCCCCACGAGGAAAATATGTAAGATTCAGTTCCCAAGTTATGTTTCATGTTTACAACGGTCTTCTCATCATCGTTAGTTGGATTAAATTTAGTGATTACAAAGATTTTTGTTTTTATCAATAATACCCTTGATCTTGCAAAACAAGAGCAATTTAAACAGACCCAGATGCTCTAAAACCCACCACATGTTTGTTGTATTTTTTTTAATCGCATTGTATTTGAGGCTGTCATTTAAATCAATTAAATATGAATGTTATTCCTATAGCCACGTTTCCCTGGCTTCTCACACTAAAACTTTCCTGTTTCTAGTTATTCAGTTGCAGAACCTTCGAAGAAAAATGTTTCATGGTAATTATCCCGTTGTCCCTGACACTCTTGTGAACAGGTATATCCCTCCTGCCAGAGCTCACATGGGAGCTGAGAGGCCACCCCAGGAAGGGGGTGGGGGGATTACCCTGGCTCTGCAAAGTCATTGAATTTTAAGTCACTGCTCTGTTCATCCCCTTTCAGCAAATGTTCCCCCCCCCCGCCTTTAAAATGGATCATTTAGTTTCATTATTATCACTACAATTATCAACAACTCTTTCTGTCGTAACTGAACCAAGACTTACTGAGTGTCCACTCACTTTCTGTAAACATTTCCTCCATCTGTAAATCAAAGCAGTCTCAGTGACTTCAGTCATGGGGTCTTGAGACAGTGAATTCTGGGGGTGGGGCAGAGAGAGCCAATCTGAGGAAGGAAGAAGGCTTGGAACAATGAGGCAGCGGGCTGTGTGTATGAAGAGCCAGTGCCTTGGCCCCAGGCAACATGAATTGAATCCTGGTGGCAGCATGGATCGGGTGACCCTGGGCGTGTCATTTCCCCTCCTTTGAATTTTAGTATTCTCGCCTGTTGAGAAAGTGCGTATGTAAAAACCTGTGCGAGAATGCTCTCCTTCAGACCTGTTGATGGGTAAGAGTTGTGTAGATGCTCCTGCCACGGTGGCCAACAAAAGCCAACAGGACCAGAGCTGCTTCCTGTTGGGCAAGATGGGACCTTCCCCTGAGGAGCCACAGTTCCTGCTGGGTCCCTCTGGGAGCCTTGGGAGTTCCGGCCAGAACGAAAATATCCAGGAGGGCCCTTCTGGGTGGGGATGGGGATCTGGTGCTGAAGAAAGCCATCGAGGGGCCTGCAGGGGTGTCCTGACCCTTGCGATGAGGATAAAGGAGTAAATACCCCTTTGGGATCCCCCAGGGAATGACACAGGGCTGAAGGTCCCTGCCTTCTTGAAGCCAGCCAAGTTTCTTTTATTTCCTGGGTGCACTTCCCTTTTGTCCTCCCTGAAGATTTACAAAATCCTTTTGAGAAATACCAGGGCAGTTAAGAGGAAGGGTTTGTGCCCTACTGGGCTCAGGCACTCAAAACACAGCCCCTGCTCCCAGGGCCACCTAGGCAGGAACAGGGGGGATCAGGGTGGCATAGCCCAGGGATGACTCAGGCTGACGGACCAGGGCCTTCTGCTCCAGCCTGGTCCTCCCACCTCGGGAGGTGAATCTATCATGAGGTTTATTTTATTACACCCTCTTTCTGAGTCTCGCTTCCCAGACACCCCAGTCCCTGATGCCCAAGTGAACCAACAACCCCAGCTTCATGCTCAGCTGGGATCCAACACCCTGAACCATTTCCTGCTGTGGTGAAGTGTTGCCTGGAGCCATCGGCACTCTCTCCCACGCCACAGGAGGGCCCAGCACGTGTACTGGATGGCTAAGGTAAAGCTGCAGCCTGTGGTCTGGAAACATCCTTCTCTGGCTTCTAGGGGCTCCAAGGATGACCTCATCATCCCTCAGACTTGGATCCAGTCAATATGGCAAACCAGGCCCCGTCACTCCCTTTAGTGATGTAAAGAGCTGGATAAATTATGAACAAACACCAAGGCTGGGACCCTGTTCCAGAAATTAATTTGCCATCAGGGGTCAAGTGCCTTCCATTGGATGTCAAAAGGCCACTTAAAGATCAGCGTAACCCCCTTCGTCATCTGTGTGGCCTTGGACTCTTTTCTACTGCCCACACTTCCGGAGCGGCTCATGTGGGTTGTTTTTTGTGGTCACTGGTACCAGACACCAACCGGGGCTGGCTAAATAAAGAAGTAAATAAATACAGGAGTAAGGAGAGGGCTTAGCATTTACTAGACGATTTCTAGAAGGCTCTCAGAATCCAATGGAGACTGAAACCCAGGCAGGAAGGAAGCAGGGCAGCTGGAGTCCTGAGCATTGGAATTGGTGGGCCCTTCTGTCCAAGGCACTTGGTGCCAACTCTCATCTTTGGTTGGTCAAAGCTTAAAAACTCTTAGAGAAAAGGAATCAGAGATCTCAGCCTGGTCAGGCATACCCCAGACCAATCAGCTGTGGCCAATGGGCCAGAGGCAGGAGCAGACACAAAGGATCCCAGGAGTAGAATAGGAAGTTCTTACAGAAGGAGGGTCATTGTGAGCCAAGAAGGTCAATGATGATATCAGAAAAGGTGACCAAGAGGGACCATGACATCTTCCTACATCGAGGGATTCAGCAAACACAAAAATCTGAGTGCTGGCTGGGATTCAGGCCCTCATGAAGTGGACCTGTTGGACCCCATCCCGTCCTTCCTGGTAGGTTCCCTCTGCCTCCAGTCCTTCCCTCCCCTTGACAAGACTACCTTATCAATGTCTTTGCTCAGTCGCTTTCCCCATGCCTAACGGATCCTCCCTCCCTCCTCTCTAGCAACCCAAACTTTCTCCATCCTTCAAGGTGAGTCCCCCATCCTCCAAGAAGCCTTTCTTGGCCCTTGTCTCCCTTACCCCCACCATTTTCCTGCCTCCTATAGACACCCATATCACCTCATCTGTACCTTACACCTCACTCTTTAGCCCTATTCTATATTATTTGTTGTTCTTTTCTGTTTCTTGTTCTTCTCTCTGCCCATTAGAAGAGACTGAGAGAAGAGACCTCATTTTCTCTCTGTATAACTTAGCATAGGACTTAACACTGTAATAAAAATACCCACAAAAATTATAGCTCTCTTTATACAGCCTTTCAAAAGGCTTTTTTGGCATATTATTCCATTTGCCCATCCCAGCAAGTCTGCAGATTAGGAAAGGAGGATAACATACTCCTGACTTGGCCACGTGATGCCTGGGGCCATGGCCAGAGGCTAGAATCACCTGGTGGTTGGTGCTGGCCGGCCACTGAGACTCAGCTGGGGCTGCCAGCCAGAGCACCTACATGTGCCTTCTTCCTCACTCTATTGCCACCTTAGGGTAGTTGAACTTCTTACGTGGTGGCCCAGGGCTCCAAAGCGAGCATCCCAGAAGAACGAGGCAAGAGTTATATGGCTTTTTCTGATTGAGTCTCCAAAGTCATGCCAGGTCACTTTCTACTACACTCTACTGGTTACAAGTGAGTCACTAAGATTGGCCCAGATGCAAGGGTAAAGGACACAGACCCCCCCCCCCCTTCCCAATGGCAGTAGTGTCAAAGAGTTTGCTCAACGTGTTTTAAAATTGCCACAGTTCCCCACTGGGCAATTAGAAAGGGTGAGTGAGCTTGCTCAAGGTCATGCAACTGATGAGAAAATAGCAGAGTCAAAGTCACCCCCCGCTCCCTGAACATGTGTCCTCCTCCTGTCTGGCACCTGACAGGCGATACATTTCTCGGAAAATCTTGGGAAGGTGCCAGCAGGGCCAAGAAGAATGGGGTGGGATCAGTGGTCTTCTCCGCTCCGGTGGGGTCCTGGGATCCCACCAACCATTTTGGACTCTAACCACTTTGAGAGGTGCCCATGTTCTCTGTGCTGAGAAATAACTCACTGATAGCTAGGAAATAAATAAAATAAGGAGACCCCTTCCAAATATGTGTGTTGTGTATTGATCAACGTATAGGGAGCAAATCTGTCTGTGGCCTATTTCAAGATCTAGCTATGGGATCCTGCAAAAGAGGCTGGGGCTGAGGTCTGAGCTGGAGGCTGGGGGTTGGAGCTGGAGGCTAAGGGCCGGGGGCTGAGGTTGGGGACTAAGACTGGGGGCTGGAGGTTGTGGCACAGAAGTGGACGGTCTCTACTCCACTTTCCAATATGGTCCTATACTCACCCAGTCTGCGTGCTTATTCACACATCTGCTCAGCACTTGCCTGCAATCACTTAAGTTTTATTATTGGACTTGTCACCATATTAATGTAGCTGTACACTTAAATTGATTGTAATTATAAGTTTCCTGAAAAACCTTGGGTTTTCTTGCAAGTATTAATTAACTGATTCCCTTACATTAAAAACAATTATGTAACCGCAGACCTGCCTTCCTAGCTCTTCATGTCAAAAATGGGGGTTCTGTGTAATGCATAAAATATGATGTAGATCAAGATTTCATGATTAAGGTCAATTTCCATTTGGAAAGGAAAGATAATAAGCGGACTCGCACCTGCAGTCTCCTGACATGTTTCAATTAAGGAAACAATTCTTTATAAACTTTGTAATCTGGACACTCAGAGAACACATTAATACAGCTACTGATAAACATAATCACTAAAAAAATAAATCAGGACCCCTGGCTGCAAATCTGAGGTGACATGTGTTTTCATGTTAAGCCAACGACACTAGACTTTGGGAAAGCTGGTGCAAAGGCACAGCTGGGTCCTTAAGCAGCTGAAGAAAAAACACCATGGCATTCTCTGGCCTGCCCCCAGAGGTACACAGAAGCTGAATATGCAAAGATTTTTCATGTTTCCTCTACTGCTTCTGAGCTGTGTGACTCTGGGCAAGAGACTTGACCTCTCTGAGTCATTGTTTCCTCATTTGTTACATGTAAATAAATTGTATCAATCTCCTATTGCTGTTAGAATTGTACATGAACTGGTATATGGAATGTGCTCAGCGCTGTGGCTGGCATTAGTCAGAACTCAGTAAAAGGGAGATGCTCTGTGTCCGTTGAGGAATCTCTAGCTGCGGGAACGTGGACAAGTCCCTTCTCCTTTCTTATCCTCCAGCCCCATCCATGGGCTTCTGGGTGGCCCTCTGTTACCTCTCCCCCAGTGTGATGGGGTGAGATGCCAGCTCCCTCACACATGCTGGGAACTCACCCAAGGCCCCATACTCACCAAGGTAATGCATGGAATCTCTGGAAAGTCAAGGATCTCATCCATTTACAAGGTCTGTCCAAGGTCATGGCAAAAAAGCAAGTAAATCCCTCACCCTATAGCTGCCTTTGTGACAAGGCTCTGCTTTCACTTCCTGTCTGAGACATCTTTACCATAAACCTTAGAGATCCCCCATTTTGCAGACCCTAAGCCCCTCTTGGGCAGTTGAACTCCCCAAACAATAGACCTGACCCCTTGAAACCCATTTTCAGAGTTGTCCAGTAACATTAACTTCTGGATGTGTGCAGGTGGCAAGACAGGGGGAAAGGAACCTGACCCCAGCTCAGGCCCACCCCTACCGATACTCTCCCAAGTCTCTAAATGAACTTGGCTCGTCCCAACCTCCCAGCCTTCATGTCCTCATCCGGAAATGGGGCTGATTAGAGGAACTCCAAGGTCCCCTGTGCTCCCCAGTTCTACATTCTTTTGTTATTCTTTCTTATCTCCTTCCGAATCTATTCTACTATTTTCACAAAGTCCAAGCCTCAGCAGAACCGTTTAACATTCCTTTTCTAAAAAGAAGGAATGTTTCTTCCTTCTGTTCAGGAAGGAAGGACTGGAGCTTTGATAGGTCTCCCGTAATGGGGTGGGCTTCTTTCCCTGACCCTGCCACCCCACAGGACCACGAATCTCTCTTTGATTTCTCATTGAGCTTCCCTGCCCACTGAGTTCCCACGGGGTAGATGGCAGCGTGGGGCGGGCGATCTGGCCAAGGAGGCTTGGAGTGGGGATCAGCCCTCCATCTGGGAGGTTGTCAGGCCAGCAGACTTGCAAGCATGAGATGGGAAAGGCCGTTCCAGCCCTCAGTGGGGGGCAACAAGCAGAGAGGAGGGAAGCACCCTGCCACACTGGGTTAATCTAGTTCGCACCTTTTTCCAGGAACCTCTGGCCTCTATAGGCTCAGCAGAAGGCGGCACTTTTAGAAGGAAGCAACTGCAGGCGACTAATTTCTCATCGTTGCAGAGAAAGCCCCCTCTGCACACTAGCCCCACCATTCTCCCCTCCTGGGGGTCTGTCCCCTCATCCTCCCACCTGGCACCAGCAGCTGTTGACACCCAGCATGATGGTGGGAGTGGTGGGGATTTAAAGGCAAAACTCCCAGAGCTGTCCTCCCCGAGGCCACCCTCGACATGTACTACCCCAAAGGCAAATGTTCCATAAATTCGCTGGCTCCGGAGGGGCTGGTGGGCCACAGAGAGATGACTGGGAAAGCGAGTGCTACAGGGAAAAGAGCTTCTGACCGAGAGCCCCGGGTCCTGAATTCTTTTGTTCATCTATTCAACAAAAGTTACTGAGGGCTGACTAAATGCCAGGCACTCTTCTAGACCCTGGGCTTCTAGATGTACGTGAACAAAACAGGTAAGATGCCTGCCAACCTGTGGCATTTACATTCCAGCAGGCCAGGAGAGACCATAAAAGAAAAAGTAGCTGAAGTACAGAATATGGAGAAAAATCAAACAGGGAAGATCCCCAGGAATGGAGAGTGTGCAGTTTTTAACAGGTGATCAGAACAGTCCCACTGAGAAGGTCACATTGGATCAAAGACACAGGTGAATTTCAATCCTGACTCTCACCGTTGGCTCCTTGGGGAGCTGGAGAGTCACTTTCCTCCTGGGTTTGCCTGGAAAATAATCAAACAAGCGGGCTAACCTAAATCAGTAACTTGCCCCCATTTTTCCCCGCTGCGCAGACTCCTTTAGTCAAATGAGGAATACCCCAAACCCTATAGATTAAGATTCCCAGACAAAAGACAGAACATTCTGTTAAGTATGAATTTCCAGGAAACAATGAATAATTTTTTTAAAACATAGTTATATCCCAAATATTGCATGGGACATCTTCATACCAGAGAAGTATTCATGGGGGTGCCTGGGTGGCTCAGTGGGTTAAAGCCTCTGCCTTCGGCTCAGGTCATGATCCCAGGACCTGGGATTGAGCCCTGCCTGTTTCCTCCTCTCTCTCTGCCTGCCTCTCTGCCTACTTGTGATCTCTATCTGTCAAATAAATAAATTTTTTAAAAAATCTTTGATAAATGAAGTATTATGGTTTATCTGAAATTCAAATTTAACTGGGAGTCTGGTCTTTTGTTTGCTAATCCTGCAGCCTATGGGAGCAGGGGGAGGCACTTTTCAGTCTTCCGAGGCTCTCCTGCCCAGCGGCCTCTCTGAACCTCCATTTCTCTGGAGGAAGTTATCACAGAGAGATAGTGATGGATCTCCGTGGGAAGAATGAGTGATCACCACATTCCAGAGTCAGCCTGAGGTAAAAACCAGGCCAGGAGCCCTAAGATCACAGAGAATTCTCACTAAAATATCCAATGAGAGAGTGTCCTGCCCAGCACCTGGTGGCAGTGGGTGCCCAGAAACTGTGTTTTGTTTGGGTCCAGTTTTCTGGAACACAGCCTTGCCCACCCTCCCGCCAAGCTTTCTGAAGGCCAACTTCTGGTCTGTTTATCCCAGATGGCCCCTTAGCTCCACAGGGCCAGGAAAAGGTTGACAGAGCATGTTACTGAGTCTGGGAAAGGACCCAGGAAGGCTTGGTGGTTTTCTCTTTTCCCGGAAGTTTGCTCATTCCTGGGCTGGTACCGGAGCTGGGTTTGGCCCTGTCACCTCATTTGTCTTAGAAGGGCTGGCCTAGGGCTATCCCACCCAGTGAGAGCTTAATTAGAAAAAAGGGTGGCATTTTTTTAATAAAAAGCAAAAACCACCCTCCAGGCTAGATAAAGAGCAAAAGTGGGAACTGCAAAATACCAGAAGGTTCCTGGCAGGTACTAGAAGTGGTCTCTTAATGGCATGAAGTCGAAGCAAGGCCAGCGGCTCCTCCAGAGCCCACAGCTTCAGAACACGCTGTGAGCAGCTGGGACTTCTCAGTTGGCAGCAAGCACTCGTTTTCTCCCTGAGGTAAAATCAGTAGCCAAGGCAGTCTGC
Organism: Mustela nigripes; assembly: GCF_022355385.1. Classification (NCBI taxonomy): domain Eukaryota; kingdom Metazoa; phylum Chordata; class Mammalia; order Carnivora; family Mustelidae; genus Mustela; species Mustela nigripes. Next base: position 77,830,467 of record NC_081563.1, on the reverse strand, counting down.
TCTCAATTATTTGCCTTGTGGCTTATCTGAGGTGGGAGAACTTCAGCGTGAGGGAGACGAGGACTGGGGACAGAGGGAAAGGAGAGAAGGCGGCCCCGACCAGCAGCCGGGCAGAGCTGGAGGAAACCACAACACGTCTGTGCCCATTCCTGTTATCTATGGCCGGGTCACAAACCACCCCCAAAATGCAATGGCTTCAAACAACCATGTGTCTTCATTTCTCGTGGTTTCTGTGGGTTGACCCGGCTTGGCTGGACGGTGCTCCCTTGTGGTCCGTCTTGCGGTGGGCTTCCCATGGCAGCAGGAGCTGTAGTCAGCCGAAGCCCCCTCCAGCCTGGGCGTCTGTTCGAAAGCACTTGTTCATACGTGTGCCTGGTGCCTGGGCTCTCAGACGGTAGGAAGAGCTGGGGAAACGGTGTCCATGCAGCCCCCCCCCCCCCCCCCGGTGGCACTAGCGAGGCTTCCTCACGGCATGGCGGGCTCATAGTGTTAGGCTTCTCAAACCGTAGCGACTTTCTCCAGATTGTGTGTTCCCGGAGGCCAAGGCTATCTACGAACCAGTCTCAGAAGTCACACAGTGCTACTTCCACAGCAGTGGCTAAAAGGGCTAGCCCGGCTTCGGAGCCTGAGAGGCTACACACGGTGTGTGCACTCTGGGGGCAGCGTTCATGGGGGGCCATCTGAGGGGAATGAGCTACAAGTGTCGTTTCTGTGTGGCTGGGGCTAGGGTAGGACACCGGCTGGCAGAGGACGGGTTGCCTATCAGCCCAGTTTCCAGGCAGAGCGGAGGCTGAAGGGACAGGGACAGCCAGTTTGCTCACTGATGTAAACGATACCCCCAAACCTCGGAGCACAGGGTTCTATGGCACAAAAACCAAGAAACCCGGGTCCTTGGACTGGCTCTGGTTTTCTCTAGCTGTGTGTCTTTGGGCAAGTCCCCAGACCTCCCCGGGCACTGGTTTCCTCATCTTGAAATGGAAGCAGTTGAATTAAATCACTTGAATTCTCCTCTCAGCCCTGAATTAAGAAATAAAACATGTTATGTGGGTCCATCACAGAGCTCAAGCCCCTTTCTGTCTCTCAAAAGGCAAAGAGACAAGGGTCCCAGGGCCATTTCAGTACAACTAGAGGAACCAAGTTACATGTCACCAATCCTCCCACTTTGTGGAGCCACAAAACTGATGTGGCTAATTGGGATGTCCAATTCGGGGGACCTACATGTCCCTTCCTGACTGCATGTATGAGCTTTTGTCGACGTGTGTGCGTGTCTGTGCTTATGTGATATAAATGTCGGGCAAGTGTCCCACTAGCCATTGTTTTTGCTCAAGAAAAGACTGCCAGCTGGATAGTTTATCCTGGAAACAGCCCGGAATATCTCACTATTTCTCTAACTATGGGTTGTGTGGCCTTTTAATTTAGCCCTCATTCCAAATGCATGACACATCCTTTTGACACCTTGAAGAAATGTTTCTCAGATGGCAGGCTGGGCACAGCCACTCCAGGCTGCAAAAGGAAAGCACACAGCCCTGAAAATTAAAAGTGACTTACGTCCTCTCAGGAAATGCTTTCCTTGGGGCTACTCGATGCAGTCATTTATTAAGTAACTTAATCAGGAAAGTAACGCAATCTCAGAGCAATTAAATCCCTTTCTGGGCACTCCTGGATGCTCCCGATTACAAGGAGGGTAATGTGTTCATGATGGGACATTCAGAAGAAAACCGCTTCCTGGGGCCGAGGAAAGGCTAGCTGCTCAGCTAGGGGAGCTCTGTGTTGCTGAGAAACGTACATAAACCACTGACTCCGGGAAAACTTTCCCTGGATGGAATGTGAGCAGTTGTTAACGTGGTTTCACTGGCCCAACAGTGGGACGGGCTAAGGTCAGAGAGTCACAGCCCGTCAGAGTGTAAAGAATCTCAAAGCTCTCCTTGCCTACACTTGCCATCTCTCTGCTGAGGAAACACAAAGCAGGACAGTGCCCAAAGCCATCCACCTCTCCTTTGCAGATCTGGGACCAATACCCAGTCTCCCTTCTTGCTTGTCAAGCCCCTTGGCTAAACTAGAGGGGGAAAGGACTCTGGGAGGCTCTGTTGGAATGGTGAGGGGACATTCTGGACTCTCCAAATGATTCAATATTGCAGGAGAACTATCCTGTGCAAGGGTAAATGGCTAGATGAATGCTCTGTGAGAAAATACGTTCAAAAATACACATGGAGGGCCTATTAGGTGCCCAGAACTACGCTAGAAACCAGGAATACAGCAGAGAGCACGATCTCAAGCCTAGTGAGGGAGTCTACCCTGGAGGAGGTGAAGAGGTAGGCAGAGAGGAGAAGGGAACAAGTGCATGGATAAATGGATGGATGGGTAGTTAATGGATGGATGGCGAGATGGTTAATAGGTCAATGGACAGACGGTTGGTTGGTTGCTACTCTTAGAAAGCTAGGAGAGCAATAACGCAGGAATAAGTTGGGCCTGGAGTCTGGCCCCACCCTGCAAGCCCGCATCTAAGCCAGAATCCCCTCTCCTGCTCAGAACAACTTAAGGGTCACCCAGTCCTCTATAATTCATCCCTATCTCCCATTGCTGGCGCTCTGATTTTTGTCTTTCGCTGCAATCCCGGTTGATGTCATCACAGCGCCCCACCCGACCCCAACTACTACTAAAAGCCCCTCCTGCCCCTGGGCTGGGGCAGACAGCCCCTCCTGGAATGCCCTCCCCTTCTCTTCAGCACCTCTTCTCACTCCAGGCGTCTCCTCCTGCCCTGCCTGCGCCACCTGCCTAAACTCTTGCAGGATGTGTGCTGTATCTGGCAAGCTGGACTCGTCTCCCCCAGCTCCTGCTCCATTGCCAGGTCACCAAGGACAGCAGCTGTCTTCCCCTGCAGGGTCCCACCAAGTGGAGCATGTGGCTGGACACACAAGAGATGATGTGTAGAGACTCTAGGAGTAATACCCACTCCGGGCAAAGTAAACGGAGGAGGGCCCCAGGGCAGGTGCCTGGCTTGGCTTATCCCTAGGAAAGTCTGAAACCTGGGCTGTCCTCCTCATACCTGCTTCCTACAGCCCCACCTCCTCTACCTCCTTCCTGGGGGCATCCCCTTGGAATCAGAATAGGGTTGAGGCCCAGAATGCTGGGCAGGGATGGGAGATGGGCCTCTTGGGCTGTTGTACAACAAAAACTACTCTTCTGAGCTGAGCGGTGACTCAGCCTCTTGGATCCCAAATAAATTAAAAAAAAAAAAAAGCTATTTTCATCGTGGCACACGGGAAATGCAGAGGATTCCAGCTCCTAAAGTGTGGACAGCTCTGCCAACCTCGTGACCAGTCAGGGATGGGGAAAGAACACCTCCTACTGGTGGGTTTGCCACCCCATTTTACAGAAGGAAAGGTGGAGATCTAAACATAAAACCTCTTAGGTTCCCCAGGTGGTTCCTCTTTCTCCCTGATGTTTGGGCGGGGCTTCTCTGAGCAGGTGAAAGAGAAAGGGTTGGTTAACTCTTACTCAAAACGGCTGCAATTCTGCACTGGAGGAAAACCCCTTAACACATACGGATTTCACAGGGGTCCTTAAACCAGTTTTTGTGCCTTTGGCATCTGGTGAATTCGTAAAAATGCACCCCTTCTGAGAATACTATTTTCTAATGCATAAAATAAAGCATGATTGCAAAGAAAACAAATTATGTTGAAGTAAAGTTAGAAGAGTAATTTTTTGAAGTGATAGAGTAACATACATGCTTCGTTAGGAACATTTTAAATGGCAAGATCTAGGGGCGCCTGGGTGGCTTAGTCGGTTAAGCTTTGTCTTCAGCCCGGGTCATGATCCTGGGGTTCTGGGATTGAGCTCTGAGTCAGCCTCCTTGCTCAGCGGGGAAACTGCTCCTCCCTCTGCCTGTCATTCCCCCTACTTGCGCACGCTCTCTCTCTGACAAATAAATAAATAAAAACTTTAAAAATAAATAAATAAATGGCAAGATCTGGCAGCAGGTCTGATAAGTACCGAAATTTCAGGGGCGAGATGAGCACCATAGCTTCAAGACGGCTGCACCAATGTTAACGTGCTATGAGAATATCCATGGTTTCTGCTGGGGGGCAAGTCATCAATATTGCCTAACACTGCTTTGGTGGAAGCGTACATTCTTTTAAAAAACAGCTAAATTTCAGTGAGGGATTGCTGAAAACGCAGATTCAATTTTTTTCCCTCCCAAATTCACGGCTAACTTGGACGCTGCCCGCCGACCCCCTCAGTCAGCATCATCACGGAGTGACTGACTGTTTAAGGCGGGATCGTGAGCAAAAGCCTGAGGACCTCCTACCCCAGACCAAGTCCCCAGCACACCTCCAGACCCTGAAGGAAATGAGCTCGGATCAAATTAAATACTTCTCAGCTCCCACCATGGGCGAGGCATGGAGAGCACACTACGCCTGCCCCCATGTCCAGCTCATTCCTGAAAGTCTGGGGTTTTGCATCGAGGGGCTTTATTTTCATTTAGACGTATTTGGCAGTCGAGGGAGGTGTCCCGGGTCTGCAAAAGGGAGACCTGTGCAGCAGCAGGAAACATTCAAGAACAGTTCATCCTTAGGAAAATATCCTCCCTCTGACACATCAGCCAGCTTGGTCGGCCCGGCGGAGGGGGGTGGGGTGTTGCTGCGCAGTCGGAAATGAATCTCCATTCCAGAATGAGCCAATTACTTCAACAGGACGGCTTCCCTCCTGCCCCTGCCCTGGCTGAAAGAAAATACCAGTGAGGTGGTGTTGCACTGGCTTGGCCTCACAGCCGGGTTCAGGTTGTCCCGGGGAATGGCCCGGAGGGGGCAGAGGGCCCCAGCCTGACAGCAACGCTCCATCGAACAGGCACCCATTAGCCCTCCTGGCATCTGGGTGGGCTTTAGGACCCCTTCCTCCCCTCTGCTCCCACCCAGTCATAGCCAATGTACTCAACCTTAACTGAAGAGTTCTACTGCTCAGAGGAGCAATACAGGCCAGTGGTTACAGGCTCAGACTTTGCCAGCCGACCTCGGTTCAACTCCTTGTTCTACCACTTTGGTAACTCAACCTCCCGTAACTTAACCCCAAGCACTGGCCTCCCCATCTGTAATATGGGCCTAATAATGGTATCTGCTTCAGAGGGTTGTCAGGGAAATCAGTGAAATGCTGAGTCTAAAGCCCCTTGCTCGGTGTCAGCACATAGTAAAACATAGTAAAATGTGCAATAAAAGCGATTACTTATAAATTTAAAAAAAGACCTGTTTTTGAGCTCCTGTTGGGATATGGCACCTTCGGCATGCTGGGCCATTTCCGTGTTCAAGGATGGACAAGGGCTGTGAGGGAGAAATTACTCAGTTAATTTTGAACAGCTATAGGAAAGGGGAAATATTTGGTGTTTAAGAAAATCGACCATGTTACCTAAAATGGTACCTGCCCTTGATCATGGTCACTGCCCCTGGTGCTGTGGCATTGGGTGGATGAGTGCAAAGATTTTTCTATCCACTTGTGTTTGTCAGGCTAGTGGCTGTGAAGGGAGACAAAGGCTCTGTCCTTGACCCACAAAAAGGGTTGCTGGAAACTCCCAGGAAGCACCAGGCCCCCAGCTTTGGGCTATGGCCCAGAAGTCTTTCCAGCTGCCCACATCACAGATCCAGTGGGAGCTCAAGGCTGGAGGCCTGGGGTCTGAATTCCTGCAAGAGAATGCCGCCTTCTGTGTGCATGTGCATATGGGCATTTTCTCGGGAAGAGGGCTTTCCTCGAATTTCCAATGGGATCTCTGAGCCCTGGAGCTAGGGAGCTACGGCTCTTCAGAATAGTTTCAGCATCTTGTATGGTTCTCAAGCTCCACTGCAAACATGAGTCCTTTCTCTGCCCTAAGACTGCATTTGCCATCCCCGGCTGTAACCCGATGGACCCAGAATAAACGTGCATCAGTGGATCCTGAATATTCCTACATATTTTGACTTTTCCCAGAAATCTCACTGTCTCACTTTGGGGAGCTGGAGGGAGAAAGGTGATGAACGCAAACCCGCGGGGGCCTGCCCGGGCAGAGCCCAGGTAGGTCAAGAAGGTTCAGCCAGACTTTAGTCTGTCTCACCCATGTCTTGCGCCCTCTATCTTATTTTTCCCTGTTGTTCCAACCCCTCTCAAGACCACCTTTTCAAAGAAGGTTTCCTTGCTCACCTGGACATACAATATTTTCTCTCTCTCCGCCTCTGTGCCCGGCCGTTTTCAATCGCTTCTCAGAGCCCGGTTCTGTTGCCCAACCAGGCCATTAACTTCTAGAAGACAGTATGGCGTCCTCTTCTCTTCTCGCCCTCACAGAGCCTAGCACAGAGTCAGACATGAGTAGAAGCAATTCGAATACTCCTTAGACTGGTACTTTAGGGAAAAAAGTATATTTGTTTCATTGGCCAGAATGGGATAACATTGAATTGAACTGAATTGCTGGTGGGCATTGTTAGTATTGATCTGGATGATATTTGACCTTCCAGAAAAGTCTCAGGTTAAATATGAGCTAAGGGGGGAAAATCTAGTAGAAATTACAGATTCCAGGGCCCTTAGATGGCTCAGTTGTTAAGTATCTGCCTTTGGCTCAGATCATGATCCCGGGGTCCTGAGATCGAGCCCCACATCGGGTTCTCTGCTCAGCGGGAGGCCAGCTTCTCCCTCTCACACTCCCCCTGCTTGTGTTCCCTCTCTCGCTGTGTCTCTGTCAAACAAATAAATAAGCAAATAAAATATTAAAAAAAAATAGAAACCACAGGGGCACGTGCATGGCTCAGTGGGTTAATAGCCTCTGGTTCGGCTCAGGTCATGATCTCAGGGTCCTGGGATCAAGCCCCACCTCAGGCTCTCTGCTCAGGAGGGAGCCTGTGTCCTCCTCACTCTCTGCCTGCTGCTCTGCCTACTTGTGATCTCTGTCTGTCAAATAAATAAATAAAATCTTAAAAAAAAAAAATAGAAACTACAGATTTCTTAAGAATGGCCTTGGGGCGCCTGGGTGGCTCAGTGGGTTAAAGCCTCTGCCTTTGGCTCAGTTCATGATCTCAGGGTCCTGGGATCGAACCCCACATGGGGCTCTCTGCTCGGCAGGGAGCCTGCATCCTCCTCTCTCTCTGCCTCCTTCTCTGCCTACTTGTGATCTCTGTTGTCAAATTAACAAATAAAATCTTAAAAAAAAAAAAAAAAGAATGGCCTTATTCCAGCCCCGTTCTAAGTAGCCACAAAGTCTGCAGCATGTTGAGCATACAAATTTTTCTAATGAAGAACGCCTGCTATTCAGAAAGGGAAAACCTCAGTCACTGGATGTATTTGCCCTTTCCAATTCCAGCTTCTACCTCTTACCAGCTAAATCTTTTTCCCCCAAGCCCCCAATTATGACTAAATTCTCAGACAGAACTGGTTTGGGGATGACCAGAGGTATATTCACCAACCCACCAAGGGTGAAATTGTCCCCGTGAATTCAGAAATTAAGTTCTCATGTGAGTATGAGGCAGCAGGCCACATGTGACTCTGCTTTGAATTGGGGCTCTGCTCCCTCTTCTTTTTCACCCTGTCACACAAGCTAGAGTGGCACCTGTCTGGGGGAATGAGGGCAGAAGAAGAGAGAGCCCTGGCGGCAACTTGCAATGTCTCTAAGGGCTTCTGTTCATCCACTCCCATTTCGTTGGTCAAGTTGGTCATGCGGCCAAGCCCAGGCTCAATGAGGCAGAGACTTAGGCTTCTCCCATAAAGGAATAAGTGGGTGATGATAGACACATATCACAGAAGTGGAAGAGTCCGTGGAAATCACTCCAGATGGCTGAAGCCTTGAGTAGGAAGTGGGCAGTGTGGCGAGATGAGCTGGATACGTGCACAGAGTCTGATGACAAGGGGCCTCAGAAACCAAGCTAAGGGGTCTGGAATTCATCCTGAGGTGAATGGGTGGCATTAGAGGAATTTAAGCACAGAGTGGCCCAGTCACATCTGTGCTCTAAGTTGGTGGCTCTGGATGATTCTTGATTGAAGGACTGAAAAAACATCACGCTGGGAAGTTTGGAAGAAGGAGAAGCAAAGGAACCAACATCTGCTTGATGGCTCTTATGTACTAAGTGCTAGACGTCTACATTCCATAGCAGACTAGAACAGTAGTCCACTCATCGCCTCATTCTGCCGGGTCTGGGTTCACAGTCCCTGCAGATTGGGTAGGGGGCCAGAGTCCCACCCACCCACCCAACATCCCTGACTGCAGTGGGAATCACTGGGCCCAAGATAAGCCTATAAGATTCCCTCTCCCCCACCCCCTGCCTTTCCCTCTCTCTCTCCCTCTTCCCCACTTCTCTCTCTCCCTCTCCCCTCCAACTTCCTCTCCTTCTCTCCATTCCCCCCCAACCCCAAATTCTGAACCTCCAACAGAGAGTTTAGAGTGCCTCCTGAGTGGCTGAATCAGGGGCTCAATGAAAAGCTGGGGAAGTATTAAACGGAGTGGCATCAGGGCAAGCTGCTCTTCAGAGAGAAAACAAGGATGCTCAGAGGGGAGCAGAGGAGAGACCCCTCTGCCACTGGGGGGGGAGGAAGAGCCTTGATTTCTAACTACTGTCCAGCTTCTGGCTTCACCCTGTTAAGGACAGTGGTGTTCCCTGCCCTTGAAGCCACATGCTACTCCTGAATCCTTATAATAAATTTATTCTTTTGTTTCTCTTGTTAGTCTGAGTGGATTTCCGTGGCTTGTATCCCAAAATACCTTGACTTAAACAATTCCCAGAGTCCCCCAAGCTCACCCCAGGCACAATGGGACCCTGAGTCCATCCCAACTTTACTAGCTGCGGACTGAGGCTGCCATCCAGCTTGCTCTGGTCACAGTGGGCTCCTGCCCCGCTAGGGCTAACAAAGACTGAAGGCCACAAACCCCATGGCCTGGGGGCTGGAATCTGAGTTGGGCAGAGATGGCTCTTCCTGGAACCTAGAACCATCTTCCTGACACCTGCAAGGACCTCTCAACCAGTGGGAGCTGGAAGTGCCCAGGGAACCTGAGCTTGGAGTGGAAAGGCTTAAGGGGTGAAGGGAGAGCGCTTGGTAAAAAGCTGTCCCAGTCAAGTGGGTCAGAGCCAAACGACCCAGATGGAAGTACTCGGGTTTTCTGATAGCTGCCCCTCAGTGTCACCACCTGTGAAACAGAGCTAGGAGTTACGCCTAGCTCATGGAGGTGTTTCGAGGTTATGTGAGATACCACAGTTCCTGGCACATAATAGGCATTCAGCAAATTCTTCCTATTATTATGATCCTGTTGCCATTAGAGAGGAACTAACGGCAATTAGTTTTGGTTTTTACTATGGGTTTTGGCATCCAGGACTGAAATTTCATAGGCTCTTTACCATCTGTATGGTAAGTTGGTCAAGTTGCTTAGCCTCTGAGCCTGTCTTCTCCTCCATAAATGCTGATAATACCCATTTCATAGGATTATGGTACCCATTATACACTAGTATACTGCTCTGTGCATAAAGGATACTCTCTTAGCGGAAGCTATTTTTCATTTTAAGCCATAACAGGCTCCATCTTGGGGCCCGGAAGACTGATGAGGAAGGAGTTGAGGGGTGGGCATTTACTCAAGGTCACAACACAAAATCCACACTTGCCTGTGGAGCTCTCATGAGGCTTTGTGAGAACAAAACAACAGAAGCAGCAGCCTTGGTCTCGACCCCATAGGAACATGCTATGTCACACTTGCATGCAGCTGTCGTTTGATTTCTGAGACTTGTCTTAATGAGACCAAAATCCTGGAAACATCATAAGATAATGCAAAACATTATGGCAGCTGAAGTTCTCCTGTCCATCTCCAAACAGGGACCCAGCCTTTTCACATACATTAGTTAGTTCATCTTGTCTTCCCCAAACCCTGGGAGCAACGTGTTTCTTACGCCAACTTTTTTTTTTTTTAAGATTTTATTTTTATTTATTTGACAGAGAAATCACAAGTAGGCAGAGAGGCAGGCATAGAGAGAGGAAGGAAGCAGGCTCCCCGCTGAGCAGAGCCTGATGCGGGTCTTAATTCCAGGACCCTGAGATCATGACCTGAGCCAAAGGCAGAGGCTTAACTCACTGAGCCACCCAGGCTCCCCGTTACACCAACTTTTTAATTCTCCCTGGACTGGCAAACTGACTCCATAAGATTAAGTGACTTACCTTTGGTCACACTGGGTCACACTGTTACTAAGGGGCGGAGGCAGTGTTTAAGTAGATAGCCTGACTCCAAACCCTGCCCTCGAGCAAAGCTGCTGCAGGTGGTGAGCTGCAGAGATCCAGGTAGTCTCCTGTGTGCAAGTTCCAGGATTCCAACTGCTCCAGGGCCTCCAGCCACATCTCTGAACATTTCCCACAGTGCTTAGCCCAGTTCTGTCCATTCCACAGAGGTCCGATAATATTTGTCACCTGGAAATTAAATCTGCCTTTTGACACTTAAGACAAGTGCTTTCTGAAATAACATCGATTGTATGTAATTATGCAAACACACTAACCCATCACATCCCGGTAACAGAAGCCTTAGTTATTAAGCACCTATTGTGAACCAGATGTTGTGTAAACTTTATCCCTAATCCCAAATGCAACTGTATTCAATTCAACAAGAAATTGTTGTTGAATGCTTATTGTGCACCAAGCCCTGGGTCATTATTCTCATTTTCCAAATGAGCAAAACAGGCTCCAAGAGTGAGTAATTTACTACAGTGATGGGTCTGGACCAAGGACCCAGTTCTGTCTGACAACAAAGCCCATGCCCTCTGTTCCACCCACACCACTGTCCCCAACGGTGAGCATTTACTAACAGTGCAACTATACTAGAATGATTGGAACAAAGATGGTAATTGCCAGAGGGCCACAGTGCTACCAGGACATCTATTTGAGGTTGACATTGTCCTGGTCCTTCTGCAACAGCCTCGCACACAGGTTTTCCTAAGCTCTGTGCCCTCCCCAGCAGGGCTATATCTTGTTTCTACTGACTTTATTAGAGCGTTTTCACAGCATAAATTAATTAGCACACATTCTTCGATCAGAAACAGCCCCAGGATTTTAGCCTTAATTCACAGAGACAACAAAATAAAGTATTAGATTTCCAAGTTAAGAACAATCTGGCTTTTTTCAGCTTCCCTTTAAAAGATGCAGAACTTGGTGGAAAGCCCTGTGTGGCTGCTTCCAATGGTTGGGGAAGAGTGCCCTCTTGCCTAGGTGCCACCCAAATCGGGAGAGCCAACAGCAGTCACTAGCCAGGGGGCGGGGGTATCACTGATGAGTGGGGTTGATGCATTGTAATTAATGCTAATCAAAATAGATACTGCAGGAGAGAGAAGTGCCAAGCCAGGAATCCCTACTCCCGGATAGAATTTCTCACAGGTAATGGAAAGAAGAAAAAAAAAACAGTCACTTCTTATAGGAAACCTGATCTACACGTTGCCTACAGAGGATTTTTGTAAAGTAACTAAGGAAATGCAACTAAAGACAGCAGCCCCAGAAAAATTAGACCAGCTCGACTTAGAAAACTTTCTTTCCTGCAACCCAAGGGAACCTGGTAATGCTACAGGCAGTTAGAAAGAATTTCTAACAGCCGCGAGTACAGTCTGCAGTTTCTATGTGGCCCTACAGAGACTCTCTGGCTCCTAGTGCTTCTGGTTGGAGGAAGCCCGCAAATGTCTCTGAGACTTCCCCTACAAAGAGGAGGAGAGCTGGGAGGGAAGAACAGGAGAAAAGAAGAGGAAAAAGGCCGTTTTTTCTACTGGCCTGGTACTCCGCAGTTGCAGCTGTCAGTCAAATTCCACTGGTCATTCAGGCATCCATTCAAACATTTCCTGGGCACCCACTGTGTGCAAGGCAGATCCGGATTCCCGGAGGAGGGGGGACACGCAGGTGGGTAGAGGTGGTGGAGATACCAGGGTTAAAAGCCAGTGACTGTTCCCCAGAGGTCCTGCGATCAGACCCTGGCAAACTAGTGCACCCCAAGGGAGCGCACATCCCCAATGCGCCCTACTTCTAGTGGCCTCTCTGCCAGCGCAAACGTTCAGCTAGTGCTGGCGGCCGGTGGGTACTGAGGCACCATCTGGCCCTCCTGGCGCCCTCTCCCTCCTCCACTAGAGGCCTGGGGACTACTGCGCACCCACCCAACGACCCTGACTCTGGGACCTGCCACTTGGGGGCTCTATCGGGCAAACTTGGCCAAGGCAGGTTTAAGGACGCAAAGGCCCTCTGGGGCCCACACAAAAGAAAGAAGAAAAACAAACAAACAAACAAAAAACCAAGAACAAAAATCAGGCGGCGGACTTAGGCTGCTTCCTTAACCCAAAACGGAGAGCCTGGCCACCCCACCCGGATGCCCGGCCCGCCGTGCCCACACCCCAACCTCTCCGCCGGCGAAGGGGCCCAGCGTACCCTGCCAGTTCCCCTGCCAGCCCGGGAGGGAGCGTGGCGCAGGCAGGAAGGGACTCCAGCCCTGACCGTGACCGCGGGCGGGGAGAGAAGGCAGAGAGAGCCAGGCGGGGCGCCATCCGAGGGCGGACAGCGCCCTGGGCCTGGGTACCCGCCTCAGGTCCCGCTTGGTCTTTCTCGGTGCTGGTGCCTTCTCGGGCTGAGTCACCGATTTGCCGGCCTCCAAACGGGACCCCAGCCCTAGTTCTCACTCTTTTCGTTGGAACAAGAATCCCTGTGAGCCCGCGACCTCCGAACCGTTGTCTCGGGAGGGCCTTCTAGGCCGCCTCGTGGGTGTGGAACAAAAGGCCCAGAGAGGGACCCTGCTACTCCGGCCCTGGGGGGCTTGTGACTGTGCCAGGCACATGCGGCGTCGGTGACGCCCCGAGTCGCGCTTTTTCCGGAGGGCTAACGCTGGGAGTCCAGCGCGAAACCTTTCCCGGGGTTGGGATGCCTTGGGGGTCACTTTCTGAAATGGAGATTTATGTGAGTGGAATGCCTGCGCCTTGACTGCCCCCAAACGTTGGGCAACACAGAAAACCGTGGAGTGCCGGGTTTTGCAAATACTACTCTGGTCCCTCCCCCCACCCCGGGGCCGCCATGCAACCTGAGGGGCCCCAGGGCCCAGGGCCCCGCCGCAGGGAGGCCGCGGGAGCCTCAGCGCACACCGGCCCTGCGCCACTTGCCCGCTTGCAACGAAACGCGCAGCGGTCTAGGCGGATGTGGGAGGCCAGGTCTCAGCTAGGGTGCTGCGGGAATAGGGGGCGCTGACGCTCACCACCTCCACCCCCACCCCTGGCAGCGATGTCCCAGATGTCGCAACCTGGTGCGACCTGCGCTATGGGGAGGTCCCCAGGGATTGGCGGCTCCAAAGCCATAGTATGTCCTGACTCAGGGTAAGGGGTGGGGGTGGGGGGGTGGTCTGCAGCCTTCAAAGACTGGAAAAAGTAAAGATTTAAAAAACCCTTTCTGGCCTTCCGTTTTGACACCGAGCACCCCGCCCCCTCGCTCCTTCCTCTGCTAGCGTTGGAAATAGCCTTCAAGCAGCTCCTCCTTACATCACCCCGTTCTTTCCCAAATGGCCTCAACCCAAAGTCAGGGAAGCCCCTAGGAGGCTGGTGAGGTTGCATTCTCCTTTCTGAAGAAGTTCTGTTAGTGGGCAATATGCTAGCACTGGACTGGGCATCAGGTGCCATCTGTGGGGGCGGGGAGGGGGGAGCGGGGTGGTTGCTGGGGCCTTGCTCTGGGGAGTTCCAGACACAAAAGCCCCCAGACTGTTCCTGAGCAAGGGGCAGGGACAGTCTGTCAGTGAGTTCACCTATGTACCTGCACTGCTGCCTTCCAGAAAGTGTGATCCCATGGGACCTCCAGCACACCTTGGAGGCGAAAGAACACATTTCAGTGAGTGCCAAATTTCCACCTACCTACAAGTTTTCCCCTTCCCCACCATAGAGCCTGTCTTATTTGTGCCTGATGAAGTGACCAGTGCAGACCTCCCCAGCATGTCTTCAGATGGAAGGAATATGGGATTGGATAGATTGGGGTGGGTTAGAACCAAGGCTTCTCCAGCAGCTGCTCTGAGCACTGGAACCTGGAGCCAAGGTTGCCTTAACTCACCTCACCCAAATACTGCCAGGTGCTCTGTCCTGTGGCAAATACTACCAGCAAGGGGGCAAGGCACGGAGGGGGCTTCAGATGGTGGAGAGTCTAGCTGAGCTTGTAACCTTTATAGGGCAGGCACTCAGCTGTCCCTGCTAACAAGAGGTTCTAGCCCAGACCTGCTAGAGCCAGTTTCCTACGATATGGAGGGAAGGGGAGAGCTGGTGGCATAGGCACATACACCCAGACATTGGGTCATGGTGTTCCAGGTTTTCCATGCTTGCTCTGTGATGACTTTTCACATGGTGCACATGATATTATCCAGGTCCACGGCTATGCTGTTGGCACGGGTGACTCTGGGGCTTGGCAGCCAGGGGTCCCAAAAAAGGCAAAGCTGGAAAGAACAGTGAGTCTGAAGTTTCAGAAAACATGCCTTAGCTGACCAGGGCAGAACCCAGCTCTGGGGGAAGTTCAATCCTGAAGTTCCAACAGACCAGGGAGGGGTAGATTCATGGTGGAAGTTCGGGCTAAAGATGCAAAATTCACTTGCCTTTTCAAGCTGAGGATTCTCAGACCCAGCCCTCCCCAGAATCAGCAGGGACACAAGAAAGATCACACAAGCCTCATCTACTAGTGGGTGAAAGTGAAGTGGAACAGATCATAAGCCCAGTCTTATATCAAGAATCTACTGCCTAAGCCCACTCACATGGTGAGTGGTCCCCACTCCCCCTCAGCCCAGCCTGACCTTGCCAAGATGTAAGATGGCCATGGTTGAGAGCTTGGACCAACTTCTTATCATTAACCATGTGGCTGAAGATGAGGTCTTGGAAAGAGTAGGCTGCCCATTCTTGGGGTTCAGCAAGGTAGACTGTGAACATTAGTGCAGCCAGGGAGAAATACTTCGCCATGTCTTCCAGAGGCCTCTAAGACTGACTGTTGTGTGAATCCCGGGTAGCAGCACACAGGACTGGGGATAGAGTGGCCTGGATGCAGCAGAGCTCCTCCCACCCAATAGACACACTCGGAAGATGCTACCTGCACGTCTACAGGGAGCTGTCCCTAGCACTGGCTTGGAACCTACTTTTACAGCCCTGATCTCATAACACACACCCAGGAGGCCTCCAAAAGCAAGTCTTAGCGTGAGTCCCAGGGTTCCACTCTTTCATGCCTGCAACTCCCCCAGAGGACTTCTAGACTGATAAAGCAGGGGGAAACTTCTGGAAATCTCACTAAGGAGATGAAATAAACTCAGACTTTTCTCCTAGACACCAAGCAAAGCAAAAACTTGAACCCAAGGTTCTGGACGCCCATCTGGTGCTCCTAGCACAACCTCCAGAGAAAATTTTAAAGGATGGGGTGGGGGAGATTTGTGGCCTAGACAAAGGTTTCACAGTTCTAAGCTGAGGGCAGAGTCCAGGCTCTGTGCTGGCCTGGGTCCTGGAACTGGAAGCAGAGTTGACTCCGGCCTCCCAACAGCTCAGAGCAAAGACCAGGAAACCGAAATGAAAAGGACCAGTCCAGGAAGAAGCTAAGCCCCGGGTTTTTCAAAACCGTAGAAACAGCAGCAGCACCCCTCTCCCCCGCCTTCCAATTCCAGATCTTCCACCTACTTTTCCATGTCCTCCTCCAGGAGAACCAGCACCACTGCTTCCATGCACTCCCTTATAGAGACACAAACGAAAAAACCAGGATTCCCCTTTTAAGACCCTTATTCCGGAGCTCGGAGATCTGGTTCCCAGGCTGGAGATGCCCGAAGCCAAGTCCGAGCTCAGAGGCCAGAGGGTGGGACACAAGTCTTGCGCCTACTCTGCCCTCCCGGACCACCCACCGGCGAAGGCCACGGGCGTCCTAGACTCTATGCCCTCGCCTCCCCGTGAGCAGACTGCTGGCGCAGCAGACAGGAGTCACTTTTCTTAAAGGCCCCAAGTTAGTGCCTGGCGTTTCCTGGGCCGTGGTACCCGTAGGGTTAAGTGTGAGTCCCTGCCCGGCAAAGAGCAGAAAGCACAGAGCTGGGGCGGTACCGACCTCGGGGCAGCCGGCCGCGTTAGGAGAAAGAGGAAAGGCGGGATCCTCCAAGAAGTTGATTCTCAGGCGTCCGCCTGCGGCCACTGCCAAATCTTCTCCACTTCTGTCTCCTACTCCCTCCCCCTTTCCCTCGAAGACCGCCCAGGTCCGGAGTTCCTAGGATGGGGGCGGGGCGCTGTCAGGAGGAAAAACCAAATCTTTGAGAGGCGCCCAAGCACGTCCAAACTCTCCCATCCTACTGGTCCGCTCCAGGGCAGAATCTATCCCCAAAACGCAGGCCCGGGAGGAGGCTGAAGACCTGGAGTGGGGGTAGGGCACCCGGTGGGGCCTCGAGAAAGCTGTTCTAAGTTTCTTCCCCCTCGAGGTACCCTCCACCCTTCTCACTCCTCTTCCTCCCAGCACCCCCTTAAACAGTTCCCCGCCTTCTCCTCTCCCGTGTTCCCTCCCCACCTCGATCCTCCCCTTTTCTTCTCCTAGCGTTTCCACTCCGCCTCCCCCTTCCCGTGCCCGTCCTCTCCCTTGCTCTTTGGGCGTCCGCCCCGTCAATCACCACCGCCGCCGGCCCCCGCCCGGTCCTCTCCTCCTCCCAGGTTCTTGGAGCACCTCCCGCTCGCGTCTCGGGCCGCCCTCGGCTTTGCGCTGAGCCCGGCGATCTGTCAGCGGAGCCGGCCGGGGGGAGCCGCCCGACCCGCCGGGGCTCGGGTTACCAGTGACTGACAGCGTCTCCATGGCGAATAATTTGACTCCGACTATTGTCTGGCGCGGGCAGGCCCCGGGTCAGATAACCAGACCAATCAGGGCGCGGGCCGCCGCGCCTCAAGCCCGCTTAGAATAATATTATTAAAAAAGCAGCGAGCGAGCTAGACGGGAGGGAGAGCGTGCGAGAAACGAGCGAGGGAGCGGCGGGCGGGCGCGGAGCATGCGGAGCGGCGCCCCGGGCGACCCCCGGGCTTGGACGAGGGCGCAGGCGAGGCGCGAAGGCGGCGGGGGCGCGGAGGAGCGCGGCAGCTGCGGCCGGCGCCGGGACGGGCTGCAGTGACTCGGAGTTCGCCGGGAGACCGCGCGGGGCCGGGGGGGGCAGCCCCGCCCGCCTCTCGGCGCGGACGGCCCGGCGGGGAGGCGCCCATGCCGGACAGCGCAGCGCGGTGAGGGCGCGCGCGGGCGGGCGGGGGCGCAGCCGGCACCATGTCCATGCTGCCAACCTTCGGCTTCACGCAGGAGCAAGTGGCGTGCGTGTGCGAGGTGCTGCAGCAGGGCGGCAACATCGAGCGGCTGGGCCGCTTCCTGTGGTCGCTGCCCGCCTGCGAGCACCTCCACAAGAATGAGAGTGTGCTCAAGGCCAAGGCGGTGGTGGCCTTCCACCGCGGCAACTTCCGCGAGCTCTACAAGATCCTGGAGAGCCACCAGTTCTCGCCGCACAACCACGCCAAGCTGCAGCAGCTGTGGCTCAAGGCGCACTACATCGAGGCGGAGAAGCTGCGCGGCCGGCCCCTGGGCGCCGTGGGCAAATACCGCGTGCGCCGCAAGTTTCCGCTGCCGCGCTCCATCTGGGACGGCGAGGAGACCAGCTACTGCTTCAAGGAAAAGAGTCGCAGCGTGCTGCGCGAGTGGTACGCGCATAACCCCTACCCCTCACCGCGCGAGAAGCGCGAGCTGGCCGAGGCCACTGGCCTCACCACCACGCAGGTCAGCAACTGGTTCAAGAACCGGCGGCAGCGCGACCGGGCAGCGGAGGCCAAAGAAAGGTACGAGTAAGTAGAACTTCGGCGCCAGTTCCCCCCGGGGCTCCAGGGTGGGGGTCGCGGGGCGTCTGCGCAGCCCCTGGGAAGAGGCCTAAACGGGATACTCGGTCCCTGCCACTTCCCAGCTGCAGCCTCGACTGACCCTGCCGGCCTTCAGGTCTTGTGGTGGGAGACCGAGAGGTCAGAAATTTGTCTAAAGCGGGCAAAGCGATCGGGGAGGTTGTCAGCTCACTCCCTGGTCGCTTGCAAAGAAAAGTGGAGAGGCAGCGAACTTTGGGGCAAAAGCAAGACAGTGGCTGGATCCTGTGCAATGGGGGACACAGCAGGCAGGGTGTGACAGTCTTCAGAAGGACAGAGGGGACTCTCTCAGGGCTGCAGATTTGGGGCTGTCTGTGCGAATTCACGGGCACTTCTGCGCACTTCCTGTTCGTCTTACTCGGCTCTAGGCCCAAGTGAGATTAGGGGTCAGGACTGGGATTAATACTTTCCTGGTGTGACCTGCACGTGGAGGGGCCTGGGCAAGAATAGTCCTTGTCTGGATATGGAAGTTGATAGGGAGACTTTATCCTTTATAGGAAGGACCAAGAGGAACAAGACTGGGAGGAATTGTCAGCTGTAGGAGAGCAAAGAGAAACACATGCCCTTTTTCTTGCCTTCTTGGACCCAGCAGTCCTTCCCTGGCCTGTCCAGCTCTTGACTCTTCTCCCCTCAGGCCCTACAGTGCGGGAGGTTGGTAGTTCTGGGGTGAACTGAGAGCCGAAGAAGGGCTGGGAGTTGCCTTGTCCTCAAGGAAACCAGGACTTCCTGAACCAGCCTAACAGTTGACCATTAGGCCCTAGTGACTGCCAGCCTGTGGCTCTTGTGAACCCCAAATACGAAGGAGGAAATGGGAGAAAAACCGGTTGTGGGAACAGAAATCCAGCCTGAGTGTAACAGCAAAACAAGACACCTGGGGTTGGGGGTATAGGGCGTGGTGCAGCCCAGAGTAAATGATTAGGGTCCGGGTTGGGTGGCGGGGTGTTGATGAACAGCGGAACTAGATCTCTGAAAGTGGAAGGGGGAGCTTCAGGCCGATCCTGGCCTCCCAGACAATGAGGTCAGGGTATGTACAGTTGGAAGTTCTCCATTGCCAGCCATGTAGGAAGTTCCCCTCCAGGAAAACAGAAAGAAAGGTCTTGGGAAGCCAGTGAAGAGAAAAGTGACCCAAGATTCCAAATCTCCCGATCTG
This sequence comes from Mustela nigripes, assembly GCF_022355385.1. NCBI lineage: Eukaryota > Metazoa > Chordata > Mammalia > Carnivora > Mustelidae > Mustela > Mustela nigripes. The sequence continues at coordinate 77,811,459 of NC_081563.1, read as the reverse complement.
GTCCGGGCTGACAGTCAAAGGCAGAGCAGGAGGTGGGTTCTCCTTGCTGGGGTCCCCCTCTACCCAGCCTGGCATGCATCCAGACTCCTGAAGAACTCGGGTTCTCGGGCCAGGCCCCAGGTGAGAGTGGCAGAACCCTCCAGTTTCTATATGCTGGAAAAGTCTAGGCCTGGATTAGCAATCCCCCCACCAAGGGCTGCTCTCCAAGCCCCCAGCTTCCAGTCTTCCAGCGGAAGTTTGCACTGTGCCACCAGGGAGAAGGCTACAACCTGAGGGCTTTGTCCTGTCCTTGGGCCCAGCAAGGAGAGCCCTCACAAGATCTGCCAGTTTGGACCTAGAAAGAAAGGACCCTTAGCTCCAGGAGCCTGACCCTCAATCAGAGATTTCCCTTAAGTGGTGAAGGCCTTTGAGAGCTCTAACTTCACCTGGCTCTCCCAGCCCCACCTCCACTCAACAACTCTGGTTTGGGGAGCCAAGCGTCTGAAAATCCAGGCATCTTCCCTTCCTTCCTGTCTCCTTCTCCCCCAACTCTACTGAGCCCTGCTCTGCGGCCCCTCTCCTCTGGCAAAGAAATGTTAGCAACTCAGTGCAAGGCGGGGGGGGGGGGGGGAGCGGTAGGGCCGCAATCTACAAAGAACAGGAAAGATATTCAAGAGGTTAAGAACAAGAGACGCGAAGGGATAGAGATGGCACAGAGAAAAGGACAAGAGAGAGAAAATCTTGTACTGAACGAGTAAGAGAATCGGCAGAAAGCTCGAGAGCCCCAGGCCAGGCGGAGAAAATGGTAGAAACCGAAAACACCCGCGGGCAGCGCCCGGCGGCTCGGGCGCGGAGGCGAGCGGCGGGCTCTGGCTCCGGGCGACGCGGTGGCGCCGAGCGGCCTCGGTTTCCCCGCTGACCCGGCCGCTTTGCTCCTGCACTTGCAGGGAGAACAGCGAGAACTCCAACTCCAACAGCCACAACCCGCTGGCTGCGTCGCTGAATGGCAGCGGCAAGTCGGTGCTAGGCAGCTCGGAGGACGAGAAGACGCCGTCGGGGACGCCAGACCACTCGTCGTCGAGCCCCGCTCTGCTGCTCAGCCCGCCGCCGCCCCCTGGGCTGCCGTCCCTGCACAGCCTGGGCCACCCTCCCGGCCCCAGCGCCGTACCCGTGCCCGTGCCGGGCGGAGGCGGCGCGGACCCGCTGCAGCACCACCACGGCCTGCAGGACTCCATCCTCAACCCCATGTCGGCCAACCTCGTGGACCTGGGCTCCTAGAGCCCCGCCTGCCTCGACGCGCTCGCCTTCCAGGCTTGGCGCTGGGGACCGCAGAGACAATGTCGGGAGGGCGCCCTGTGCCGGCGGCCCCATCAGGTACTGAAAGTCCCACTCGCTGAGCGGGCAGAACTGCCGGCAGAACTGCCGGCGGGGGCAGGGTGGATGGCTCTTCGGTTTGGCCTTCGTCTGGGATTTGTTTTCAACAAGTTGCTTCTGAGATCGTTTTGGAGGCCTGGGATCTGGCCTTGAACCTGGGAAGGGAATAAATTATACACATTCTCATATTCTCTCTCCAGACCTTCTCATCCCTTTTATCCTTTTCCCTTCCCTGCTCTTTCTTCCAGTTCCTTTCCCTTCCTTCTCTCTTGTCCTCTCTCCGTCCCCTTCTTGCTTTCCCTGGTCCCGATCCCTCCATATTTCTGGCTTGTCACCCCTCAGTATGTTTTTGTTTCTCTATTTCTGTTTTTCTGTCTCTCCTCTGGCCGGCCCCTTGCTCTCCTGGCCCCAAGATCTGTACCCCCGAGCCTTTCTCCTCCTTCCGGGACGTCTATTTGCATCCTCCTAACTCGCTTTCCCCGGGTGGACGTGGCAGGGGAAGAGCAGAGGAACCAGGCCTTCTCCAGAGGCCCTCCCCAAGGTTCAGTGGGGCTGCAGGTGTCCGCTCCGCGCCTAATAACTTAAGCGAAAGAGAAAGGACCGGGGTGCTGGGGACTCGGAGCGGCGCCCTTGCCGCTTGCCCCTCTGTTTCTCTCCAGTGAGGCCGGCCGCGTTCTCTCCTCTTCCTCCCGGGGCTGGGGCCACAGTGCTCCGGCAGAGTGTGCCTCCCGAGCCGCGGACTTGCCGTCTCCCTGTTACGCCCTCATGTGAATGTTCTTCGGGAAATATTTCTGCTTTTATTTTATAATAAAATTAGAAATCATAAATATATATATGGATATATACCACAAGGCCCGTGATCCGGGAGTGCAGCAGTGTCTGATTTCCCTACAGGGACTCGACACCCCGGTGGACCGTTCTGGGCAGCGATGTCCCAGGAGCCCCAGATATCAGGAGCCGCCTTCCCCCATTCACGGCGCATAACAGCCCTTAAGGTGAAGGGACCGAAAACTCTGAAACCTCCTCCCACCCTCCCAAAGCCCTGCCTCCCACTTTCCTGTCGGGAAAACTCCCTCAAAAGCACGAAGGGGGTGGGTGGTCTCCTCTTGGGGACTCTTCTCCCCGCCATTACCAGAGCAGGGCCCTCGCTCTCCTCTTTCTTCATTTCGGGAGGAGAGTAAGAAAAGAGAAGCTGTGTGCTGAACAAGGAAGGGATGCATGTTTGGAGATGCCAGAGCTGGGGAACAAACCGGACCACGTAGGCTTCCTCAGCGGTGGCAGCAGTCCGCAGAACCTGATGGCATGCCCTGGGCAGGTTCGCAGGCCCCAAGGAGTGCTGCGGAGCCCGCGCAAAGCCCGGGTGGTGCGTGTGGATGTAGAGGAAAGGTCTCCAGGCTCTGAAATCGGTCGTTTTGGGACTGTGATGAAAGGAGGGGGCAAGAAGGGAAGCCTGAGGAGACTGGGGAGGCCTGGCCGGTGGGCGCATGTTTTTAATAGGAGCACAGGGCACCTCCGCACACCGTGCTCAGTCGGTCCCTAGTATGGGTACATTAACCTGTAGCAGCCTCTCCCTTTTGGGGCCCCGGTCCACCTTTCACCCTCCACATTAAGCGGTGCTCGGAAGCCTATCCTGCCAGATTCCAAGCTGTGCAGGACTCCTCGAGGAGGAAGTTGTGGCTTTAGCGTCTCCGGGTCATGACCGGGCTGTGGGCACCGAACACGTTCCTCCTCTGCGCCCAGGATGTTTCGGTGCAGGCATGCCTCCTGGAATCCACGGGAAAGAGGGAATGAGGCGCTCTTCGAACAGCGAGATCCTAGAGTGCTGGGACCTCTTTGGAGACTTCCCTCCCTGATGAAATCAGCGTTCGCTGAAGACCCTTTAGCGCCTCTTTTCTGAGTACTGCAGAGTCGTTCTGGCCAAGATGCGGGCAGCCGCGGACAGCTGGGCGGGCTTACTGGGCTGGGGAGCTATGCCTCTGCCTTTACTCTGTGCAGGCCTGAAGGTCGAGGGAATCGCCAGTAGGCTCAGACTGCTCTGCATGGGCCCCACCGGGCACCACAAGAAGAACTCCAACCCTGGCAGCGCACTCCTCATCTTCGGGAGGCTCTGCTCTCTCCGGTGTAACTTGGCTTCCCCCGGGGCAGGTCTATGCTTACATGGCCCCAGCTGTCTGACCTTCACTGAGCGGCAGAGTGAAGAACCGTCTATTGCCTGAGGGTCCGCAGAGGCTCAAGAGACCAGAAACATCACCTTGAGTCCCCAGAGCTGAGCCACCAGTCCCAGGCTTAGACTCTGGAGCCCACATACCCTTACCTGCCTCCTATTTTCCACACTCCCACTCCCAGGGAAACAGGCTTTGTGCGAACTTTCACAAAGACACCACCATACGCAATCATCATTCGAGTCACTGAGACAGAAAGGCTGTTATGTGCCAGGCCCTGTTGGCACCTGATAGCACCGGAAACACACACCCTTTCACATTGTGACCACACAGGGAAACACACTGACTGTCACACATATGTTCACACACAGAGAAAAACAAGCATGCAGACTCTCAACCCATTCTCAGAGACACAAACATGTCTTCAGGAAAAACCTAAACACACTGTTGTTCCAATATATATGAGATACATACCCGAATGGGCCTCTCCACACGTAAACTCACACACACACACACACACAAATATACATCATGCTTCTCCCCAATAGTATGCAGACCCACACTCACACCCGTGCCCCTGCCAGCAGCCAGTCCTAGTCCATCGATCTGCTGTGCCAGGGCATGGTCTTGCGGTGAAGCTGGACTTGAAGGTCTTAGCGGCTGTGCCCCAGGGAAAGAGATGGTTCTAGCCAGAGGAGTGTCAGAGATCCCACCTGTGGCACCTTCTTTCCAGGGGCCGGAGGGGGATCCAGGGAGGTTACCAGGAGCTTTCACTGGCCGGTAGGGGGCAGGGTTCCTGCCCTGGAGCTTTATTCGGGCACAGTCTGGCTACTTGTTGCAATTTCCCTCTTTCCCTCCCTCTTGGAAAGCTAACCCTGAAAATATTTACTTAAACGGGAAACTATGCAGAAGCTCTGAAAATAAACCCTAGCAGCTACTCACCCACTGCAGAAACCATACCAATCCAGTCCTCCATTCCACACTCCTCTAGACCCAGCGAGAGGCTATGGGCCCCACCAGAGTGTGCCAACTGAACATAACTTTTGCACAGATGCTGTCAGATGAATACAACTGCTCCCTCTAGGCATCCACCAAACACAGTTCCTAATGGCCTGTCACCCCTTCCCCAGTGGCAGCTGGAAGCCAAAAGTTTTGCTCTGGGGACCATAAAGGACAGCTCTGGAAGCACGAGTCTCCCTCCCTTCCTGTTCCCCTGACCGTGTCCACCTTTCATTTGTTCCCACAAGGTTCCATACCCATGCAACCCTGGAAGGTGAAAATGAATGAAGAAGGTAGCATCCAGCCTTCCTGCGCAGCTGGCTGACTCACCCACTTGGGGGCATAAAAGTCAAGGGCTGCTGAGCGCAAAGGGGGTGCCAGAGGGTTCGCTGTGCCTCCTGGGCAGTCTTCCCCTCTCACCTCACGCCCAGCAGCAGTCCTGGCTGGGACATGGTCCCAGCTCAGACCCTGTTGTTCCCACCACTAAAAGTGCATCTCAAGGAAGTGGTGGGTATATATGGGGACAAGGTGGCGAAGACGAGCCAGGAAAGCAAAAGTTAAACAGAGCCAGGGAGATCTGAGGGGGATCACAGGGCTGGATTTTGCCCAGTCCCCGTAGGAAACACCATTTTGGTGTCTGGGAAAGCAGAGACCAACCAAGTTGGGGCTCGGGAGTCAGGACGCAGGGACCTCTTGCTGGGATACTGCTGAGGACAGTGTGAATGTTTTTGTGTTGAGCAGCAGGTGGAGAAGGGTGGAGGAGGTTTCGGCTCCTGACTGAGGCCCCTCCTTTTTTCATGTTGCCCATCCCAATGGTTCAGGAGCATCCGTACCTTCCGGGTGCAAAGCTGTCTAGGGCATCTGGAAACAGCAGAGACCCAGTGCGTGAGGGTGTACTGGGACATATAAGAAGGCCTGAGACAGTGTGTAGGTGCAATAGGGTGAAAAAAAAAGCTCTAATGTTCATTGATGGGGCCGACGTGTGCCCCAGGAGTCTGGCTGTTTCTGAGTACCTAGATGGGTGGGTGAAGCAGCACACCCCAGAACTCTCCCGGGAACTGACAGTGAGGCTTCCGCCTGTGCACTCCCTCTGGTAAAGGGAAGGCTCCTGGGGTTGGAGGAGGACCAGCCTCTCCTCTCACCCCGGCAGAAGCCAACCAGGCACAAGTTTGTTCTGATTCGTGAAGTCAGTGCCGGCTGGGTGGTGGGTGGTACGGAAGGGACGGAGGTTCCCTCCGTTGCTGCTGCCAGGGGCCACACAGTGAAGCTGAGCCTGGGCCCCAAATATCTTGAGTCTTGGTGTTGGGGTCAAGGCGTCCATCCCCACCTTGCAGGAGTCTCTTCTTGAAACCTTATGGGTGTCTGTGCAACTGGAACTCAGAAATGGCTTCTCGGTGGCAGGGATGAATCGCAGGGGAGAGGGTCAGATTGGGTGTCTGGAAGGGAAGAGTTTTACAGTTCTCCCACAATCCCAGCCACGAGGTTTCTCCCCTTCTAGGTAAATTCTGCTTCTGGCCACGCCAGCCACAGAGGGAGGCGAAGTAACACCCGCGGATGTCCCTGAAGAAAGCCCCCTCCTGAAGCCCGACAGGTGCCTCTAATTGCCCCCAAAGTCTCCCGTGCTTGGAAGACCCACAAACGCAACAGGCTTGCACAGGGAGGACACGTAGAGGGAGCCCTTCTTAAGGATGTTAGTGGCCCAGACTTTAGGCAAAGCTAAATCGACAGCTCTCAGCAGCCCAGCCCAGCCAGAGCGCCTAGCGCGTCTTCACTCGCGGAGCAGTGTGTACGCGTCCAACACAGGTGCGCTACGGATAAAACTCCCGCCACTCCGCCTGCCCCGCGGCCTCCGAAGTCCCACCAGAGCGCTGGATGCCAGGCACCGCGCGGCCGGCTCTCGGAACGAGTAGCCCGCGCGCTGTCCCGGGTCACGTAAAGCTCTGGCGCCTTCGGGCAGGGGAACTGGGGACCGCGGGGCTGGGCAGCCGCGTTCCTCCGGCCCTTTGAGCTGGCGGTCGGGCGTGAGGCAGAGGCCTGGGAGCCTGGACCTTTGGGACGCGCCGCGGGCGACAAAACCATGCGCTACCGTGCCATCTCCAGTAGCCATCCTCTGTCTGTCCCGGGCACCCAGGCCCGACGAGACCGCACCCGGGCTCCTGCTGCCTGGGAGTCAGATAAGAGCCGGCCGAGTTCCGATGAAGAGAAGGACAGGTCAGACCGGAAGGCAAGAGCAGCAGGTGTGGCGGACCTTACCGGGCTAACGGCCCTCCATCCCTTCGTTCGGGGTCTTTCCCAAGGGCATGTGTTGCTGTGCCCAGCCAGGCGCTCTCACTAGCTGGAAAGCTCACTGCAGGCAGAATTAACCAGGTAACTTGCCCTGGGCCATGGAAACGCAGCCCTGCGGTGACTCGGTGGTCCCCAGAGTAACAGGTCGTAACTGCCATTTCTTGAACGCTTAGTATGCGCCAGGAACTTTGCACACGGGGTTTCTGTTGAATTCCCCCAGCGGCCACCCAAAGAAGCTATTATTACTGGAAGATGAAACTGAGACGCCGTGTTCGGGAACTTGACCAGAGTCGCGCACCTTACCGCGGCGGGACTGGCATCTGAGCCTGCTGTCTGCGAGTCCGCAGCGTACGGTCTTCCGGGGGTAGCCGCTGCGGGTGAGCGCGGGCCCGGGGCGGCCGAGGCAAGCGCAAGGGACTCCGCGGGGATCCGAGCAGCGCCAGGCAGACGAGAAAGCTACAGCGAGGACTGGCTCCAGACTGAGCTGCGGCAGCGGGAGATCGCAGCCTCGTGCCCTGCTGCGGTCGGGTGAGAGTTTTTCTCCGCGAGAATGGGGATAATTGCGCAGGTTCCCCCGCTTGCGGTCTGCTAGATAGGGCGCACCACGTACCACGGAGGGGGTTTCCACCGGTGCGGGCTACTCCGTAGTAAAAATGGGACTTTGGGACCCTGGGATCAGCCCGCTACCTACCTCCTTCTTTGCCCTCCTGAGACACTGGCCCCGTCTCTGCCATTCTGCTCGGGATGGCGAAGCTGTTTGGGGGACCCTAAGGGCTGAGACGTGAGTTTTGGGTGGGACGCCCTCCTCTTTTTCCATCCCCCCCCCCATTAGCCCCTTGATGGGGACAGGGCTCTCCATCTGGGGGGCAGTAGTACTGTATTAAGGTGTCACTTTATCAACATGGTTTTACCGGTGGGATGGGAGGAGGTCAGAAGGGACAGAGAACCCAGACTGCCTTTCAGGGCCAGAACTGATCAAGCCCATCCTGCTCTTCCCCCACGGGGCTGAGGCCCACGGAAGCCCCCATCTCCTTCTCTGTCCGCACTCTGATTCCACCTGAGCTCGGTAATTCAGTTAATTTCAAGATAGGGTGTATGAAACTGACTATTTCTGAGAGGCAGACCCACGGGTGACCCTGGAAGGCCACCCAGAGACACCTGAACCGAGGAGGGAGGTGAGCCGTCCAAGCCAGACCAAGGGAGTACGCGGAGGGTGGAGCTAAGTCCAGCAAAGGAGGCGAACCGGAAGTGTGATGTCTTCCTCCCTTTTCCTCTCCAGGAAAGATCCTCAGCCCAGTAGGCTGGAGGCGGAAGGTTGGAGGGAATTAGAAAAGGTGAAGCTGAACGGGTTCTAAAAGCAAAATAGGGGCGCCTGGGTGGCTCAGTGCGTTAAGCCTCTGCCTTCAGCTCAGGTCATGATCTCAGGGTCCTAGGATCGAGCCTGCATCGGGTTCTCTGCTCAGGCCGAGCCTGCTTCCCCCCCTCTCTCTGCCTACTTGTGATCTTCGTGTCAAATAAATAAGTAAAATCTTTTTTAAAAAAATAAATAAAAGCAAAAAAGTCTGGATAGTCCTAGCATGTATGTGGCACTCTGCAGGGTGTCTCTGGTTCCACAAACTTCCTCTCATTTAATATTCTCAATTATATAACATAGGCACAAAAGTAATTCTTATCCCCACTTGACAGATGAGGACATGAGATTAAGGAAGGTGTTCTGTGTGCTTTCCTGAGGCCCCGGGATTAGTAGAAGCTCTTTCCTCTACACTCCCTTGTTGAGGTGATTCTTGTTTAGTTTGGGTGGGGGGCGGATAGCAGGTACCAAACTGGCCAAAGGGTGACTGACCATTGTTGCCCAGGGATTGGGGGAAGGATGCAGAGAGATGGCAGCCATCATGTATCATGGAGATCAAGAGGCTGCTGCAGAGACTTAAAGCAAGTGTACCTCAAAATCAGAACTAACAGGAATGCCTGGAAACAGGTCTCTCTGGAAAGGCAACTTCCACACAAGAGAAGCCTAAGGAAGTGGGCAGAGCCGAGAGCTAGAGCTTTGCTTTTTCCCTGGGCTCAGCACCTGTCGGTTAAGGGAATTAACCAACAGGTTAATTTGATTAAAATTTCTGAGCCAGAAATTTTCTCAGAATGTAAGAATTTTGTGGGTGATCCCCAAAGGGCTGTAAGCTTTTTAACTGGAGAACATGGAAGAGACTCCAGACTTCTGTTTATTCTGAAAGACTAGCCCTCCGTGTCAGTTCAGAGGTGTAAATGAAGAAGTCAGGAAGAAGTCACTTTATCATTTACTTATTATTTTTTAAAGAAGTAGGTTAAGCAGTCAGCCTGAAGGCAAATAATATTACATAGCAGAGATGTGGTGCGGGGGTTAGGGACAAAATAAAAGCAAAGACAAGACTTCAGAGAAAGGATAAAAGCCCAGGATGGCTGGAGCCAAGGCAGGGTCTCAGGGAAGGGCGGCCGGCAGTGCTCTCTCTCTCTCAAGACCAGGAATCAGGAGGGCTCAGGGAGGCACAAACAGGCAGGGTCACAACACTCAGCTGGGATGGGTTGGACGCCAAACTTGAGACCATAAAAGACTGAAAATCCCACCGTACCTGGTGGCTATGTCAGCAGAAGTCTGCCTCACACTCAAAATCTACCCAACACAGGTAGCTTCCAACTCAAACCAATGTGAGGCAAAGAGGGGGGATGAGACTGTATTGTGCATGGATGTAACTAATACATGCCCAAACGTGAAATTATTTCTCACCCACACACACACTGACAGCAGGTGGCCTCCCCTGGTGATTCATAAACCCAGGCTCCCCTGCTGAGTGGTTCCACCCTCCCTTGGAACCTCAGAGTCCTTTGTATGCGGTTGCTGGTGGGGTAAGGAGCCTGGAGGATGGGCATGGGACATGTGGGGTGGAGGCGGGTCTGGAGTGGTATCTGTCCCTTCCACTCATACCGCACTGGATGGAGCTTAGTCCCGTGACCAGCCCAGCTGCAGGGGAAACCAGGGAAGGGAGCTCCCTGTGCAACCAGAAAGAAAGCCGAGGAACATGATTCACGGAGTCTGTATGAAGAGTTAGTCAATCCCCAGTGATTTTAGAACAGAGGGATCTGTGTTCCGCAAAATTTTCTTTTTTCTGTGGACCTGTATGTATTATTTTTGCTGCTTTTGCTGTTATGGATTGGGGGTTTTGTTTTGTTTTTGTCTTGCTTTTCTTGGTTTTTCTGTGGTGAAGACTACCTGTGGAGACACGGCTCCTCTATTACAGACCACAGATCACTTCACTTCTCTGGGTCTCAGTTTCCTCATCGGGTGTGCAGTGCATTAGTCAGGGTAAGGTTCAGCTGGAAGTGATTGGGGGGAAAAACACAAAACGTGAGTTGTTAAGCATAACAGAAGATTCTTTCTCAGGGCACCTGGGTGGCTCAGTAGGTTAAGCCTCTGCCTTCGGCTCAGGTCATGATATCAGGGGAGCCTGCTTCTTCCTCTCTCTCTGCCTTAGCTTACTGCTCTGCCTACTTGTGATCTCTCTCTCTCTCTGTCAAATAAATAAATAAAATTAAGAAAGAAAGAAAGAAAGAAAGAAAGAAAGAAAGAAAGAAAGAAAGAAGATTCTTTCTCCCACACATCAGCATCTAGGTAGGCAGTCGAGGATTGGTGTAAGCCAAGCTCTTCCTACGTTGTTGCTTCATTGCGCATGACCTCAATTTCATGCCCAAGATGGCAGCAATATGGAGGAAAGAATGAAGAAGGTACAAGCCATGTGCCCACTGTCTCTTTTTTTCTTAAAGATTTTTTATTTATGAGGTCATCTGGGTGGCTCAGTTAGTTAAGCAGCTGCCTTCAGCTCAGGTCATGATCCCAGGGTTCTGAGATTGAGCCCCACATCGGGCTCCTTGCTCAGTGGAGAGTGGAGAGCCTGCTTCTTCTCCCTCTGCTTCTCCACTCCCTGCCCCCTTGATCATGCTCTCTGTCTTTCTCCCATTCTAAATAAATAAATAAAATCTTTTTAAAAATAGATCTTTTTATTTATGACAGAAGGAGCACTAGTTGGGGAGGCAGGCAAAGGGAGAGGGAGAAGCAGACTCCCCACTGAACAGGAACCTGATGTGGGGCTCTGTCCCAGGACCCTGAAATCATGACCTGAGCCGAAGGCAGACACTTAACCAACTGAGCCCCCCAGGTACCCCTGCCCACTGTCTGTTAAGAAAGATTTTTAAAAGCTGCTATACAGCATTCCATTGGCCATAACCTAGTTACACGATCACACTGTACTGTCTGAAAGATATGAAATGTAATTTTGCTCAGAACAGCATTGTGCAACTAAAATTTGGTCCTTCTATTACTGAGAAAGAATGGGAGAACGGATATTAAGGGACGCTGCATCTGAATTCATAAAGGATTAGACACAGTAATCTCCAAGGTCCCTTACAGAGGTTCTGTGTTTCTATAAAAGCAATTAAAAAGCAAAAGAAAGAAACAAACAAACCAAAAGCAGCAAAGTATAAACAAAAAAGTTATTTTTAAAAAACAAAAGAAATTTGTTATCTAAAACTTGAGGCTAATTCATTTTAAAGTTAAAACTCATACCAATAGCTGTAATCTTCATCCTCCCTCCCCACGAATATATAATGTAGTTCCAGAATTCCACTGACTGAAATTGATAATAACGGGTCATTTAAAATTATTTCCCCATGCATTCACTGAGATGTGAGGATTGAGGGTGCACCGTGGGAGAAACACTGGCGGGGCTGCAACCTCTTTTCACTGCTAACAGAATACTGAGGGCCACAAAAACATTTCTGTAATCATGTATTAAAAGAACTACTTCATTCCTTCCTTCAACTTTCTATTCATTCACTCATTCATCTGTCCTAATTCAGTAAGTATTTCCTGAGTACCACCATTGGCTGAGTACTAGAAGTGGGGATGTGAACATTGTTTTTTATCCATCTTCCTTGATAACAGGACTGTAGCCTGACATCTGGTTGACCCACTACATGGCCTTTATCATCAACCTCTTTTATTAGGCTTGGCCTTGTGAACAGGTCCTCCCCAAAGAGATATAAATAGACATGATGTGGGCCACCTGGAGGGCTGGCCTGTAAAATCTCCCACCTGTATTTCTCTATGCTCCCCTTCCACGTGCTAGAATGGCAATAACTAGAGTCACCTTAGAAGTCATGCACTGAAGATGGCAGTCATTGCTAGCCTCTGTCCCAAAATGACTACATGGAGTAGAGAGCACTGTACATACACACACACACCCTAACCTGGAGCAAATGCCCTGGACTAAATAAGAGGTGTGTGTGTGTGTGTGTGTGTGTGTGTGTGTGTTTGTGTGTGTTTGATCCAACATGGTATTTATTGGTTACTGCAAGTTCGTGTAACTTGGTTCTAGAGCATCACCAACCCCGGCGAGCACAATCCACACTATATTTTAGGTGCCTCTGGAACACAACAGCCTAATTAGCAAACCAGATAAGTGTGATGGGTGTGCCAGACCGGGCATCTCCAGTGTAGACAGATGACTGGATCTGTGTCCTCACTTGTGAAATGAAAGGTCACCCTCTCCAAGTCCAACACACGTGATTCTCTGGGACATACCACAGCAGGCAGTAGAGAACTCTAAAAGAGTGGACTTTTCTGGAAGCAGTGCTTTGGGTGAAAATGTTTACCCCCTGGAAGTCAGGAGAAGTAACAGCCTCTCCTGAAAAAATCCTTTCTTCATGACGTGTGGGAATAGGGTAATGGGGAGGGGAAGGGAGAATAGGGAGAGATCATTTGAGGCCAACACTTAACCACAAAGGAGAAAATGAGATTTTGCTTCACCCCCACAGAGAAACCTGCACACATGTCTCTAGCTTCATCCCTTAGAGAGAGTACTAGGTGGGGAGACAGGAGATTGGGGGTCTACCTCTATTGTCACCTTCCTGTGCAACCTTGAGCAAGTCAGTAAGACTTTCTGAACTTCAGGTTCCCTGACAGTACAGGGAGAGAGGACTCTCCATAGACTCTCACTCGATAGATGGGACAGAGGAAATCTAGTCAGTGTGGAGAGCAGCCTCAAATCTTTGGCAGACAGGCATTGGGAAAGGAGGCAGGGAGAGGAGCATTGCTCCTTCAGAAGGCAATCGATCTTTGAAGGCACTCACACTGTTCCACTGAACAACGGGTTAGAGATCGGTTATTGAACCTTCTGTCCCTGAGCTGGGGTGCTGGGGGTTTTCAAGTAAGCTTTAGAAGGGGGAAAAAAAAAGTCTCCAGAGAAAATAGCAGAATAAAGAACTCCAACAGCCCACCCCCTACAGAAAAGCAACACCATAAAGAATTGGCAGGAGCTGTCTGCAGCACATTTTTTTTTTTATTTTAAAGATGTATCTATTTATTTGAGAGGGGGAAGGGGCAGCAGTAGCAGGAGAGAGAGTCTCAAACAGACTTCAGCTGAGCACAGGGCCCAACGTGGGGTTCAGTCTCGTGACCCTGAGATCAGGACCCCAGCCAAAACCAAGAGTCAGACACTCAACCAACTAGGCCACCCAGGCGCCCCTCAGCAGCACATTTTTTTTAGAATTCTGAAAACTAACTAAAAGTTGAAGCAGCCCTGGGAGCCCTCTTTCGAGAATATCACTGAACCTTGGTAAGAACATCAAGCTTTGTGGCTTTTTTGAACTTACCCAGGTCCCACCCCTCAGTTCTCAGCTCATCAGTAGCGTCGGAATTAACAGTCTGCATTTCCAGTACCAGTACAGGGGGGAAAAGAAGGGACCCCACTTACAAACTGATCTTAGTTAGTCTGTATGGTGGCTCTCTCGAAAACCTACTCAAACATTGTCTTCGTCTTGACCGCCTAATTGGAACTCACCCTCTGCTATAGCCACCAACCAAGATCTATTTTCCAAAAACATTTATAGACAAAGGTTTCAATTTCTGCTGCCTGAGCCAATGGTTAACAGTGGGGCAAAGAACTGGCCATCCCAAAAGCTTGACAGGAAAGGTTGAGGAGTGAGGTGCTTTGGGGAATGAGGGCTTTGAGAAGCTCCAACCTATCCCTGGCATTCCAGAAAGGTACATCCATGCTGAGGGTTATGCACATACTCAGGAAAGACCCCAAAAGGCCCTAAGCATTTGCCTCTGGCTGACCTGAGACTCTGCATAAGCAAGAGGCAAAAGATAGAATTGCAGATTTCCTGGATGAGTGTTGGAGCCCCAAGCCAGCATGCACACTGAATGTCTCCATAAAGACTGGGAGTTGTGTTTTTTTTTTTTTTTTTTAAGTAATCTCTACACCTAACATGGGGCTCGAACTTATGACCCCAAGATCAAGAGTTGCATGTTCCTGCATACTGTCTGACCCAGCAAGCTCCCCAAGACTAGGAGGTTCTTTTTGGTGGTTCCGGGCTTTTAAGCCCTGTCCAAAAATTAGCTCACCACTAAGCTAATAGAGTAGAGACTTCAGTGACTGTACATGATGAAGAATACAGATTTTACTAAATTTGTTTGGTACAGTTACTAAGCAAACAAGGACAATAAACAGTAATAATACCAAACCCAGGAGACGGAGTAAAATCTGATTTCCAGAGTTGCCATATTATAATATTTAAAATGTTTACTTTTGAACAATAACAATGAAAAACTACAAGGTTCACACCCATTAAAATGGCTGTCATCAAACAAGCAGAAAATAGCAGTCCTAGTGGGGATGTGGGGAAATTGGAAGCCTTGTGCATTGCTGGTGGGTTTGAGTTTAAAATGTAAAATGAGGAAATGAGTGCATTTGAGTACAATGGTGTACCAGCTGTGGAAAACAGTGTGGCCATCCCTCAAAAAAATTCAACATAGAATTACCATGTATTCCAGCCATTCTACTCCTAAGTATAGACCCCAAAGAATTTAAAGTAGAGACTCAAACAGATACTTTTATACCAATGTTCACAGTGGCATTACTCACAATAGCCAAAAGGGGGAAACAACCCAGGTGTCCATCAATAGATGAAGAGATAAAAAAAAAAAAATGTGGTATATCCGTACAATGGAGTACTCATTTTCAAAAAGCTGTAAGAAGGAACACCTGGGTGGCTCAGTGGGTTTAAAGTCTCTGCCTTCGGCTCAGGTCATGATCCCAGGATCCTGGGATCGAGCCCCGCATCAGGCTCTCTGTCGGCAGAGAGCCTGCTTCCTCCTCTCTCTCTGCCTGCCTCTCTCTGCCTACTTGTGATCTCTCTCTCTCTGTATCAAATAAATAAAATCTTAAAAAAAAAAAAAAAGCCATAAGAAGCAGGATGCCTGGGTGGCTCAGACAATTAAGCAGCTGCCTTCGGCTCAGGTCGTGATCCCAGGGTCCTGGAATAGAGTCCCACATTGGGATCCTTGTTCAGTCTGGAGCCTGCTTCTCCCTCTGCCTGCAGCTTCCCCTGCTTATGTACATGCACTCTCTCTCTGACAAATAAATAGATAAAATATTTTTTTTAAAAAGACATAAAAAGGGATGAAATTCTCATGGCAACTGGGTGGCTCAGTGGGTTAAAGCCTCTGCCTTCGGCTTAGGTCATGATTCCGGAGTCCTGGGATCAAGCCCCACGTCAGGCTCTCTGCTCAGGGGAGCCTGCTTCCCCTTCTCTCTCTGTTTCCCTCTCTGCCTACTTGTAATCTCTGTCAAATAAATAAATAAAATCTTAAAAAAAAAAGAATGAAATTCTCATATATGCCATGGCATGGATGAACCTTGGAAACATTACATTAAGTGAAATAAGGACAGTCACAAAAGGACAAATATTGTGTGATTCCACTTATGTAAGTGTCTAGAACAAGCACCTTCATAAGATATAGGAAGTAGAATAGAGGTTACTAGGCTGTGGAAAAGGGATGTGAGGAATTATCATTTAATAATAATGATGGTGGGGCGCCTGGGTGGCTCCGTGGATTAAGCTGCTGCCTTCGGCTCAGGTCATGATCTCAGGATCCTGGGATCGAGTCCCGCATCGGGCTCTCTGCTCATCAGGGAGCCTGCTTCCCTCTATCTCCCTCTCTGCCTGCCTCTCCGTCTGCTTGTGATCTCTCTCTGTCAAATAAATAAATAAATAAATCTTTTAAAAAAATAATAATAATGATGGTACAGAATTTCTGCTTGGGAAGATAAAAGTTCTGGGCATAGAAAGTGATGATTGTTGCCCAACCCTATGAATGTACTTATTGCCCCTGAATTGTTCACTTTAAAATGATTACAGGGCACCTGGGTGGCTCAGTTGGTTAAGCAACTGCCTTTGACTTGGCTTATGATCCTGGAGTCCTGGGATTGAGTGTCGTATTGGACTCCCTGCCTGGCAGGGAGTCTGCTTCTCCCACTGACCCTCCCTCTTCTCACGATCTCTCTCTCTCTCTCTCTCTCATTCTCTCTCGAATAAATAAATAAAATCTTTAAAAATTTTTTAAATGATTAAAATTGTGAATTTTATGTTATGTATATCTTGCCATAATAAAAAAAAAGAAAAAGAAAAAATTACAGGGCACACAAAGAAGCAAGAAATGATAGCCTGAACACAGGGGGAAAAAACAAAACAAAACAGTTAATAGAAATTGTCCCTGAAGGGGCACCTGGGTGGCTCAGTGGGTTAAAGCCTCTGCCTTCGGCTCGGGTCATAATCCCGGGGTCCTGGGATCGAGCCCCGCGTCGGGCTCTCTGCTCCGCGGGGAGCCTGCTTCCTCCTCTCTCTCTCTCTCTGCCTGCCTCTCTGCCTACTTATGATCTCTGTCTGTCAAATAAATAAATAAAATCTTAAAAAAAAAAAAAAGTCTTTAAAAAAAAAAAAGAAATTGTCCCTGAAAAAAACCTAGACATTGAGTTTACTAGACAAAAACTTTAAGTCAGCTAATTTAAATGTGATCAAGGTAATCAAGGAAGCCAAGCCTAAAGAACCAAAGAGATGCACCTGACTGGCTCAGTTGGTAGAGCGCGCCGCTCTTGATCTTGGGGTTGTGAGTTCGAGCCCCACATTGGGTATAGAAATTACGTTTTGAGAAGAATAATTAAATGAATATGTTTATTTAAACAAGAAGTAATTTTTTGAGCTGGGAGAAGAAAACATCAGCCAACTCAAAGGTAGGTTAATTGAAATTATCCAATCTGAGAAACACAAAGAAGAAAAAAATGAAGAAAACTGAGGAGATCCCATGAGCCAGAAAATCACCCCACAGCAAAAGAAGTGCAGCAACATGCCCGTGCTCAAAGAACCCACTAGTTTTACTGGGTTGCCCACCATCCTGAGACAGCTGGCTTGATAGAAAGGTGGAATGGTCTTTTGAAGATTTAGTTAAAGCCCCAGTTAGATGACAATACCTTGCAAGGCTCGAGTGAGGTTCTCCAGAAAGCTGCATATGCTCTGAATTAGCCTCCAATATATGGTGCTGTTTCTCCCATCACCAGAATTCAAAGGTCCAGGAATCAAGAGGTAGAAATGAGAGGAACACCACTCCCTATTCTCCCAGGTGACCCACTAGGCACAAATTTTGCTCCCTGTTCCCATGACAGTATACTTTGCTGGCCTAGAGGTCCTAGTTCCAGAAGGAGAAAGGCTTCCGCCAGGAGACACGGTGATGATTCCGTTGAACCTGGAGTTGACACAGCCACCTGCCCACTTTGGGCTTCTCATGCCTCTGAGTCAAAAGGCACAGAAAGACATGACTGTGCCGGCTGGGCGATTTGCCCTGACCACCAAGGGGAAACTGGACTATGCTCTACAATGGAGGGAGGCAAGAGTATGTCTGGGAAAAAATAAAGAAGGAGTTACTTTTCACACTCGTTAGAGCTTTGTATGCTTGGCAGGATAATAAGTGTCCTTTGCTTTCTGGTAATGGACTCTACCAGCCCACTGCAGCACAGTAAAGGCCCCCTTAATTCGGTCTCCACGTTTCCCATAATAATAGAACCTGCGATCTGTGGTTGGTCACATGGCTGTCCAAAATAAAGATGACATAATCCAGCCTCCCTTGCAGACAGGTGTACTGGGCGACTGAGTTCTGACTTCCAATACAATTGGAAGTATTTTCTGCAAATTTCTGGACGTGTTCTTAAAGGAAGAGGAGTCCTTTTTCTCCCTCCGACCACCGTGGACCATGAGACAGCATGCTAAAGTCGGTGGAAAGTCAAGCTAAAGGGATGCCTGGGTGGCTCAGTCAGTTAAGCGTCTGCCTTCAGCTCAGGTCATGACCCCTGGGGTCCTGGGATCGAGTCCTGAATCAGGTTCCTTGTTCAGTAGGGAGCCTGCTTCTCCCTCTGCCTGCTGTTCCCCCTGCTTGCACACACACACACACACACACACACACACTCTCTCTCTCTCTCTCTCTCTCTCTCTCTCTCTCTCTCTGTGACAAATAAATAAATAAAATCTCAAAGAAAAAAAAAAAGCCAAGCAAAAGAAGCCTGAATTTTATATGACTTTAGAGAAGCTATTTCAGCCCTAGACTTCCTACTCTTGACTTCATTAATGTAAAAGAAAAATAAACACCTATTTTATTTAAAACCCTTGGGTTTTCTGGCACATGCAGTTGTATCTCACTAATTTCAACAACCCTTCCAAATTCAGAGTATAATCTTCCTGCCTGGAATCTACTCTATGGCCCTTCTATGTATATAATTTGCATTTATCCTCTCAGTATTTCTCTGACACGTGGCATTAAGTCTGACCATTCCTGGTTCACAAAGGTATAGTAAAGTCGCATACTTCCATTTACAGAGTTGCCCAGGGCAACCGAGCTGAGAAGTGGCACCTCCTAGTTCCCCGGCACGTGCCGACCCCACCAGAGGGTACTGTGACAAGGTCTGTCGTGACTCAGCCTGGGCACCCAAATGCAGAAGTTCCCCATGCTTGCTTTTGGCAGGAGCCATGCTGACATTGAAATGATGCTGAGAAAGTTCTCAGCCACTCAGACCCCTAGATAAATTTGTCGGGACTCAGGAAGCCACCAGAGACGTTTCTACTTTTAGTCAGGCTTTTCTCAGGCTGGTGCCCTCAGGAAGAGTCCAGAGGCAGAGAGGGAAAGATCTGGAAGGGTTTTGTAGCAACTATGTGGGGTAATGAGCTAGCGGAAGCCAGAGAGAATTGACTTTTTTCCCTTCCTGGCCTGTAGGATCGGTACCCGAAGTATTTTACCTCATTTGTATAAAAACTCTGGAGGATCACGGTGAAGTCTCCAGACAGACAGATCACAGTCTGCTCTCCTAGGGAGTGAAGGACAAGTTCAGGGAGATCTCATAAAGACGCATGTGTGGACAGAGCAATGGAGCGTAAACTGAAGTAAGCAACCAGGAGTCTGGAAGTAAATAACCTAAACTTGTGGGCTGGGACGCTGAAGGCGAAAGCATGGGGTTTATTGGCAATTACTCTTCAAAGACATTAACCCATAACCGGCATAGTGCAGACTTCAATGCAGTTCGGTTGCACGATATCGGTCAAGAGTCTACAATGTCAGGGGCACCTGTGGGACTTAATGGGTTAAGTGTCTGCCCTCAGTTCAGATCATGGTCTCAGGGTCCTGGGATCCAGCCCCACGACAGGCTCCCTGCTCAGTGGGGTTGTCTGCTTCTCCCTCTCCCCCTCTGCCCCTTCTCCTGTACTCTTGCTCCCTCTGTCTTTCAAATAAATAGAATCTTTAAAAAAAAAAAAAAAAGACTAAGGAACCCTTTTGGGGTGCCTGGGTGGCTCAGTTGTTAAGCATCTGCCTTTGGCTCAGGTCATGATCCCAGAGTCCTGGGACCAAGCCCCACATTGGGCTCCCTGATCCGTGAGAAGCCTGCTTCTCCCTCTCCCACTCCCCCTGCTTGTGTTCCTGCTCTCGCGGTCTCTCTGTCAAACAGATTTTTGAAAATCTTGAAAAAAAGGAAAAAAAGAGTCTACAATGTGTCAGTCATCATATCCAGCACTGGTTTGCAAATACATGGAAGATATGGGCCTTGCCTTCATGGGGTGAGTCTAGTTCCTAGGGTCACCAGGAAGAGATCTGGAAAGAGGCTCCTTCCTTGCTTTCTGAGACATTGTTCTGCTTGTATTATTTGTTTAGTTTTTCAATCTAACGATTATTTGCAAAATCTTTTTGTACCTCCTAACCATTTGGGGAAGGATCTTTTTTTAATATTCATTTATTTATTTGAGAGAGAGAGAGAGAGTGAGTGAGTGAATGGGAGGAGGGGCAGAGGGAGAGAAGCTCAAGCAGACTCCCCACTGAGCACGGAGCCCCATGTGGGGCTTGGTCTCATGACCTATGAGATCATGACCTGAACTGAAACCAAGAGTCAGATGCTTAACCGACCGGTTAATGTTTTATAAACTAAATCTGATCATCCTGGCATTCAAGTCCTTCTGTTACACGAGGAATACAAATGATTGGGGGGCTTTTATTCCTTTTGGGGACCATCTGATCTTCTCTTGGAGTTCCTTATAATCATCAGGTAACATATTTTCACCTGGAACTTGACCCGAAGAGGAGTGCCAGCCTCAATCTACATATGAAATATTAGTATAGAATCATTTTAAAATTTATAGATAAAAACATGAAAGTTATTTCCTTGTCTCTCCCCAAACAAGGGAGGCTGACTTGAAACTCAAAAAAAAAAAGAGGTTTTGGATAGAGAAGGAGTAGATTTAGTAAGCACGGAGCGAGAGGCAGATATAGAAACGGTAATTTAATTCAGTAAGTGTGGTGGTTTCAAAACACTGGGGCAGATTTTTTTCCACCTCTTCCATCAAGAGGCAGAATTCCTTCCCTTAGGGCCCCTGGCAAACCTCTGACTACTTTGACCAGCCAGATATGGTAGAAAGGGCATTCTGTGACTTCTGAGGTTAATCAGGCAAGGTCGGGAAGCTTCCACCTTGGTCACTGAGTACTCGCTTCTGGAGCTCGGGGCCTTCACTTAAGAAACCCAGCTGCCTGGGGGCCAGGGGCCTCATGCTAGAGTACACGGAGGCATTGCCCACACCAGCCTTCCAGCCACCCCTGCCAATGAGCCAGACATACAAGAGAAGATGCCCCAGGCCCCCTGAGCAGCTCATCAGCCAGCTAAATGCTACCGCCTGAACTTTGTCAATGCCACAGAGAACCAGAAGAATCAGCCAGACAAAGCGAATTCCTGACACACAAAGTTGTGAGGTACAAGAACATGAAATATGGTTGTTTTAAATCACTAGATTTGGAGGCAGTTGTCATGCGGCAGAGGATAGCCAGGCAATAAGGGAAGTGTTGCTCAAAAATCAGAGCTACGGAAGAGCAGGGCAGACAATCCTTGGAGGGAATGCTTGTCTGCAGTAGTCAGGGAGGGCTGGAAAGGTGTTGCCCAGTGGTGATTGGGAGGTGACCCAGCTAGATCGCTCCCCTAAGGAACTGTGAGGCCGTGGGCAAGTCATTTTACTCTGCATCTCACAGGACCAGACCACGCGTCGAAATGGATGTGAAATCTGCCTTGTGCAAACTAAGACGGACAGTGCTCTCTCCCCGACAAACATCCTCCCCCCCTGCCGGTTTTTAAATTGTAGGAGGGAATCCTGCATTGGCTGAGCAGTTGGATTAGGTGAATTAACTCCAAGATTCTATAAAAAGAGAAGAAGCCCTACTTCATGCAGAAGGCATAAACACGTGTAAAAATATAAGCTCCCATGTATGACTTATAGGTCAGGATTTCATCTTCTCCAAGACTGCTCGCAGTTAAAGCCCAAGTTCTCCTCACTGTTTCCCCAGTCTCTGTGATATGCCAGCCCAACAAGAGAGCTCTTTATTAGGTTGAAAATAGAAGTCGATTTTAGAAGCTCTAGAAATGGATCTCTCTAGAAGGAGGCTGGAAGTGTTTGGGGAAAGTCCCAGAACTTGAGGGTGATAGCATAATTATGGCTTGCCCAAATTCCTCCAGTGCCCTTGGTCTAGAAGGCCAATCAGTATTTCTGACAAGTGTGTTTATGGGGCTCAATTAAAGAATCAGAAATATCGGGGGTGTTGCAGGGACAGTGGGATGAAGAAGTTTCGCTGGACTTAGTCTGCAAAGCCCCAAATACCGAAAAGGGCAGTCCCAGGTGGTGATTCACATCCCAGGCTTGCAAACTCGGAGCTGGATCCCCAGGCACTCGAGGCTCGAAGGTAAAGTTATGGCGCCACCTGCTGGAGAAACAGAGGCTAGATTCTCTCCTGGAGCCGGTTCTGTTTCTCCCTAACATCTTTGCTCAAGCTCAACCCTCCAGAGACCCTACACTTGCAGGAGAGCCCCAGCCCAGCCAGATGGGAAATCACTGCCCTGCTTATCAAAACGCCTTCAGCTTTGCAAACCCTGTGCTTTTCGGGCTGGAGAATCAGAACGTGATAAACCTAGCACTCTTTCCCAAAGCAGACTAGGATGGATGGACATGCTCTGAGTCACTTTAAGTTCGGGGCCAGAGGCAAGATGGAGTCCCCTGACATTGTCCTGCCTGCAAATCAGCAGCGCTCCCTTCCAGCCCACCGTGGTGAGAAGCCTCTTCCCAGAGCTTTCTGGAAGGGCGCTGCTGTGAGTCTGAGGGAAGAGGCATGGGCAGTAAGAGAAGGCACACTTTTTTCCAGCACACAAGTGAGCCCACAGCAATCCAAAGCCCATTCCAATGTGGCTGAATTTGTCAAGGCCTCTTTCTGTGTGGACTGGCTCTAAAAGGCTCTGTAATAACTCAGTAATGGCCAGCAGACGCCTTAAAAGTGGCTCCCTCCTTTAGGGATCATTAGAAAGCTATTAAGGGTATCTAATTATTTCCAAATGCTAATAAAGGTGCTAATGAGCTGGGCAAGTTTTCTCACTTTTGTGGAGATAATTAGAAGGCAATTATTTTTTTATGTACATAAAGGAGTGGGAACCTCGCTGTAATCTCTACAACTGAGTTTTGTTCTGCCCTTGTCTCGGAAGCTTCTCTACAATGTTCATTATGCCTGGACAAGAGTCCTGGGTTTTCGGACTCCATCCCACCAGTCCACCTCCACAAACATTTGGTCTGAAGGAAGCAGAGGGAGAAAACAGAGGCGATCTCTCTTTCTCTAGGACTTTGGGATAAGGGGCTATCTTGGCTGTGCATTCTGCTTCAGGTCCCATGTAGCTCTCAGGCAAGGGTTCTCCAACCAGAGCCCACATCGGAACCACTTGGAGGCTTGCTGACCCCATCCTGGAGGCTCTGACTTGCTGGATCTGGGGAAGGGAGTGGGAATTTACATCACCAGTGAAAAACACCACTCTGAAACGGGCAGTCCGCAGCTACCCTCCCTGCAAGAAATTAACAGGTGGGATGAGAAAGGGCTACTTGACTTTGGGGGCGGGAGGGTGTGTGTGTGTGTGTGTGTATGTGTGTGTGTGTGGAAATGACATCTTCATCTTCACTAACGTCTACCTGAAAGTTGGCTGTTTCTTACATTTTGAATACAAGCGATCAATCAGATATGCTCCAATCCTAATTATTAAAGCCTTAGCAGTATCTGCAAAGATCATCTGTGTGCATCCCTCCTTCAAAACACCAATGGTTGGTTTTTCTGTCCCGCCAGTAGATTTTATTATGTAATCCATTACTGGAGAAGCACATATATTACTATATCGCTAGGTTAAAAAATATTTTGATAACTGTGTTTCGAAAAGATCAATTTCCTTTGAGGTCCTCTGTACTTTTCTCTTTGACGCCACATCTGAAAATGTTACTCAGGCTGCCCAGGGAGGAGAGGGAAGGGAGGCGGGGCCCGCAGCACCAAAAAAGAGAAAGGAATGAATGAAGGAAGGGAGGGAGGCAGACAAAAGAAAAGAAAAAAGAGTAAAAACTTTGTTCTTGTGGTGTGAAAGGAATCCTCAAGGAGAATTCAGAGCTCCTGTCAAAGGCAAAGTTCGAAAGAAGTGACGTTGGTGTTTGCATGGGGAGAGAGGTGGGTGTGCAGGGGGAGGTGGTGTAGAGGCAGGGGCCTGGAGAAGAGGGCAGCTTACTGGCTGCGAAAGCAAAAAGCAAAATTCACGTGGCTAATCTTCCCTAGAATTCAAAACTTTCCAGCATATTTCTTAGCCAGAAGTTGCCTGGGACTTGCTTTGATTGTTTTGTTTTGTTTTGTTTTGTTTCTCCCCCTCTCCCTTGTGTGTTGAGACAAATCTCCCAAACCTGTGGTTTTGAGCAAAGCCCCCTACTTCTGCGTCATCCCGTGTCTCAAACCACCCACTCTTTCTGGCTTCAGGGAAACACACACTGGAGCTTTGTTCAAGAACTGGAAGGAACTGGTAACATTAACATCTCAAAGTCCTGCATTCAGGCACGTTCATCCTTGTATTTGCTCTGATTCCTTAAGCAAGTCCCCTTTCCTTTCTGTGCCTGGGATCGACACTTCAGTGGAGGCGGGAGAGATGGATGCTCCATTTTCCTGAATGTTCTAGAAGGGGAGGATGGAGGATTCTCTTAAAGTTTGAGAGAAGGAGGTTTGTTGCTACACCCCGGATTCACGGAGCTCTTCCACAGCTTCTTTCCCATCCATCCGTCCATCCTTGATCCCCACCTTAAAAAGAAACAGAGAACAGGACCCCTAGGCCTTCAGTACAGGAGAGACAGACTTACACATAAAAAAAGACAGCATTACTGGGATCAGTGCTGTCTCAGAAGACTGTAAAAACCCTCCAGGTACAGATGAGCAGGTGACTAGTTCTTCCCGGAGCCGGACAGCCATGGGTCGCACCCTAGCTGCATGTGGTGGGCTGAAGGAAAGGAGATCTGGGGGTGTGGGGAGATACACTGGGGGATGGTGTTCAACTCAACAAACTGGGCTGTTTGAGAGAAGCAGGCTTGCAGCAAAGGATTAGAGGAAAAACAAACTAAAATAAAAAACAAATAAATAAAAATGCATGTGTGTGTATAGGCATGCCAGGTATTGGAAATCAGAAATCAGAGCTGAACCCACAGCTGGGGCTCAGCGCTTGAACCCCAGCTCCCCCGCAAACCCAAGGCACTCCTGAGAGAAGAATGTGCTAGAAGATAAGAGACAAGGCAATAATGATGACCGTTATTTATTGAGCACCTACTAAGTACTAAGAACTGGCTCAGTGTTCTGCTTTTCATTTAGCCCTCAGGACATACCCACAAGGTGGGTATCATTGCTCTCATTCTCCAGGGAGGAAACCAAAGCTGTAAGGGACTGTCCACCAAGACTCTGATCACCCCCCTCCCCAGTGTGCCCAAGCCCTGCTGTGGGGCCTGGTGAGCACCTGTGGGACCCCTCAGAAGAGTCCTTTAACTCCAGCTACTGGCCGTGGGGCCAAAAACACACTGGGCTGAGTGGCCCCTTTGCGGTCCCCTCCCAAACTGGCTTTGAGCCCTGGTGGGGTCCGTCAGTGAGAAAAAGACCGTCTAGTAGGAAAGAATCAAAAGCAACCATAGGATCATCTCAGTCTGGGAAACAGGGTGGGCTGGCCTGCAGGCCCAAGCCCTAGGCCCACACCCACCTCAGCGGGCCCAGCAGGTCGGAGCCGCCCACAAGCAGGACAGGAAGGAAGGGAGGGGGGCAGAGAGCACTGGAGGCGGCTTCAGCCCACTGGAGCTGAGCTGGAAACTTTGGCCTCAATTCTGCTTATTCAGATCCTCTTCACTCAATTGGGGAGTTCCATGTCCTCCTGGGAACCCAACTCATCAGTGGGGGGGTGGGGAGGAGGGAGAGGGAAGGGAAGCCGGGGGATCCACCACATCCCCTCTTTCTGCCTTTCTGCCGCTGACTAGTGGGTTCGGTAGCCAAGGCCACGACACTGACGTCCACTCCGCCTCCACACCCAGGCAGGACTCCTTCAGCGGGTGTGCAGAACTTACCTCGGACTTTGTCGGCGCTCCCCTGGCCACACGCCAGTTCAGAGGGACAAACGCCAGACATGCCGGATACAGAGCTAAATGCCAGGCATCAAACAGGACGGCTGGCTCCAGCGTCCCTGAGGGGCCACACTGAGGAGCCAACGCCCCAAGGGCCTGGGAGACCGGCTAGTCCAGCCAGGGCTGAAGGTTGTGGAGGTTGCACAGGCCAGGGTCCCCACAGCCAGTAGCTTCTCTCTGAAGCCCTGCGACTCCCCCTACTGGCACCCCAGCTCACAAAGCCCAGCTCAGAGGGCAACTCTGAGTTTATAAGGACCACTTTTTCCCTACCCCTTGCTCCCCATACCCCGCCCCCCCCCCATTGCGGGGATGGGGAGCTGCTGCTGCTTTCCTTGCCACTGCCATTGAAAAGTGAGATTGCAGCGGCTCGGGCTCACCCCAGATTTCCATCCGGAGTCCTAACACCTTAACTTCTCCCGGCCTCAGTTTCCCCATCCGTGAAGTGGGACTAAGATCAAAAGGGTTAATACAGGTGAAGAGCCCAACCTAGGTGGTGCTCAGCAGCCACAGTGTCTTTCCAGCCCTCCTTCCCCCTCCCTCAGCACTGCACTTGCCCCTGGGACTAGGAGAGGAGCCCCAAGCAAACTGGGCCCCTTTGGTGGCTGCTGGGCTGGGGGGTGGGGGGGTGGCACAGCAGTTCTAGAACAAAGAGTTTCAAAATCCAGGATGTTCACCCTCAGGGTGACCAGGTACTGGCCTCTGATATTTAAAGGGTGCTGCCCTGGGAGAAAAGGGAGCTGCCTCTGTCCTGAGGAGTCCCAAGGGGTCGCTGGTGGACCCCTTCGAGGGTGCTCTGGGGGGACAGTGTAGGTGACTTGAGAAGGAAGAGGTCTCCAGAGGTGGGTCCAGGGATGCTGCGGGCTGGCTTCCATAGAGCCTGGTGAGGTCAAGAGGGAAGAGAGAACGGAGTAAGAGACCTTACGTTTCCTCTCGTCTGTCTCTTCTGCGTCTATTAAAATCGGTGGCTGCTAAAGGGCATGGCACGGAGAAGACTTTTCACCCCAAAGCTCTCTGTGTCCATTGTTGATGCCTGCAGTTCCTTCCCTGCAGATTTGCCACTTGGGGCTAAGCTACTGTCCCTTGCAAAATGCCAGACCCCGTGGCTGGTGTCAGGTGATTCATCAGAGCCCTGGACAAGGTTCCGATGGGGGAGGTAGGAAGAGGAGGGTGAGGCACATTTGTATTACGTCAATCCTTAAGGAGTTAAAAAACCCTCCTGTGTTTTTAAAGAATATCAAGGATAAGCCCATGGCCGGACTGGCTATGCACACGGCACATTTTCTTTCCCATTTTAATCCGTTTTCTGGATTCATGTTTTCGGTTCTTATTCAATTAAAAACAAGGCACATATATTTAAATGTATCTTCTTATTGTTCTATAAATGTAATAAGAAATGGCAATAGAACACCAAGGCAGTTCTAAAAATGACAGCCCAGCCTCAAACACAGTAGCCAAGAGTCCAATCTAGAACAATGACCCCACACAAAGTGAAAGTACCACATGTGAAAACATTCTTTCACCTTATACTTGGTATTCTTAAAAACACCATGCGTTTTAACCCCCTAGATAGGATTGACATAATACAAAACAGTACAAGTTATGGTGTTTTGGGGGCAGTCCTCCATTTGACTGGAACATAGCGTGTGTTATCCCGGGGCGGAGTGAAAAGCTCTTTGGACGACATGGAAATTCACACTCCAGACTTGAACGGATGCCGTAGGACCCTTTTCACAGCAGCATTATTCACAACAGCTGAAAGGTGGAAATGATCCAAGTTCATCGGTGGGTGAGTGGAGAAACAAAACATGGTCTACGCATGCCCACAATGGAATATTATTCCGCCTTAAAAAGGAATGAACTCAGATCCATGTTATGACACAGATGACCTTGAGCAAATTACGCTCAGTGAAATCAGACAGAAGAAGACCCAGAAGAACATATACTGTAGGAGTCCACTTACAGGAGATAGCCTACAGTAGAACCTCGGGAGGTAGTGAAGGTCCCCATCGTCAGAGGTGCTCCACGATAAGCTGTCCTCTGCCGATTTGTAGCCCTCTGTATGCTGAGCTTCTTGATTAAGGAAGGGGGCAGGAGATCCCCAGCAGATGAGGTTTCGTCTGAAGGAGTGGCTGCGGCTTTTTCACAGGAAGCCACTAATCCTTGCAGGGAGCCTATCTGGCCCAGGGCACTCGATAATCCCAAACTGCCATTCTGGGGTTTGCTTTCATCCTGGTGCCTGGCACGAGGGGCAGGGCTGCAGAGCGCTTTCAACGCTTCCTGGCAACAGTGTGGGGCAGGGGCAGACAGTCTGGCTCCCTGTGCCTTTGCCCTTAATTCCGGAGTAGGGAGGGGACAGGGCAGGAGGATGGCGCAGAGGAGGAGATGTGACCCTCACCGTCTTGAGGATTGCTTCGGAGCCGCGGGTGGAAGGAGGGGACTCGGCTCCTGGGATTCAGCAGATGCAGGGGAGCAGCCCGTGACGCCAAAGGACGGGCCTCGCCAGCACAAGATGACAATTTTTGCTTCCCACAGCTTCCAACTTTGGGACGGAGGGATGAACTCTACAGGGAGTGCTGTTTTTAGGAACTTTTTAAGAGGACAATGGGTAGCTGAAGACTTGGATGATAGACCATGGTGAGACTGAAGAGGAGATGGGCAAGGGGATCTTTTTGAGCAGAGGGAGTTTCCTGGTCTTTTTCTACCCCAGCCCTCTGCCTGTCCTTCCTGGGAACCCCCTCTGTCCCACAGCACAAGCACCTATCAGTACTCGTGGGCAGGAAGGTGTGGGTACACCTGAGGGTCCCAGATGGAGCCACGCATCAGAATCACCTCCTAGGCTCTTTTCTGTCAAGGTGCCTCTGAGAATCGTCTCTAATAAAAACACAGGATTCCATCGCAAACGGATGAACTCAGGAATGAGAGCCAGGAAGGGAAATCAGACTGAGATTTGCCCAACAGAGTTAAGGATCAGGTGGCAGTGAGTGGATTCTGCATCCCAGGGCCGTGGGCATCCCACGTGGGACATGCACTGGGCACCGTGCTAGCTACCGTGCTAGCTAGGAGCTGGGGACGGGAGAGGCACTGCACACAGCTTCACGAAACAGTCAGCAAACTGGCTGATGATGTATCCAGTTGTCTGGGTCCCTGAGATGGCCCCGTGCGCCACTGCTCCTGGGACCAACACAGAAGCCGAGCTCAAGGGATGACCTCGGTGGGGAGTCAGTGGGTCTCCCGGGACCCTTCTCCATCCTCCCCCAGAACCTCAGCCCTGCATTTCTTCGGCAGTCCCTCCATGTCGGCACCAGTCTGGGCATCTGTGGCTGAGTTACTGGCCCAGCTGCTGAGTGTTTAGAGAAACCAGCAGGGTTCTCTGCCCGCCAGGAGCAGGCAGCTGGCAAGATGTCACATCTGAGCGTGGGCAGGGCTGTCTCGCTCGCACCTCTGTGGCAGGCTTGCCAGAGGACCCAATTCCCCGGCCAGTGGTGAAGGTCGAAAGAGGTCCCGTGAATCATTTCGAGAGCCCACATGTGAAGCAGGATTGTGTCCTCTTCCCCACCGTGGGGAGCGGCAGGGAGTTGGAGATAACAGAAGGGCCCCATCCCCAAGCCTGGGGCATTTTTCTCAGAATTGCTTTAATCTGGTGATTGTTTATCAACAACCCATCTCCATCAGATCCTGGTGGAGTGTAGACTCTTCTTTTTTTTTTTTTTTTTTAAAGATTTTATTTATTTATTAGAGAGAGAGGGAGAGAGAGCGAGCACAGGCAGACAGAATGGCAGGCAAAGGGCAGAGGGAGAAGCAGGCTCCCTACCAAGCAAGGAGCCCAATGTGGGACTCGATCCCAGGACGCTGGGATCATGACCTGAGCCGAAGGCAGCTGCTTAACCAACTGAGCCACCCAGGCGCCCCGAGTGTAGACTCTTCTTAATGATGATCTGATTCACCAAGAGCTCGTTTCTCAACCTGGCCTTCTACCTTCCTCCTGTTTTTCAGGGCTCACATCCTACTGCGCATACAATAATTCAATGATCTCTCATTTGCTGAGTTCTTACACTGTGCCTATCTCTGCCGAACCCCGCCTGTGTGTTACCTGATGTTCCCGGATACTCTTCTCTGACAGCCCCCTTCCCAGATTCACTTCTTTAATTTCCAGGACAACCCCCTCTTGGTTTTCTTCCAATCTCCACGTTCGTTCCCTCTCCGCCTCTTGGGCTGGTTCTTTCTCTTATCCTTGACGCGGTAACAGTTGGAAAGCTTAGGGCAAGGCATCTTGTTTCTTTCTTTTTCTCCATCCATTCTCTCTCTTGGTGAGGTCATCCCACCCCATGGCCTTAAACAGCTATATGGAATATGACAACAACTCCAAGCCCCCACCCCCAGACCACTCTTGAACTTCTACTTGGTCATAAACACTCAGACTCAGCACGTCTAACCTGAGCTCCTGCCCCCTTCCCTGCCCCAAACATGCTCCACTTTTAGCCTTGTCAGTTTCAGTCAATGGCACCTCTCACCTTCCAATTACTCAGAACCATCCCAGAGCTCCCACTGTTCCCCACAACAGCTGTATGGCCTGGCCGGACCAGTACGGCACCCAGGCTCGCTTCTGTGACCACCTCTCCCAAGGCTCCCTGCTCAAATCACAGTGGCCTCCTCGCGGGTCCTCAGAAACCGCCGACATGCCTCCAGGCCTCAAGTCTAGCTCTTCTCTCTTCTTGGAACACGCTTCTTCCAGATGTTTACTTGTCTCACCTCCTGCAAGTCAGCCTACATCTCACTCTCTCTGAAGACTAAGCTGACAACCCAGCTTTTGGCCAGGACTTGCCCCCACCACACTCTTCCTGGGTCTCTTCTTCCCTCGTTCTACTTTTTATTGTTCCCATAGACCTGTTACCTTCAAACACACTATATGTTACTAATACATACATAAAAATATTTATTTTCTTGGTCCATCTTCCTTAACGTGAGGACGCAAAGACACTCGCCTGTCTTTGTCCCCTGATACAGCCCAAGTTCCTAGAACGATGTCTCCTACATAATAGATACTCCGTGAACACTGTGGGATCATTGTCGTCAGCTGAATCTCCTCCAGGCCAGTTGGAAGAACTTCCCAGGCTGCAGAACAAACATGATGATAACACACCCACAATGTTACCGATCTCACATCATTTCCTGCTTAAAATATTTTGTCTATGGAACGCTCACACATGTAATTCATGATTAGCTTGAATGTCTCTATCCTGGGGCATATTTGGAAAAATTCTGGGAAGTGTGAGATTCTAGTTTAAAATTCGGTCTCAAATCTTTCATGAATATGAATGAACTTCAGAAATAGTAACAAAATATGTGTTTATTGTGACTTGGCATTTCTCCTTTCATATTTTGGAGCCAGAATGTATTTCTGAGGTCTGAAACATTGTCACAAGTCCAGGTCATGTGACCCTGGTCCTTGAGGAACAAAGAGCCTGATGATTGAAGTTCGTGATAGAACTAAAGAGGGGGCCAATCCTACCTGCTAAGGGGACAGCCATGTCACCTTGATTCTAGAGATGCCTGCAATCCTGAACAACACTTCTGATACCTGAACAGCTCACTTTTCAGTCTCTGTGGGGCCCTCCATGCAGCTTTCCTTGGGTTCTCAGAGGCCCAGACTCATAGTGAAGACCCTCTTCTTCATTTCCACGTACATCCGCACTGTGAGCCAGGGTTTCTGGCTAGAGAACATGACTCTCTACTCTGAGTCAAAAGAACCCCATCAACCCTCTCTCCAAACTCCAGTTCCCATTTTATCTGTCCTTTCTGCGGATTGGGTTGTTGGAATAACCCTGGTATCCCTCATTACCGTCTGGCCTGGGATCCCTTCAGGTGCAGGATATGCACACAATAAGCAAAGCACACAAAAATGTATGTATGAGGTTCTGCAAAGTCACTGTTTATAGAATCTTTGTGTCGGGAGCAACTGGCTGGCTCAGTCAGTAGAGCATATGACTCTTAAGCTGGGGGTAGGAGTTCAAGCTCCATGTTGGGTGTAGAGATTACTTAAAAAAAAAAAATCTTTATTTAAAAAAAAGAATCTTTGTGTTTGTTCACTGTCCCGATGGTAAACACCTTGGCATCCAACAGCATTAGCCCGTCTCACCAAGTAAGGAAGTGGCTTCCCAGCCCTTACCATGTGTTCTCATCCCCTGTTGGTGCCACCGACACACACTCATACTGAGCCCCAGGCCTGTTGGCGGCCCACCAATCCCCCACCTCGGCTCTCTGTGATGGTCTTTTGGTTAGGCCTCTGAACTGGCACCTCTAATTTCTGGCTAACCCACACTCACTCTGCAGCTGTCCTCCCCCTCTTGGAAATCCTCCTGGTTTCTTGTCATTTCTTCTGTAACTCCAGACTCCCGGAGCTGTGGACCAGCCACATCTCAGGAACTTGCAGGCACAATTTTCCGACACGGTGATGCTCTCTTCCCTCTGGCTTCCAGGAAGCCCCGTCCTGCCGTCTGTCTGCTCCTTTTCCCTCCCTCCTAGCTGTTGACACTGAAGCTACATGAGCCATGTGGTATAAAAGGAACATGAGCCTTGGAAGGGCACAGATTCAGGTTCCAATTTGGAATGTGCCACTTACGATCTCAGGGACCTTGCATGTGCCATCTGGCATGTCATTTAACCTCTCTGACCTTCTTTTTTTTTTTTTTTTTTCGTTAGTTGGATAGGATTAACAATAGTTATCTTAGAGGCTTTGTGAGAAATAATTAATAAAAAGTACCTTGGACAGTGCTCAGGGCAGAGTAAGTGCTCACTTAAGGGGAGTCTTCCCCTGGCCTTGACTTTCTGCCCTCTGTCTAGTATCTGCAAGCGCTTTTTTAAAAGGATGAGGTCTTGGCGTCAGTCTTAATTCTTCAAACTTAGGCTCAACATATGTCATCCACAGCCAGTGCACAGACAGATTCCTTCTACCTTCTGTCTTTCACCAATCCTCCTTAGAGTCCTGCCAAGTTCCTCAGTAGGACAATGTGTGAGACGATACTAGAATGGACCCCTCTGGGACCAGGGTTCACCATGACCCTGCTTGCTTCACAGATCTTTAAAAATGCCCTCTTCTCTCTCCTCCTCACTAGCCCCATCTTCTGTGGAAAGAGAGGGAAAGGTGAGAGGTTGTGACTTTCCCACAGCTGTCATTAATTCTGAGTCTTACAGACAGTGAAGTTAAAAATCTCTACTTCTTGACAGGAGTAAACACATGACATTTTTCTATACAAATAGGACCACCTCTTTATACCATTCAGGCAGCCCCCAAGATTCCTGCAACACCAGGCCTTTTGCTGTCTCCCCACAGGCCTCATAGAGACACAAATGCCTGCAAAGGACTTTCTTCTCCAGGAATGTCAGCAATGACCTTGGCCTCTGATTCTGATGTCAGATTTCTCTGATGTCAGGTTTCTGGGATGACGTTGTGATGCCATTTACCACTTGCATATTTGGTTCAGATGCTACTAGATTATTTCCCACACTGTCCCTGTCTTGACTGAGGAAGAGGACCCCATTTCTGAAGCTCTCCATCTCCAGCTGCTTTGGGATGTGGGCCGCCCTGTCTGCAAGCAGAAGTAGAGATAAACTTGATGAGTTCTCTGGCTTTTGCAGTCCATAAGCTCCCATGATAGACACAGGCCTCTCTCCTCTATTAATGTGGCCACAAAGGTGGAAACCTTTTTCCCGCCTGGCAAGTTACCATCGGCCTGGCTGCTGGCAGGGGAACCAGGGGGAAGAAGATGTTAAATGAGTCTCCTGTAGGTGCCCTAAAGTTTGAGACCACTCCACAGTACCTTCCTTAGCAGAGGGAATCCTGGGGCATGTAGGTTCTGAACCCACCTCTCACTACGCCCTTCCCAACCCCATTCCTAGTTCTCTGCAGTCAAAATCAAATTCAAAAGAACAGCCTCAAAAGAAGAAGTTGCAAAAACACAGTGTGAGGGAAAATGGAGCAGGGGGGATGTCAGTCCCTCATCTGTTTAGGGCTAGGGACAAAAAGGTCAAAATTCCCCTACTCCCTGAATCTTGTCAATCTCCGATCTCTTGGGGGACCAGCTGGTAGAGATTCTCCACGGACTCTCATGGAACCACTAAATCGGAGATGACTTTGGTCTCAGGGCCCATGACAACGCCCTCTGCTTTCCATACCTGAGTAACTTCTCAGGTCCTTTGAGCCAATAGAACACACGTAGTTCTCAAGGTTCTTCCCTGTCAATAAATTCTATCTTATTCCAGGGACAGTGAGAGCCTAACAATTATCTCTGCGGCGGCTATACACCTGCTAAGATCCGTGCATTCCCTCTCCTGTCTAACCGCCATCCCCAGGTCTGGCTGCAGAAGGGAGAGTCTGCTTGCACGGAGCCAAGCCAGTGCAGGGGATGGAGATGATGTCCCCTGACACCAGAAGAGACAGCTCACATTTCACTTTGTTCTCCCCTGTCCAACCAGAGGGGTCTCACTCTTGGGTCCTTTGAGGTGACACCATCCCCACCCTAAGGACAAACCCAGCCCCTAGTCAACACCCGGCTCCTTCAGGTTTGCCCACGAACTATGAATCCTGGGCACGGAGGAAGAAAAGAGGTAAGGAAGAAACTGAGGCCAGGGCAGAGGCCAGGCTGGCCGGTATGGCTGCTTCCGAGGCATCTGGGGAGGAGGTATTCCATTTCCTGAGCTGCGCTTGTCCCATTTTGGTTTGAACAGATGGAAATATAGTTCAATGTTTCAACATCATTTGCCTCTCTCGTGCTAAAATATTGATAAATGCTGCCCAGGCTGATGGCCCGCAGTCGCCCGCAGTAACTGGAGCATGATGTGTACTGAAGTGAGACACGGCAAAGCCTTTAACGAGTGTTTAAAATTCCTGGAATAATGCGCAACACTGGCTTAGCTCATTGGGCTCCTGAAAACCTGCCCCCCCACCCCCACCCCCTCACCCCCTGCCGCCCAGGCCCAGCCGCCTCCTCAGCGACAGGAGGACTGTGAGCCCAGCCCCGACCCCCTGCTGGTGGCACTTAGAGCCGCAGCTGCTCGTCTTCAGGACGGGGAAACAAAGCAGGAGGTGTCCGCATCTGCGGCAGAGCCAGGCGGGGAGCCGACGGGGACAGGGACGCGCGCAGGGCGCTGGGCCTCCTGCCTGCAGGGGTCCTTCCCCGGGAACTCAGGCCCCAGAAAGAGGGGGCGCTGGGCAGGGCTCTCCAAAAAGACGCGTGAGGGAAGGGCAGGGGAAGGGGAAAGAGGAAGATGAAGAGAGTGGGGACTGGGAAAAAGAAAAGAAGGAGAAAGAGAGGGGAGGAAGGCAGCCATTGCCAGGAGCGCCCTGGGAAAAGTGTCCGGCTCCTGAAAGGAGAATCCAGCTTGTGCCCTGAGGAAAAGGAAAAGGGTCTCAGCCGGTGGCACCCCAGTCCCGGGACACCCCTCTTCAAGGGGGTTGCTGGCAGAGCAGCCAGGGACGAAGCAGTGTCCGTCTTGCGAGGAGGACAGAGGTGGGTGGAGAGGGGCAAACAGCAGAAAGGGCAAGGAGAGGAAACCTTTGTCGTGCTGGGTGCAGCGGAGCGCAGATGGGCTGGGAAATTCAGTGCCCATCACGTCCAGACCACTCTCCTTCCCAGCTCCCACGGCACCCTCAGAGAAGCCTTGTTTCACGGCCCATCCAGGGGTGCCCCACAATTCCCCCCCCCCCCCCCCCCCCCCCCCCCCCCCCCGTGCTCTCACTCACCCTGGTCTGTCAACACTTCCTCCTGCAGGCTGTCTGGTTGCTGACTCCAGAGAATCCTCTTGTTGGCTCCAGGCTATCCTGCCCTGCCCAGGGAGTCCTTGCCTCCACGCTTTTCGGGGGGGTTATCTCCAGGTTCAGCATGTCCTACCTGGGGGCCTAATGGCCTATTGGTTTCTCTTGGCAAATTCTGTGGCCCACCAGTAACACCTGGGTTCCCAAACCTTGTCACTCACTCACTCATTCACTCACTCGCTCGCTCACTGATTCAACCAATACATGCCAGGCTCTGTGTTAGGTGCTGTGGGCAATCCAAGGGGCCTTCGACACCACCTTGCCTGCAGTGTGGGTGGGGAACTAAGCCATGCACCCAAATCCCTGGAAGGCCAGGGAGAATGTGGCTATGGCTCCTTGGAGACCAAGGTAGCTCAGTGAGGGCACTGTGTTTGTCTAGCACTTTCTGCACCGTGTGTAACTCCCGCAGCCTGAGTGAGTCCCTCCTGCT
The DNA here is from genome assembly GCF_022355385.1 of Mustela nigripes. Classification (NCBI taxonomy): domain Eukaryota; kingdom Metazoa; phylum Chordata; class Mammalia; order Carnivora; family Mustelidae; genus Mustela; species Mustela nigripes. The sequence continues at coordinate 77,775,539 of NC_081563.1, read as the reverse complement.
GCTGTTTGAGAAACCACATCTCCCCTGGGGTCAACTGCTGAGTTCCTATGGCCTCTGCCTCCAGACCCACCAGGATGACTCGGGGGCTCAGCTTACCACCCCACCCTGTCCCTGAGCTGGAATCCTGTGACTCAGGGGCCCAGATGTTCCTGAACAGGGCAGTTCCAGACTCTCCTCACTCAAGTTGTGGTGTTCTAACACCTTATGCAAACATCGCAGACCACACAGCCCGGGTTCTCAGGGAGCGCCAGGGCCAAGGGGCGAGTTCTGCCCCAGACAGAGGCGCTGAACCCAGCCTTCCCTGGAGGGATGAGGGGATGTGTCATCATTCTTACGATTTGTCTCTGACGGAGCCTCTGGGAAAGGAGCTAGTTCCATGGGATTATCCTTAAGCCAGGCCTTCAGGGAGAACCCTTTTCCCCCAGAACTCAGAGCACGCCCCCACACCCTGCCATGGCCTCCACCACCAGCAGACTCTGAAGAAGGACGAGACGGGTGCCTGTGATGGAACTCCTCACCCCACCCCCTGCAAGGTGACTTCAGACAATGGAGAAGACCAGCAAGCTCTCCAGTTCTCTCAGCCCCTCAATGTCCTCACCTGTAAAATGGGGATAAAGATGATGATGGCCAGGATGCTGGGATGCTTAAAAGAAATAAGGCAGGGGCACCTGGGTGGCTCAGTCATTAAGTGTCTGACTTTGGATCAGGTCATGATCCCTGGGGTCCTGGGATCCAGCCCCACATTGGGCTCCTTGCTCAACAGGGAGCCTGCTTCTCCCTCATCCCTTCCCCTGCTGTGTTCCCTCTCTTGCTGTGTCTCTTTGTCAAATAAATAAACAAAATCTTTTTTAAAAACTGAGAGCTGGAAGTCCTCATCACAAGAAAAAACAATTTGTAACTGTGCATGGCGATGGATGCTATCTAGAGGTATTGTGATCATTTCGCAATGTGCACAGATATTGAATCATGTTGTACACCTGAAGCTAATATAATGTCATCTGTCAGTTGTATTTCAATAAAAAATCATGAGGAGGGGAACTTGGGTGGCTCAGTTGGTTAAGGATCCAACACTTGATTTTGGTTCATGTCATGGTCTTAGCAGTCAAGGGATCAAGCCCTGTGTCAGACTCCCTGCTCAGCGGGAGTCTGCTTATCCCTCTTTCTCTGCACCCCCCCACTGTCTCCTTCTCTCTCTCTCAGATATGTAAATAAATCCTGAAAAAAAAAAAATAAGAATGAGACCTGGCCCTAACCTAAGGGTCAGTTGAGCACCTGAGTCAGAGATCTAATCTCTGCAGAATTACAGACGTCCTTGAAAAAGACCTTTTTTGGTTTTTGAAGTTTGGAGCATCTTGAACCAAGTCTCTTCTTTCCTCAGAAGAAGAAGCCTGCATCTTCCCCTTGGCCGCGTGATAAATGGAAGAGGGAAAAGGCACCGGGAGCCCCGGGACAGAGGAGGACATGCAACCTCCTGCTCTCATCCAGCCAGCATTCCCCCACTCCAGGCAGACCCTGCAGCAAACACGCCCCCCAGCCCGGTCAGTCACCAGCTCCCTGGCTCCAAGTGCCTGCAGATACCCTGTCTCCCGTCCTAGCAGTGTTCGATCCTAATTTCTTCTTTCCATCCAGCATCAAGTTAGAACCATCCTGAATGGACATACTGGGAAATAAGGAGGGGTGCAGGATGTGTGTTAGGGAGGAGGACCCTGAAAACTACAACAACTGAGTATACTCAGCCCAGATGACTTCTCTTTCTAAGGCTAAAATACAGGTTATCTGCAGGCTGGGGTGGCCCCATGCATGAGGTGGGGGTACCTGCAAGTCCTCCCCCCTTATCTCAACGACCCCCTGAGAAGAGGTGAAACCCCCTTTCATCAACTGATGAATAAATAACATGTGGTATATTCATATACGGGATATTTTTCGGCCATAAAAAGAATGAAGTGTGAGACATGCCATAAAGTGGATGAATCTTGAAAACACTATGCGAAGTGAAAGAAGTCACATAGCTGAGGCCACATAGAGTAGGAGTCTCATTGTCTGGAATGTCCAGAATATGTTCATCTATAGAGACAGACAGTAGCTGACTGGTTAACAGGGGCTCGGGGGAGAGAGCAAGGGGACCACGGGAACAATTGTGTATGGGGTTTAATGGGTACAGGTTTCTTTTTGGGGTGAAGAGAATATTCTAGAACTAGACAGTGGAGATGCCTGCACATCATGAATGTATTAAATATGGCAGACTAACTGTACACTTAAAATGGTTTAAATGGTAGATTTTATGTTATGCGTCTTTCTGCCACAACTTTCTAAGAAACAAAACGTTTTCAGGCCTTGAATATTTCTTCCTTCAGTTCAATCCTTCTGACTGTTCCCTCATCTAAGAAGGGTTCCAGGGGCGCCTGGGTGGCTCAGTTGTTTGAGCATCTGCCTTAGGCTGAGGTCATGATCCCAGAGTCCCAGGATCGAGCCCTGTGTTGGGCTCCCCGTCTAGACGGGAGTCCGCTTCTCCCTCTGACCCTCACCCCTCTCATGCCCTCTCTCTCTTTCAAATAAATGAATAAAATCTTTTTTTAAAAATTGGGGGTGGGGGAGCCTGGTGGCTCAGTGGGTTAAGCTTCTGCCTTCTGCTCAGGTCATGATCTCAGGGTCCTGGGATCGAGCCCCGCATCAGGCTCTCTGGAGCCTACTTCTCCCTCTCTCTCTGCCTGCCTCTCTGCCTACTTGTGATCTCTCTCTATCAAATAAATAAATAAAATCTAAAAAGAAGAAGAAGGAGGAAGAGGAGGAGGAGGAGGAGAGGAGGAGTAGTAGTAGTTCCGGAGGAGTAGTTCCCACTTGAGTGAAAAAGAAAATTTTATGTTCCTGTTATTATTGGTGGGGGGCTATCCACTGGCCAAAGGGCCTTGACTAGGCTGTGAGTATTACCCTCAGACCAACCATCCAAGACTAAGAACGAGAAGAAGAAAGACGCAGCCTCTTGTCCATCCCAGGCCTTCGTCTTCACCCAGCCTATCAGCACTGAGCTTCCCGGGTGGTCCCCAACCAGGGAGCAGAGAAGGCTGATCTGCCATGCCTTCCTTTTTTTTTTTTTTTTTTTTTTTTTGAGATTGTTTATTTATTTATTTGACAGAGAGAGAGAGAAAGAGAGAGATCGATCACAAGTAGGCAGAGAGGCAGGCAGAGAGAGAGGAGGAAGCAGGCTCCAGAGAGCCCGATGCAGGGCTCGATTCCGGGACCCTGAGATCATGACCTGAGCAGAAGGCAGAAGCTTAACCCACTGAGCCACCCAGGTGCCCCCCCTCTTGCTTTTTAAAGATTTTATGTATTTATGACAGAGAGAGATAGCAAGAGGGGGAACAGGAGCCATGGGGGAGCTAGAGAGGGAGAAGCAGGCTCCCTGCTGAGCAGGGAGGCCAGATATAGGGCTTGATCCCAGGACCGTGGAGTCATGACCTTAGCTGAAGTCAGGCACTTAACAACAGAGCCACCCAGGAGCCCCGGATCTACCCTGTCTTAAGCCCATCTTCTTCTGGAAAGTCTGACTCCTGTTGCAGAAGGGTAGGCAGGATGGAGTCCAGGCTCAAGCCATTCGACAGCTATCTGGAGGGTCACCTATAAGACCACAGTGCTGGTATGTTCATCACCCAGCCCCTTCCAAGCCCCCTCCAAGCCCCCTCCAAGCTGTGCTGGAGTTGGCACAGATCGCCGCAGGAGGCCTGGATCTCCTCCCTCGGTGGAGATAACCTGGAACTTCATGAGACAGCACACTCAGTTTGTGGTGGACCAAACTTGGTCTAGGAGCCAGCCGCCCAAACCACCATGGAATGTCCAGGAGAAACTGACACGCGGCTTGGATGTGCCAGGGAAGAGAAAGGGCGTTTGGAGACAGGGGCCTGGGCCTGGGTAGTCCTCCAGGTAGATGGCAGGAAGACATCCAGAAAGATACATTTTCCCAGATGCCTCTGAGGCTCCTCTCACCCCTAATGCCAGGAGCCAAGATGTATCTGTCTTCTCCAGCGTGTGTAGAAATCAAGACTCCAGGCCCTTGGGCTGTCCGGGATGCCACCAGCTTTGCCGCACTGGCCCCGTGACTCTGGTCGAAGCCTTCCTGTGGACTTGACCCTTCATGGTTTCTCCACTTCCATGATTCACATTGCAACTCTTCCAATTTCCTCTCCCACCATGACTCTCTTTATCCTGAGAATATACACATTCAACCCAATGGACCCCACTTGCTTTCCCAAAACCTTGGGGTGAGAAGTGTTCGGGAATTCAGAATTCTGGAGATTTAGGGGAAGTACATACAATCCTACTTATAGTACACATTATTCAGTACTACCCCAGAGGGGACAGAGCTGTACCTGTAATCCAGCACATTAATATTTCTACAGTGAAACATCTGATATCCCTGCCAAGTGGGGTCAATGAGGGCTATAAATAGCTTCACATTAGTTTAGCTCAGGTTTCGCTGCCAAATAGTTTTGGCAGCAAGTATAACAAACAAACAAGCCCAAACAAACCTTTCAGAATTCCGGGCTTGTAGAGAAGAGAGTGGGGATCTGTATTTACACTGCATAAGGGAGAACAGGGCACGCAAATTACCCTTATGAGAATAAAAGGAAAAGGCTCCTCCTGCCCACACCCTTCCACCACCCACCCTTCTGGGATCACCTGGCATTGGAGCCCTGCCTCCTTGAATCAGTGTCCAGAACTCTGCTGAGTTACAGGCCACCTAACTAGCTGTGTGCTTAAGGCCAGAGATGGAGCCACCCTAAGTCTTAGGTTCCTGATCTCTCGGAATGGGAAAGAAAATGATTCCAAAGCCTCCTTTTATGTCTGACCTTTTGCCATGCTACTCAATGCATTAGCCAAAGTTGGCCATGCTGTTCAGAGAAAGGCAGTGCCTCTACCATCAGGAGCAGCCCAAGAAAACAGCTCAGCACCCAGCACCCCTTCCCACCTGAGTGGAAGGGAAGAGTAGGTGCCAAGTGGGTATGGCTTCTCCAACACAGGTCACCATGGTGGAAGCAGAGCCCCACACGCCATCTGTAGGAGACCGGGAGGCATCTGCAGGAGAAAGAAAGCGTTGGCTGTGGCATCAAATCGTTTAAGAGAACCGTAGAAGCTAGACAGGTGAACCCAAATCCCTCAAGTCAAGATGGAAAGTCCTACAGACGCAAGACCGTGGATTTTGGTATAAAACGTAAAACAGGGCTTGGTCCATCGAAGGTCCCTTTAAGAGCAGAAAGAGGCTACCCTGGGTAAGAGGTGCTGGGGAAAACCCAACAGGAAAGGAAAGGGCCCTAGGGTGAATCCCTGTGGCATGCGGCCTGCACATCCAGAGCCCGGGGCGCAGAGAACTGGGCCGCTGCGCGTCGCCGCCGCGAGGTGGCAGCAAAAACCCGCCAATGGCGCACAGCGCGCCGCTTCCCGCCGCGGACCTGGTTTTACTCTCGCCTGGGCGCTCAGCTAGAGAGCCGAAGGGTAACCCTTCCGACGCCGTGGAGGGCTGAGTGCCTCGGCCAGGCTCTCCCGGAGGCGGAAGAGGAGCCTTTCTCTGGTGTCCTGCTCATAAAAGCTTCTAACGTGGTGTCTGGAAACTTCTCGAGGGACTGGGAGCCTCGATCCCCGGACCCGCTCCCCTCTCTGCATTACCCCTACCGTGCCACCCCCTGGGAGAATGGATCCAGATCTCCCTCCCCCATTCCTGCTCGCTCTGCAGCTGCAGACAGGGTCAAGTCCAGGAACAGAGCTTTCCCACTCACAGCTCAGGCGAGGACGTGAGAGCGAGTCTGGAAGCTGAGACTTCCCCGGTCTTGCTCCCTGACACCTGTCACATCCAGCCACACACCCTCAGTAGACACGCGCGGGCGCCGACACCCAATCGCGCAGACTTGCCGGGGTCGCGAGGAGCAGACCTGAAAGGCCGCGAGGTGCAATGGAAGAACCTCGGAACTCGGCGCGGAGAAACCCGAGTTGGACTTAAACTCACCCCATTTCTCCGGGTTTCTAAACCCGAGTTTGCGTCCAATAACAAGACGGCTAAGCTGCCTGGATGCTCTGGAGCCGAAGCCTCCTCCGTTGTGGAATTGCCTGCTGCAGCCTGAAAAGCCTTCCTTAATGTCCCAAAGGCTCAAACGGAACACCCCAGCGCTGGGCTGCCTCCCTTCCCTGGAGGCCGCGACGAGGAGGACGCAGAAACAGTTTGCAGGAGGCTGCGTGCATGGAAGTTGCACAGAGCCAGTCGCGCTAAGACGAAGACTCTCCAGCAGTGGCCAGGGGCGCGCGGGTCCTGGGTCCCTTGTTTTATCTCTGACCCTCAGGGACCCCTCGCGCGTGTCACACTCCCATTCACCCAGGGTGCTGATCCCCATCCGGTCACTCCCGCCACTCCTCTAGGACCCTTCAGGCCTGGGACCTAAGACTCAAACTTCCCTCCCTCCCCCCTTCTCCCAGCGCCCACTCAGAAAGGGTGTCACTGGGCAGCCAGGGGAACTAAAGTAGAATGTAGGGGACATGGGAGGAGACATGGCTATGCTGGGTTTCCCAAGAAGGTGCACTGGTCTGATTGGTTCTTGGGGTCCACTGACAGACCCCTCCAAGGAGCAGGTGTGAACCTTAGAAGACCCTGAAGGGCATGGTGCTTCTGGAGGAACTGGGGGTCAGGGGATGAGATCTGGGATCAAGTCACAGATCCATGAAAAGCAGGCAAACTCTGAAATCACGTCATCAGGGGGCCCATAAGTCTTCAGCTGGTCAAGTTCTTCCCCATTTCCCCTTGGGAATGTCTTTAACTGGTTTTGCAGCCTTAGCTCAATCCCCCCTCACTTCTTGCCTGCTCTTTGGAAATAGCCTTGTAACCCACCTTCCTGTCTGCAACTTCCACCCAAAGTTCTGAAGCAGAGGCATGGATATAACCACTTTACCTCTCCATAAAGCCACATCTGGCTCCCCAGTGTCCATGGGTTCCAGGCCACACAACTTGCCTGACCTTGGAGCAGTCCCCCACTCTCCCAGATCCCATTACCAGCCTACTTAGACACCAGGCACTAACACACTGCACTGCTCTGGAATCCAATCCTTCTCCATGCCTTTGTTCCCTCTGTGCCAGCCTGGAACCTCCTCCAGGCAATCCAGTTCATCATTCTGAGAAGCCCTTCCTGTTCCTACAGGAATCTTGAAGTTCCCACTCTCAGAAACACTCTGTATGCAACTACAATGGATTTGTTTTTCAGTGATGACTTGGACTGTTCACTAGACTATGAATAACTTGAAGGGGAGGCTTAACCTGCTCCCTATGTTCTTATTTTTGGACTAGGTTGAATGTATTGTTATTCCCAAGCACCTATCTGGTCTGGACCCTGTCCCCTCCCTCCTCAGGCACAGGTGCAGGTGGATGTGTCCGAGGTCATGAAGTCAGTATTTCTCCTGTATCTCATAGGAATCCTGACAGCAGTCTCCGCACACTCAACAAAGCTCACGTATACATACACTTCACTCTCACATACACACCGTGGAGTCCCAAGCACTGGTAAGAGTTGCCAGTGCACGTGGGGCTTAGTCCAGTCTGGGAGAAGAGCCCGCTGAAATCTCTGCTCATCTTCTAGCCTTCAGAGGCCTGCCAACGTGTACTGCGGCTCCTTGCCCAGGGCGGCCCTTGGGTCCAGTCCCTGTGGGAGGTGCGTTTTGGTCGGGGCCAAATGCTAGCGAAGCCGCAAGTGGAGGAGCGAGCGAGCGAGAATGTGGGCCCGGACAGGCAGAGCCCGAGGCGGCCGCTTCCCGCCCCCTCCCATTCCCTTCTCTCGAATTTGCCTTATCTTGCGCGCTCAAAAACAGGATCTTTGTAAAGTATTTGCGCAGCTTACAGGGAGCACACGAGCGAGAAAGATGGGAGGGGGGCACCGGACAGACGGGTGTAGCCGAGTGTATGAAGGTAGGGAGTGTGGCTGTGTGACAGGAGCCAAGTCATGGCCCTCTCTGAGCTTCGCTTTCCCCTTCGCGTGTCATCAGGGCGGCCGCCAGCTCAGAGACGTCAGTGGGGGGTCTGGATTCCATCCTCTTCGGTCCGTCCTTCTCGCAGTCCGGCCCGGCCCCGCAGAGCCAGTGCCTCCCGGACAAGGTGGGGGCAGGCAGGAGGCAGCGGCGCGCGGCGCGGGCGGCGGAGCCAGAGGCGCGCACGCCCGTAATTAGCAGAGCGATCAGTCATTAAGAATTTCTGTTTAATAATGGTCGCAAATTAGTTATAATGGTAAATAGTCATCTCAAAATCCAACAAGCTAAAGGCATTGCTGTCCTGGAAGGGCTCCAGGCCGTCCCCAGGCACCAGCCCGGCTCTCGCCCGGGTCGGCCCAGCACCGCGGGGACCCTGGTGGGGAAAGGCCGCGCGGCCGGAGGAGCGGGGAATCCGGCCGTGGGGAGGCTGGGGTTTGGGCCACAGCGCCTCCCAGCGGCCTGAAAGAAGAAAGACGGAGTCCGAGCTAGGGAAGCAGGGACAAAGGCCCAGCGCCAGAGCGCCGCGGAGGCAGAGGGGGCGGAGCCGGGACGCGGGGAGCGCACACCCAGCGAGCCGAGTCGGCATCCTCGCAGACCCCCGCCCCAGGGGCCTGCCTCCCACACAAGCAGCCCGGGCTCTCGCTCACCTCTGGGCCTCGCCGCCGCGCTTGAGACATGTTTGGGTTCCCGGACCGCCCACACTCTTCCTGCCTTCACCTCCAGAGATCCAAGAACTCCTCCCTGGCCCCAAGCCTCACCTTTTCCAAGGGGAGAAGGGGAGCCGGTATTACCAGATCTACAACGACCCCAGCCCCACTACCATCTCCGTCCTCCCGCAGAGAGACGTCCCCCACCCAACCCCGGGCGGGGCAAGGCAGGCAGATGTAGATTTCCCTGTGCCTTCCTTTCTTGCCAGCGCACTCGGTAAAGTTCTCAGTGTCTGAAGGGTTACACTCCTGCCGCTTAAGGCCCTTTCCTTTTCCAAAAAGAGTGCGTATATAAATCGGCGAGAGTCATGGCTTATTTGTAAAAGTGGAGAGAGATCACCAGGCGGGCAGACCGGCCTCTATTCTGATCAGAGGGACGCTGGACTAGTGTCTACTGCGCGGGGCGTTGTGTGCTTGTGAGGAGGGGAGGCTGTGTGTGTCCTGTGAGCGAAGTCGCCTGTGGGGGTCTCTGGGAGTGCAGGGGTGGGGAGGTGGGGGATCCTGTTGATGAGTGCGGGTGGGGTGCGTTCTGGGTTGGCCTCTTTTGGGCAGAGGAAGTTGCCGGTGCCCCCCCAGCCCCCAGGGGAGTGGCCGTTCTGCCCCCACCTCGCACACTTGCAGCCCTCAGCTCACTTTCCGGGTTACTAAACCTTCCATCAGTTAGTGAGCTCCCTAGGGGCAATTTTTTGGAAGACCAATTTGTCCCTGGGCTTGGTCCTCCCCGTTTGAAGCCGGGAAGTAGCTGCTCCCCATGTTCGCCCACCCTTCCTATTCCTTTTCTTCCTGCTTTGGGTCTCAACCCTGCCTTCCTTCTCTCTTCTCTCTTCCTTCTCCTTTTGCTTTTATCCCTTCTCTGTGATTTCTTTCCCTTTTCTATATCCTCCCTTACTTTCTTGCTCAGCAAAAAGAATGTCCCTGAGCATTTTGGGGTGGATTATAAAATGGAGGACCCCCCTCCACATTTCCTGACTGCTTCCAAGATTAGCCATGTTTCCCTGAAGGTGCTTATCTAGTTCTCCGCCCATCTTCTTTGGAGCCCCAGCCTCCTGGTGCGCATGCTTGTGTGTGTGTGTGTGTGTGTGTGTGTGTGCATGCACAAGTGCCAGAGTGAGTAGAGGTTGGGCTAATGGGTGGCCTCCAAGTGCCTAGAGTCAGGCAATGCGGTTTCGGAGTTGAAGAGCCTTTGGGGAACATTTCCATTATATCTTTGGGTTGGCTCTCACATGCCATGTGTCTGAAGGCTTCCTCTGCGTACCCTCCTGAATTTGTTTTGGTGGGTAGGCAGTGGCTGTATTCTCTGACTGTATTTATTGCTTATCTGCTCCCTTCCTTGTATGCGAACTTTTGGCGAGCCCCAGCCATTACATGTAGCAGATGACACACTAAATGTCGATTGGTGCTAATGCCGTCTTATGCAGACCTGTGTTTCTTGTCCGGTGTGCACAGCTCTGTCGAGGGTGCAGTTGTGAGATGGAGCATGTTTGCATGTGCATCTGTGCAATTTGGAGAGTACGGCCCTAGAGACTGGGAAAGGGAGGATGGTGTGTTCTTGTGTTGGCGTCTGAGGACCGATGTAGAATCAGCACAGAGGAAATCTGAAAGGGGTCCTCTGTTGTGTCAGGAAGGAGGTCTGCGGGCACTGGGAAAATGCTCTGGGGGCCAGTGGGTATATAAGGGAAAGCCTATATTGGGTTTACGGTGAAATGGCCTGGGGTGAGGTGTGTGCATCACCTGTGAGTGGAGGGATGTAGTTGTGTATGACTGAGTGGGTGTGAGTGTATGGTGTAGCCTGGGCCTGCCTGCCTGCCCTCGAAGAGCCCCGCCCGCTACTGCAGAGCTCAATCAGTCGCTGCATGAATACACTCGAATGGAAAGTTGTGCTCAGCTGACCGGAGAAATTGGAGCTGGCTAGCACTGCTCCCCTCCTCCTGGCCTTCCTCCTGCCCTTCCTTGGGCCAGAGTGCTGCCGGGCTTACACACTGAGACAGGGGAGGCTCCACTCAGCTGGGGCTGGAAGGCCTTGGGGCGGTGGGGAGTTGGGCAGGCCTTAGGACCTGGGGGCCCGCGCACCCCAGAGGGCTCAGCATCTCATCCACAGTGCCTGGGAGGGCTGGGGATTGGTGAGGGACCTGGAAAAGAACCCGAAGCAGTAGCTGGTTCTCCAGGGGACAGCAAAACAAAGACCTAGGTGGGGACCTGGATGGCCATGGAGGCACAAAAAGGGTGACAGAGAAGACACGGGGGTCATTCCCTGTTGGGGGAGGCCAAGTGCACCCAATGTGCGCCACAGGTTGGAGCCTGGGCTTCGAGCTCCAGTGACCCTAGCGATGGGCTAGGTCTCAAATGTGCCAGGCTGGTCGGTTCTCCTTTCCAAAGAAGCTGAGAGAGTCCCTCTCTTTGCCACAGCCCACAGTAGGGTTCACGGTCCACCTCAACTTGACCCACCTAGGCCTGGGCCTGGCCCTCTCGCCTCCCTGGTAGCCCTCCTCACATCCAAAGTCTGGCCATCCCTGGCTGTTCCCACCACCTCCAACCTGAGTCCCAGCCCGAAACAGCCAGGCTCCTGTTGTTGCCTTCACTCCTACTATCCACCAGCAATCCCCACCCCATGTCACGGCAGCTTCCAGGTCATTTCATTTTAATCAGCTGTATGTCTCACTTGGGATAATTAACTGTGTTGGTGCTGGGCAGTCAATTCTGCAGGATTGGAAGAGGGCAAGAAGAGGGGTGGGGTGGGGGGGCAGAATTCCCAGTGGGGGGAGGGGTGCAAGGAAGAAGAGGTGAGTAGGCCAGAAGGGGTAGATTGGTCTTTCTAACCTCAGGCAGGCAGCTTCTAGGCGCCAGCGACTTTGGCACAGATTTTTCCAGCTTTGCTTCCCTTTCCGTGGCTTCAGTTTTCCCATGCAAATTCTGGATTGCCATTGTTTTTCTTTGAGGGAGGCAGAAATGAAGACACTACCCCAGTTCGGCTACTCTTCTTCAAGCTCCTTATCCCTAGAGTAGGCAGTCCAGGTACACAGAGGCCTACACACAGGGGAAGACTTCAAGCACTCCTGCTGGGGCATGAGTGTGTGCGGCAGGGGTGCAGAGAATGGTAGTGTGTGCCAGAGCAGGGCAGCACCAGAAGGAGGAGAGCTGACCCATGGGCTGCCCTGGGGCTGGACAGAGAGGGTGGATGCTTAATGTTGAGGCCTGATCACCCAGCCTGACATGGCTCATGAGAATGAACATACCAGTGAACACACTCTCCCAAGACACAGCCCGCAGCATTCAGTGGCTGAGCTGGCTTCTCTGCCAGCAGGAACTTCCATCAGGTCTCACCCTTGAGCTCTGTCCTGACTGCCCCTGGGATGTTGACTGTCTTGGCCAGAGCTTTGAGGGACCCAGAAAGAGAATGGGCAGGCAGCCCATAAAAGGAGAGATTGGGCTGGAAAGGGGCCTCTTTTCTCTCACTTCCATGTTTAAAGGGACGGATGTCAAATCCAATGTAATATCCTCAGTGATCAGGGTAAAGGATGAATTGGGGAAGCCAAAGAGCCAACTCTCCCGTGCCTCTGGTCAAAGAATAAGGACTGTGACCCCCTGGTCCCCATTCCTTAAAGGCAGAGAACGGTCAGTTAGGGCTGTGTAGCCTGGGAGTCGTATCTGTGGGTTGAGTAGAACAAGGGAACCCACCAGAATGGAGACCCACAAAACACATGTCCACGGCATGGAAAGGCCCTGTACACACAGCACGCTATAGCTGAACATGATCCACTTCTTGCCGAACTAGGTAAATATCAACTGCCCAAATCACACACAAATACCTACCGTATAGGCAATATAAAAGAGCACACATACTGGACACACACTGATACACTATATACCCATGTATATAAAACATCACACACACACACACACACATACACACACACACACGCACACACACATGCCTTTATATGCAGACCTCAACTGCATGGGGGGAACCCAGCATTCGGAATTGTGCACATCCACACCACTCATTACAAGTACTCATACCTCTCCTTCAAGTACCCTGGAGCTGAGTTTGGATGTTTGTACAGACCCGAGCAGAAACACAGGAGATGAGGGAGAGTGATAGGTGACAGCGAGACAGGCAGGTAGCAGAACCTAGTTTCCCAAAGCTGAAGGCTGTTATGGAGTTGAATGGCTTGTCTTTTGCAGTGGAGAGGTAGGAGTGGGTACTGGATACTCCGATCTTGCTTGCTTTCTCGGGTATGTTGTGAGAAGGAGGTTTTTTAAGTCCACAAGTTTGTCCTCTGTCCCCAGACAAAAAGGCATCTGCTCCCTGGTTCACCAGTCAAAGCCCCTCCAGGAGTCACCAGCCAGCAAGGCCACCCTGTCCTTCCCCTAATCCATTCTAGTTAGTCAGCTGGGTAGGTCCATCCGGAGCCTCAGTGCTGTCTGAGGCCGCCCCTTCTTTGGATTTCAGGCCCAAGTTCTGGGGCAAGTCTGAAACATATATTTTAAAATGCAGGTGAGGGACAGAGCCTGTCATCCCAGGCATCATTCTGTGCACTAGAACAGAGGCCCCTTCTGGGAAGAAGCCAGCAGCATCCTCCCCATATTCCTGCCACCCAGGTCAATGTTGCCTGAACTGTGGCATCATAAGGAATGTTTCCCAAGATGGTGAATGCAGGCAGAATCTGACACTGTGCGCCAGGCCTTAGAACTTGGAAGCTCTTAAGGCCATGGAAAGCCCTGGGTCTAAGGCAGGATGCACACAGAAACCTTCCCCTCCAGGCAAGCTCACCCTGGGTGCAGAAGGCCCCATCTGCACACACAGGGCACCTCTGGGCCTGTCGGCTTTTCCGCCCGGGCCAGGCCCTGTGTAAACCCCATGGCGAGACTGGAGATGGGGACAAAAGGAAATCGGAAGTCAAATTTAGTTTGGAACCAGTGTGAAATTCCATGCACGTTTCTCCCTAATCCGCCTGCCTCTGGAAATTGGACTTTCAAGTGAAGGCAAGTTTTCTGAAATTAGCTCTTTGGCTCCTCGGGCTCCGGCTGGCCTGGCCCAGAGTGGCAGAGGCACGGTCAGTCACACCATCGCAGGGAACTGGCGGGCTATTGGGCAGGACAAGGAGGCCTGAGGCCAGTGAGAACCTGGCTAGCAAAAGAAGGTGATTTTTTTTTGGCTTTTGTTTTCAAGTGTCAACCAGCTCTGAAAATGTCTTAGGGGCTGGAGAGATTCCTGTTGATTCCAAAAGTCGGGAAGAAATTTCAAGGAGAGAGATTGAGATCCATAAGGCAAGTCATAGAGTCACACAGACGCGAACACCGGTGGCGAGGAGAAGGTTCATCCCAACTGCGGGCCCTAAACTCCTCAGACTACCTCCTCCTTTGCTCTCTCTGCCCTCCCTGCCCTGAGTACGGTTGCCCCCAACTCCACCCTGCAAAAAGAAGACAAAACCTGTCGGCTGTGCTCTGGGTAGGTGGATGGTTGGTTTGGTGACCTTGTGTGTTTACTGTTAAAAAAAAAGTCACACAGACACACAACAACAGCAACTGGAAGATGCCAAACACACCCCAAGGACCCACGAGGGCTGCCGCAGGCTCTAATTCCTGCATCTCCTTCTGAAGAAACCAGCCAGAGCCCCCCTCCCCCTGTGCCCTCTGAGCCTTTCGTTCCGGACTTGGCTTCGGTTCTCCTCCGAAGGGCCTGTTCCCATCTTCCCACCCCCCACCCCCAACCCTCACCACCTCCAGGAAAAAGCTTCTACTCAGCCTTAAAATTCTGCCCCAGCTCCAGTGGCATAGTTGGAGGGGAAGTGAAGGCCCGGCGCTGCACCCCGGGCTGTGCCCCGGGGCGGACAAAAACACCAGTCTCCGGGAGTGATAAGAAAATGGAGAATACTGTATTTGCTTTAGAAAGTTTTTACATATAGATAAACACGCAGTTAAGATAACAGTAAAAGCGCCCTACGGGGAGTGAGAGATTTCTCCAAAGCAGCTAAGAAATACTTGAAATAGCTTTTGCATAAGAATACTACGGTCTCACTCTCCGCTTCCGCTAGCGATGGGGTCCCTCTTCCTAACCCAGCCCGCCACGCCACGCCTTGACTGCCAAGTCGACGCCAGGAACACTGAGTGGGAGGGGAACCCCGAAAAGGAAAGAGACAGGTGAGTGGGGAGGCAGGAAGGGGTGGGGAGGAGAATGCAAAAGGAAGAGGAGAAAAAGCAAATATCATATACAGGCAATTTCTACACATATATTACAAACTGGGAAAATGACCGATCATTAAGATATACATAATTCATATAAAATTTTGAAATAAAAATAAAAATCTGTTACAGTCATAACTATTCTTTTTCCACATTTATAACCAGTACCCACACAGGCAGTGACAGAGTGGAGAGAAAAAGGTGCTTACGAAGAAAATGATTGTCTGCTGAACAAAAAACAGAAGATTGCATTTTGTTTGACCAATACTTGGACTTAAAAACAGAGAAAGAAAGAAGAGCGAGAGAGGAAAAAAGAGAGCGAGCAACAAAAGGCGAGAAACATTTGCTATTTCCCTCTCAAGGAGTTCTTTTTTTTTTTTTTTAAACAAATTCTGAACGGAGATGGCGGTTTTATTTTATTTTTTCTCTTTTTTGTCTGTTTTGCTTTTGTCGTCTTGTCGTCGTGGTGGTGGTCGGTTTTTGTATAGTCGACTCTTTTTAAATCGTTTAAACTAGAGAGAATATTTTCCCAGATACAAATAAATCGTCATGCAGGTGGGGTGCCGGGTCCGTGGGAACCGAAAGGAGAAGCCGTGCTTGTCCTAGAAAGTATACAATTGTCACCTCTTTTATGTTTTCTGCCCGCAACATCAGCGTTTGTAACTGTCTGTTGGCGTCGCGGTCCTTTGGGGTGGCCGTGGTGGTAGATGGTGGTTGGGGTTGTTGATAGTTTGCGTTTAATTTGTTATTTTTCTTGGTTTTTATATATTTTTGGCTGGGGTGGAAGTGTGTGTTTACTTGTGTGTGTGTGTGTGTGTGTGTGTGTGTGTGTATGATTGTGTATCCTGATTTCGGTTTGTTCTGGGGATGGAGGAGGAAGAAGAGGAAGAGGAGGAGGGTGAGGAGGAGGAGGAGGAGGGGAAGGAGGGGGAGGGGGAGGAGGGCGGCCTTGGCTATCATACATCACATTCCGAGTCGCTGGAGGTTACCGAGAGGATGGAGGTGCCGGTGTCCGCGCGCTCCGTCAGGCTGGACACGCTGGTGGTGGGGCTGGCTGCCGTGGACGGCGACTCTGCGGAGCCGTGCGTGGGACAGCCGGGCTCGGCCAGCGAACGCATGCCGCTCGGCCCGATGGCCTGGTGTTGAAGCCTGCGGGAGACAGAGTGCGGCACCAGCCCTGACACAGCGGCTCCGCCATCCCGCTCAGTCAAGCCGCCTCCCCGCGCCCGCGGCCGCCGGTGCTCCCCAGCCTCCACAGCGCGCCCTTGGCCACCACCCGCGACTCGGATCCCGGCGCTCATTCCCTTCCCCTCCCCTGCCTCCAAGCCCCCGACTGCTCATTGAACGCCACAGAGCCCCCCAGCGCGGCGCTTGACTCGCGTCTCTCCTCCCCGGGGCTCTCTGGAGCTTCCCAAGGCTTCCCAGTTCGGAGCCGGCCGCCGAGGAGAGGTAGGACCCGTGGCCGGCCGCCTGGGGAGGCCTGGGAGCACAGCGCGGGAGGCCGCATCCCGAAACAGCACAAGTCCGCGAGGGACAGGGTGCTCCTTCCTCCCCAGCCGCTTGGGACTCTTCAGACTGAACCGGCTGCCCGGGAGAGGCCGGTCTCCGCAGTGGCTCCTGCCCCAGCTCCCCCGAACACACCGAGAGCTGCGGGTTGCTCACCCGCAGCCTCTGCGGAGTAGGACCCGCTTTCTGGGTTTGCTCTCTGGATCCCCGTGCTGAGCACAGGAGCAGGGGCAGAGAGAATGTAGAAGCCGGAAGCGGAAAAAGTAGGGAAGAGGTGCAACAGAGAAAGGAGAGAAAGCAGCAGGAAAGGGGTGCAGAGCAGTCTCCGTCTGCCCCTTTGCCGCAGCAGGCATGAGCGGCCTGGGGCCTAGAGTCTCTGAGTTCCTACAAGGAGGCTTCCCCCTGTCCCGGGCACTCCCCCGTCTCAGGCGAAAAACTGGCTCTGCGCGCAAAGGTGAGAGGGCCCAGGGCTCAGGCCTGGACCACCTAAACACAAACACTCATTCACTCCAGGAACTCAGCCCTGACCTCCAGCCCCTAGCAGCTGTCAGCAGTTGGGGCCCTGCTCCCTGTGGTACACCAGGCTCAGGGCCTTCAGAGGCCAGATAGGGACGCAGGCTTCTTACCAGGGCTTTCACCCCACTTTCTCCCTTCCCCCTTGCCTCCTCTTTTCCTCTAGTTATTTTTCTCCCTACCTCCAACAGGCCCAAGTGGGCTGACTGGCCAAGCCCAGGCAACTTTGTGACTTTGTGGCCAACGTGCTGGCAGTGAGGCTCTTCCTGCTCCTGGTGGCTTCCCAAATTAGTGGGCCAAGGCGGTGCTCCTTGACTGGGGCAGGAGGGCTGGCACCTGTGTGCACGTGTACACACACACACACACACACACACACACACACAAGGCCTCTCCACTCCCAGCCTGGTTGTCCAGCTCCTGGGCAGCCCATTTGCAATGCTGAAGGCGAGGCCTGCTCCACTGCGGTCGCCGACCTTTTTCCTTTTGTGGCAGAGACCCAGGTTCAGTTTCCTTTCCATGACATTGTGGATTCCTCCCCGGGTTTTTGCAGTGCATAGAAATAAGAACCAGATGGCAAGGGCGGCTTTCCTTCCTTCCCTGTCTGTAGGCTCCAGAGGATTGCGGAGCTGGGGACGGGCTGAGCAGGTGGCACGGGTGCAGGTCAGGGCTAGGGCTCCCAGGGCTGGGACCAGGGACTGTGGGCACTCAGGACCTCAAACACACACACACACACACACACACACACACACACACATACACACACTCTCTCTCTCTCTCTCCATCCTGCCCGAAGCCCTTCTCGGACAAAGTCGTCAAGAATCCCACTGCCCCGTACCTCTTCTGCGCGTTTGGGCAAGCGGAAACTTTCTCCAACTGGCCAGGGGGTCGCGGCTTCTCGCGCGCCCGGCAGCCATCGACACCCTGCCCCATTCGCCCCTATTTCAACCCCTGTCTCCCTCCCGGGCCCCAGAAACGGCAGCCAGGCCGCGGGCCCGCCACTGACCTGTTCTTGGCCGCCGCGGCGCGGTCGCGCTGCCTCCGGTTCTTAAACCAGTTGCCTACTTGTGTGGGAGTGAGGCCGGTGGCCTGCGCCAGTTCGCGTTTCTTGCTGGGGTTGGGGTAGGGGTCCTGCAGGTACCACTCCCGCAGCAGGCTCCGAGTCCGCTCCTTGAAGCAATGCGTCTTCTGCTCGCCGTCCCAGATGGTGCGCGGCAGCGGGAACTTCTTGCGCACGCGGTACTTGTCCACCGGGCCAAGCGGGCGGCCGCGCAGCTTCTCGGCCTCCTGGTAGTGCGCCTCGAGCCACATAGCCTGCAGCTTGCCGTGGGACTCCTTGGTGAACTTGTGGTTCTCCAGGATGTGGTAGAGGTCGCGGAAGTTGCCCGTGTGGAAGGCGACCACGGCGCGCGCGCGCAGGATCGACTCGTGCTTGTTGATGGCCTCGCACGCCCCGGGGGCCACGGGCAGCGACCAGAGGAAGCGGCCCAGCCGCTCGATGTCGCCCGTCTCCTCCAGCGTCTCGCAGACGCTGGCCACCTGCTCCGGCGAGAAGTTGAGGGTGGGCAGCTGGAACATGGACAACTCTTCCGGGGGGGCCCTGGAGCCGCCGCCGCTGCCGCCGCCGCCTGCTCCGCCAGCACCGCCGCCTCCCGCACAGTTCCCGCCGCCGCCGCCGCCGCCGCCGCCGCCGCCTCCCGCGCCGCCGCCGCCCGCACCGTTCCCGCCGCCGCTACTCGCCAGAAGTAGGGAGCGGTGATGAGGATCGGCGAAGTTTGGCAACAAGAAGTGGGAGGAATAGAGGTCTAGGGGGGAGCGGAATACCATGGACTGACCTGAGAGGAGAGGAGAAAATTCAGGGAGAGGAAGAGAGAGGGGAGGAAGAGGAGGAGAGGGGCGATGAGGACCAGGAGGAGGGAGAGGAGAGGGGGGAGGAGGAGAAGGAAAGGAGGGGGGAGCAGGAGGAGGAGGAGGAGGGGGAGGAGGAAGGGCGTAAGGGACACCCACACCCCACACACATCCACACACACACACACCCGCGCAGCCACATAGAGAGGGAGGAAGGAGAGCGGCCGGGTGCGCGCGCGCAGAGAGAGAACCCGAGACAGAGAGGGAGAGGGTGAGGGAGAGAGAGAGAGAGAGAGAAGAGCGAGAGCCAACCACCGCCGAGTCAAGATTCAGCGATTCCACAGCAATCGCCCTAATGACAACAGCCTCATAATATCTCCCCTAAATCCACAGTGAGTGCAGCATTGAAACATTTTGTTTCGCTTTTCTATTGGTCTGCGGCGTGTCGTTGTGGCGTTGCCACGGCAACCGCTGCCAATCACTGTCAGCCCTGCCAATCAATACCGAGAACGTAAGGACGGTTTTACCACTTAGCCAGAGTGGGGGGGAGGGGGAGAGGAGGAGAGAGGGAGAAGGGGGAGAAAGAGATTTTTTTTTTTAATCTTTGCAACTCTTAATCTCGGCACTTCCCCCTCTTTATCTCTCTCTTCTTTTTTCTCTCTCTCTCCCCCCTCTCTTTCTATGTCTCTGAGCTCCCTTCTTCCCTCTTCCCCAAAGAAGTTGATCCAGAAATTCAAAAGGCCATGGACAGAGAGTTGTGAATGGGATGAGCAATTAAAGGGGGGATTTTCTTGGGAAGTAAGAGGCTCCCCATGAAGCAGGAAGGCCGAGGGCCAGCCCTCAAGGAGAGGCCAAGGGCTGGCTAAGCAGGCACAGTTTGCACATGGTGTGCACGTCGGGCTACCTCTTTCTGCCTATGTGAGCACTAATAGTGGCGAGGAAGAAAGAAGAGATGAGATCATGGGGCCCACCACAAGCTGACCCTTTCTGCTGCTCCTGTGATTCCGGATTTTGGGGGGCATCTAACACCTGAGAGCCCGAGCTCAGGACTCAGGGTGTCAGAAGCTGCTCTGGTCTTTTCCGTGTGTGACCATTGGCTACATTTATCCCAATTCATCTGCATTGGATTTCACCCACTTCCCTTTACTCTACCCCTGGTCAAGGAGCCTTGATTTCCCCTATTGCTCTGTATTTTTAAATACCAGTAAAAATAACAGTACACTTCTTTTTATCTTAAAAAGCAAGCCACTTCTTTGTTCCCCACCCCAGACTTTAACTGTGTCCCCCATGGAGCTGAGAAGTCTGGAACCCTCTGGAGCCCCCTGACAAGCCCATGACTCCTAATCCTCCAAGGAACTCTGGACCTGCCTACAAGCCCCAGAAGGACACTCAAACTTTGGAGGATTCCTCAAAGAAGCAGATAGGCCTGAACACTGTGTGTTTGCTCATATTGTAAAGAAAAACAAAACCTATTTTATCTAAGCACAGTAACATGACAAACCTAAAACAAACCCCAAAAGGGCCCATAGAATAGAGAGAGCCCTCCCTCCCTCTGGCCACTGCAACCATCCCCCGGATCCAGGGCCGGTATGGGTATTTATTCTAAGGTATGTTGCTTTCAGCATCTTTAGCCGGGCCTCCCTTTGTGAGGCTTCTGTAACTATGGAAGTGTGATTTACGCAGATTTGTCAGGGTCAGAGACGTCTTTCCCCTGAGCACTGTGTATATTTAGACAAGACTCGGTTTGGTGTTAAAAAGTGTATATTTTGAATGAGTTCACACACAGTAGCCAACAATGACCACATTGTCGGCCCGTGTACAACGCGTATTGAAACGCAGCGTCCAGACTTCAACTAATCTGCCCTCAATAAAGCTGAAATAATTATCCTAAGCTGCCTTTCCAGAAGAAAAATCATTGAGGAATTCAAAACTCTTTAAAAAAAAAAAAAGATCTTTTCTACATTCCGATGCAGATCTGGGGGCGAGGCACCGAGTCCACACCACTTTGGAGATCTCAATGAGGGAGGAGAGAAAGAGATTGAGAAAGAATTTAAATAGGAAACTTAACGTGACTGGGGCTGTGAGTGTCCCACTCCTAAACCCCAGCTCAGGTCCTGCTAGGCCTTGACTCCCGCAGAGCCCTGCCTCCTGTGCAGAGAAGGGCGAGCTACCGCGGAGGCTCTACTCTGGCCGGGAGGCTCTGGGCTGGGAGAGGAGGCCCGCTATCCGCCTGCTCCGCCCTTGGCAGCCGAGGGTCGCTGGTCCGAAACCCAATGACTGAGGCAGGGAAATATTCGCTCAAAAGGAAGACCCGCCAAGGCCCACTTTGGGTGATCTCTCCCCTCCAAGTAGCTTGCTCCCGACCGTGGGTCCTTTTCCGTTCAGCTTCGAAGCTCTGGGCGGTCGTTCACAGCGGGCCCAGAAAGAGCCCTAAGGTTGGGACACAAAAACAGACGCTTCATCTTTTCTTCCCGATCCCTTTCTCTGGTAGGGGAAGGATTATAGGCTGAGGGGTGGGAGGGGGAAGGGGCAGGAGGAGGAAGCGGGGGAGGAAGGAATGAAAAAGGGGAGGGAGTGGGTATTGTGCCGCGTGTGGGGGGAGAATTCCTACGGGTGGGTTTCCGAATATTGTGTTCAACTTTTTGAAAGCAGCTCGTGACCCCGAAACTGCATCCCCTGGAGCCGAGGACCCAGGCGCCGGGCGGGCGGGTGAACCCAGCCAGTCCCCTCCCCGTCCCCACAACCCCCGCCTCCGGGTGGGGGCGACTCGGCCTCTCCCCGCCGCTGCCTAGCTAGCCCCGGAGGGAGCCTGGGCAGGTGCCGCGGGCTCTGCCGAAAGTGCTGAAATCGAAAACCGTCACCACTCCAGGAGAACTGAGGCAAGTGGGGCTGCGACTCAGCTCGGCGACACCCCTGTCCCCAGCCTTGGCCTGGGCGCCTGCCGATACGCCGCACCCCGCCGGCTAGGGTGGCAGCCGCGACTCGAGAGTGCAGAGCCGGACGGAGGGCGGCTTCGAGGCGCGCAGCTTTGTGCGCTGGGACAGGGCCCGGCGCCACGGGTCGGGCGGTCAGACCCGGGCTGTCAAGACACTTCCAGCAGAACCGAGCCCCGCGCCGCCCACGGAGCCCACCTCACGGCCCGGCGGCCGCCAGCGCTTCTCCGCTCTGGCCCGAAGCACGACGCCCGCCGCCGGGAGCCCGTAAGTTGAGAGTCGCGAGAGCTGGGGGGCTGAGGGGGTAGGCGGGATGGCCGGTCCTCGGCGCGGATGGCTGGTGGAGCTGGGAGCGCAGGCTCCGAGGGGTCCGGGTCTGGGAGTGCTGATGGTGTGGGGGAGGGGGCTATGGAGCACTAGAGCTTCCCCTCCCAAATTCCCAGGCGCTGGGCTTTGGGGAGGGGCGTAGGAGCCCAAGAACCTCGGATTCTGGGGCCCAGGAGCCTTTCCCGCCGTTCTGGGGGCCCGAGGCAGTAGGCAGAGAGCTGAGCCGGGAGGACATCTGGAGGGGTAGTGCGCAGGGGGCGCCAGCACCTAGGGTCTCTCAGAGTGTAGAGATTGGGATGAACGTGTCAGCCCGAGGGGCCTGTAAGTCTCCCCTGCCCTCTGGCCGCTCAGACTCCCGGATCTGGAACTTGGAGCCCGTACTGGCAGAGGTCACAAAATTGCCACCACCGTCTCTGCTTTAATCCTGGGCCGGGCAACCGGCAGAACTGCGTACAGGTGGGGCGGGGAGAAAGGGCGTTTGAGCCGGCGAGTGTCTTTCTCATACTAGGACCTACGGGACATTTATTTACAAGTTAGCCCCAAGCCCAGCAGTCTAACTCCACCGCGAGAGGTGCCTGAGAGACCCACTACTTCCTTGGCGTTATGCGGAAAGCCAAGAGGTCCGCAAACCTGCCGACGGGAGCAGCTACACCCACTGGGCCTTGCTCAGCTGTGGAGGGCCGGTTTGTACTGGGGGGGGGGGCGGGGGAAGTAACGGCCCTTCCGGCCCCCAGGATGTCAGGAGGCAGGGGCTGGTCCCGGGGCCCGCGGTTTGGGCCTCCCCGCAAGCTGCAAACCGAGGCGCTTGGCGTGGGCGGCCGATGAGGGCGCAGGGGAGTGCAGCACGTAGGCGGGGAGGCCTCGAAGCCCTTCAAGGACCCCGATTACTTTCCTTTGAATGAAAAACAACAACAACAACAACAACTGCTCCCTCCCTGCCCCCCCCCCCCCCGCCCCCCAGCCTTAGCCTCCCGGGACCCGCGCTCCGAGCGATTGTCGCCTGGGACAGTAAACACAGCTCAGTTGCCTCAACTTTCACCGCACATAAAAGTTCCTGGCGTGCGGAGAAATTTGAATATTTGATCAGCCCCTTTGAATGACCCTCATTAGCTTGGCGCCCTGCTAAGGCCCCGGCATCGCAAAAAAGCTGCTGGGCCCGGCATTTGTATGCCTTGTTAGCGCCGCTTAATGAAGCTGCCCCGACGGCTCAAAGGCGGCCTCCGGGGCGGGCGCTGCGCACCTCTCGGCACCCCACTCTGCCTAATGAGCCCCACCGCCCGCTGTAGGCCCCTCCACCCCCCACATCCTCAAACAAGACAAGTTTGGCTCTCTCTTGGGCCACCGCACCTCCCACTGCCAGGCTCAGGAGAGAGGGCACAATCGCTTCCCAGTTGGCTGTGTAGACCCAGCCCTGAGAGAGAGAGAGATGGGAGACTTGGGAGTTGTGAGTGATAGGGGCTGGGGAGGACGCCTGTGGCCTCAGGTTCTAGTCCAGGGAGTGTACTACCAATCTCTCCCAAGAGGGCTAATTTCAAATCATTTACCCTATTTCCTTAAAGATGCATCTGAACTAGTGCTGGGATGGCAGGAGGCAGATGTCCAGGGGAGGCTCAGTTTCCCATCTTCCTCCGTACCCAAGTTCCTTTGGGTTCCAAAGCCTAGGAGACGGGCTACTTCTCTGCAGAGATCTCTTGAGAGTTCCAGAACTGGTGTGCTAAGGCTTGAATTTGAGAAGGGTAGGCACACTCAACTCCTCAAACTATTGTTGCCCCTCCAACTCAGACCCCAAACAAACACAGCGGGCACTAGGAAAGTGATGTGTTATCGCCTACCTTGTCCCACGTCCCCTGCCCCAGAAAACCAAGCCTTCTCTGGTCTCCTTTAATCATGCTTCCAGTCCTTGGGAAGCTTAAAGAAAAACATTTAAGCAGGCTTTCCCTGTACAGGACCACTGGCTGCTAGGGCAAGATGGGACTAAAACAGGCCGGAGGGAGGACTATGTAAGGTAGTGGGACCAAAGCCACCAGCTACCTCCTGTTTTCTCAGTGGGACAAGTCACATGATTGGTCAGCAAATCTAAGGAGCACAGTTAAAAGTTGGGCTGAAAAAGGAGTAGACTCCCTCTCTGTTCCTTCTCTCCTCCCATGCCCAGTTCACTGGACAGTTGTCCCTCAAGATCCTTCCTTACACACCCAGCACTTGGGCTTTTAAGGGTTACTTTTGGGGCTTGGGAAGCGGTCTTCTCTCAGATCCACACTCTGGGCCTTTTGGAGATGCGCCCCACTACAAACTCACAATCCCTTAGATACACAGCTGGCTGGCCAGCTTGGTAACTTCAGGACCCTATTCCAGCATGGCCACCTCTAAGAATGAGTGGCACCCAGCCAGCCCTCACCCTCTGCCAAAAGGCCAGTGAGGCTCTGGGGTAGCGGAGCCTTCTAAGTCCTGGTCCGTTTCTTTCCCCCAGCTCAACGGGCATGCCCCGCCCCATTTCCCATCCCAGGACCCCCTAATTCAAGCCCAAACTGAGGATCTTTAGGGAATCACCTCTGCCCTGGGCAGGACGGTGCCTTGGGCCTTGATCCGTGCAAAGGGCAAAGGTAGGAACCGGCAAGCGAAGAATGAACGATGTTGGAGAGAAAGGGGACCTGAAGTAGGGGTAAAACTCAGCCCTATGGCCCTAAGGCCAGGCCCACCAACTGCTCAGGGGAGGAGGTGAAGGGAGGGGGCTAGGAGTCCGCAGGCATCGGTCGGGGCAGCAGGGACCTAAGGCGTCGGCGTGGGGGGCTAGATCCAGAGGAGAGGGGCGGGGAGGCGGGGGTCGGGGGAGCGCGCAGGACGGAGGGGGCGGTGGTACGGCTCTTTAAGAGCCACATGGCTGGCAGGAGAAGCGCGCGGCCTGGTGCTGGTAGCGCATTGACCCCGAAGGGGATTTAGCGGGAAGGGAGCGGCCGGGCTCCGGTGGCTTTGTCCGGGGGCGACCAGAGAGGCCGAGGCACAAGAATACCGAGCGACCGCGTCATGAAAGGCCGCGCCAAAGCGGCGGCGCTGCCGCTCTTGACTTCTGAGCAGGGCTTAGAAAGCTTGTCTCGGCTTAAGCCATACTGCCCGCGCTGGACCCTGAGCGCCGAGTCCGCGGACTCAGAGCCCCCGACCTCGGAGCGGAGAGATGAGGCGGAACTGGGGTGGCAGGGGACGTGGCAAAGCTGCTTTTGGCTCTACAGCCACCTGACCCTAGCTCAAGGGCTACTAGCCTGACTGGCAGCGCCAGGGGATGGCCAGAGCAAAAATTTTCCTTTTCCAACTTCGGCTTTTGATTTTGTGTGTCCACTTCGAGAAGCTGCGGAGCCGGCTGACCCCAAATGGATTCCCAACAGGTGGCCGGGTAAGTCCATTTAAAAATTTTGCTCCTCCATCACCTCCTCCCGGGCTTCCTTCCTTTTCCCCTACCACATTCCCCCTGCCCTTCTCTCTCCGAATTCCCTGTGCTCCTTCCTCAGGTGAAGGAAGGGAAGGTGGTGGTGGTGGTGGTGGCGGCGGCGGTGGTGAGAGGCGCGCTCTCCTTGAGGGTCCGCCGGCTCCCAGTTCCAGCCCAGGACTGCTGGCTGGCGGGTCCCGTGAAGCTCCACCCAGTACCCCTAGGTCCCAATCATCCTTAGCTCTGTTGTGGGCCCTGATACCCCAAGGTGTGTGTGTGTGTGTGTGTGTGTGTGTGCGCGCGCGCGCGCCGGGAGCGGGGAGGAGGGATGGGGGAGGCTGGATAGGGGAGGACGCGCCGGAGCATCTCAAGAGCAGGGCCGACAGGAGGGGGCGGGGGACCCCGTGGCCTGGCGGCCTTTGTGTGGGGGGTTTCAGCAGAAAACCAACTATACACCCTCTTTTATGGGAGACCCGGGATCGGGTCCGGGAGAGCCTGCGCCAGCTGTACAATAGCCCGAAGAAGAGCTTCTTGGCAGCCTCGGGTGGGGGAGTTGGAGGGGGCGAGCGAAGGGAGGAGGGGGAAGCGGAGAAAGGCAAAGGCAAGAAATTCCGGGCGTCCGAGTGAAAAGTCGGAAAATGTCCTCGGAGCGCGCGGGAAACAGAGGCGCGCGCGCTCGCGGGCGCACATCCTCTCTCTGTTACCCACTCACACACGCACTCACACCCACTCCACACAGGTTGCCCACGCACGCAGTCCTTGCAAGCGCGGGGTCTCGAGTCTCATCTCCCAAGCCGAGCCGCGAGCGGAGCCGCCCTCCTGCTCCCCCACCTCCCAGGCTGTCAAGAGCCCTTCCGCCCGGCCACCCGTCCCCCGAGAATGACTGGGGGAGCTGGGAGGGCCCCCAGGTCTGGGGCTCAGGGAAGATCTTACCTGCGAAAAGGTAAGGGAAGCCGGGAGCAGGAAGCAGCGGCGGATAAATATTCATTAGGAAGTGTAAGTGTCTCCTTTTAAACCGCGCGGCGCGCGCTCTCGCCCCTCTCTCTCTTTCCCTCCCTCCCTCTGTCCTCTTCTGAGGCTCTCTCCCCCTCTTGCTCAGCCTCCCCCCCCTTTCCTGCGAAATGCCGGGTGATTCCCCGTCTAGCTAACCTGTTGGGAAGCCTGAGCCCTGGGCAGCGCCTCCACAGCTGCTTTCCTTCGCTCTTGGGGCGCGCGATCCCCATCCTCCCTCCCTCCCTTCGCCCAGCCCCTCACCCCTCCTAAATTACTACATCATTAGCTTTATTTTCCAGGGGTAGGGGGTGGTAGAGGCGCAGCCCGGCGCATTTCCCCAAAGCAGGGTGAAAAGCTGGCGCGATCTGAGTCTGCCCCAACTCCATCCCCACTTCACATGCCCACCCTACAACCCCACCCAGTCTTCTTTTTTCCCCTCCTGCCATCTCCACCTCCATCCTAGATCAACCTAAGTCCCCCATCCCCCGTTCCCTCGCCGCCACCAATCTGGATCCTCGGCTGGGTCCGTAGTGAGATGCCAGGTCTGCAGGTCCAACCCTCCTGCCGAGATTGGAACTTCAATCTGCACTGGGTGTGGGGATAGCTCTCTGAGTCCCCCTTTCCCGCTTAGGTTTTGTAGCTTCACCCTGAGGGAACACCTGGGCACCTTGGGCTTTAGGATCAAAACGCGGGGTACACATTCAGTGCCTCACGTCGCCAGGCCTCAGGGCCCCAGGGCCATAAACCTTTGGCCGCGCCTGGGAGGCTGCGTGGAAGGTGGGGAAGAGGCGGCCTCACTTTATGCGACTGGGCATGAGAGAAAGATCCACCAAACGATGGACTGACAATGGCCTTTTATGAACAAACTGACCTGAAGTTACACGCAAGTCCGCATCTTTCTCCCACACGCTCAAGAGAAAATACATCAACAGGATTCCAGGAAGGCACAAGTCCTCGCACAATCCATCTGAGAATCGCTTGCAGCGGCAGGCAAGCACGCACACACCCCCATCCCCATCTCCTCTTGCCCCAGGCCAGCGCTTCTCCTGCCCCCGAGACTAGAAGGCCAGCGTGCTCACAAGGTGGCTCCCAGAAGAGGTGTATGTCGCTGGACTGTTGCAGGACGGCCTTGGCCACCCTTCTCCCCGCTCCAACCCTCTAGGCCACTCCAAGGGCTCCAAGAGATGGCGTGGTCCCAAAGCGTTAGGGGGTGGCAGGGCCGCTCTCCCGCAGCCCTCTGAGCTCCGGACGCCGAGGTGGGGGCGGGAGGAGGGGCCCGAGGGGGCGGGCCCAGGCAAGTTCCCAGTTACAAATACCGCTGTTCTTGGGAGGCCTAGCTGGAGAACTTCGCCCCCAAACAGCCTATTGCCTCCCACAAGGCACCGTGACTTCCACTGTTGGGTCCTACACTTTCCCCAGGATCCTGGGGCTCCTTAATCTGTTTGGTGGCCTGGAGGTGGGGTGTGGCCCGGAGCCACCAGGCGACCTAGTGACCCCGTCTCCACCCCTACCCCCATTTGGCGTGGCTCCGCCAAAATTCACTGAGACAAGTTTCGACCCTTCTAGAAGGGAGCAAGGTGCAGGATCGTCAGAGGGTCTGCCTCTTCCTGGAATGTGAAGAAGTTGGGCAGATGAAGATGCAAGAGAAGCCTAGAGGGCCCCGGGCTAGGAAGCCATATTAACCTTGCATCCCACCCAAAGCCCCGAGTTTGCATTTGCACACCTCTGTCCCATGCAGATCCAGTGGGTCGCACGTGCCAGGCTTAAGCTGAGTCACCTGACTGTACAAGAACTGTACAAGCAGTCCTACCTGAAAACACATGCTAGAATTAGAGGAGCACTAAGAACAGAATTTGAGGATAAAAGAAGTGTCCACTGGCAGAATCTTTCCAGCGCATGTCCCAGTTGTCCAGATGCTGACAAAAGCCACGGTGTCGTAGGAGAGTGACCCCAGGCACATGGGGGCATACGCACAGGAAGCCCCACATGGGGATATTGAGGGCCCATGGAGGATGCAGTCTTCGAAACCAAGGGGTTCCTCCTACAGGGATGTTGCCTCCCATGGGAAAGATTTTGTTGAGCGGACTGGGTGAAATGTTTGAGGTCAAGTCCAGGAGACTATAAAGAGCACCTCCCCCATCCCAAAGCTGACCCTTTTCCCTTGCTCCCGGCTGGTCTGGAAACACACAGAAGAGGGCAATCCAGGAAAGGTTGATTTGGACCAGGATGGTTTATTTGTTGTTATTATTATTGGTTTAGGAGATTGCATGCTGTGGGAGGATGAGAGAGCATAGGGACCTCACTCAGTGTGCACCCTAATCGGGTTCTTGAGTTGGGAGGGCCCTGATTTTGCCCCCGCCACCACTACTCTTATGCTAAATTCAGTCTTTAAAAAGAAGGCTAGCTCAACTCCACACTTCCCTGCGTTCACTTCCAGCCCAGTCCCTTTGTATAAAATAAGTCTGCAAAAGAAGGCTCCAAAGAACACTGAATTATTTTTATTAAACTAGTTTTCTTTGTGAGATATTGGGCAGTTCAAACCTCCTCCTCCCCTGTCCCAGGCAGGACCCCCGTCCGTGGGGGTTAGGATTTAAGAGGAGGGAGTGATTCCTAGAGTAGCTCTCCTAGAAAGGCCCAAGCAAGTGCACAGATTTGTTTTTGGTTCCATCTCCGTTTGCCTGCCTAGTGTGGGTGAACCTTCCAGACAGTAGCCACCATGGTTTTCCTGCACTGGATGCAGTGGTGCCCTTCGTTTCACTTCACTTCCCTCCCTGACTCTCTCTCTCTGTCTCTGAAAGTAGAGGGTAAGTTTGGGAAGATTGTTTTAGACAAAAAAAAAAAAAAAAAAAAAAAAAAAAAAAAAAAAAAGAAGAAGAAGAAGAAAGAAAGAAAGAAGAAAGAAGAAGAAGAAAGAGGACGTTCTGGGCCAGCAAGTCGGATGAACACCCTCCAAGGGGCCAAGGAAGGTCTGTCACCTGAAGAAGAGATGAACCATCTGGAAAACACGGCAGGAGGACACTTTTAAACAAATGTAGTTACCCTAGAAATGGAGGGGGTTTGGGAGTGTGAGTAGGGAAGAACTTTCTTTTGGGGGACAAACACTGTGTCCTTTGAATTTTTCCCAAAGATACACTCGATTCCTGGAAATTGTAGTTAGAGTTTGTTCTTGTAGCTGTTATAAATAATAAAGAGTGAATATCACGAAATTATTTTAGACTCAATCTTCCTTGGAAGGGCAGTTTCTTCCAAGACCTTTTTCTTTCCCCAGGTTTGTTTTTCCTATTCCCTGGTAAGAGTCCACCTGCTGACGCACCTCAGGGAGAGACCAAGACAGAGAGAGAGAAATGAATAAGGAGGAGACAGTTCTTCCCAAACCCAGAATGACTGCCATTCCCTGTAGCTGAGATTCATGGCACAAAGAAGCAGACTCCTTTACCTTGGGGGCATCTCTCCCCTCTTTGGGTAGTTTCTTTATTTTTTTTTTATTTTTTTTTTAAAGATTTTATTTATTTATTTGATAGAGAGAGATCACAAGTAGGCAGAGAGGCAGACAGAGAGAGAGAGGAGGAAGCAGGCTCCCTGCTGAGCAGAGAGCCCGATATGGGACTCGATCCCAGGACCCTGAGATCATGACCTGAGCCGAAGGCAGCGGCTTAACCCACTGAGCCACCCAGGCGCCCGGGTAGTTTCTTTAGAGCCTTCCTAATAGTACACAACAAACAGCATTTTAGAATTAAAGATGTTTGCTCTTACTTACCAATTAATTCTACAAAATCCTCCAAACTTGGCTAGTATGATTTATAAAATTGCCTGTAGGTAGCTAATGTCATTGCAACATTCATCACTCAAGCAGGAAAGCAGCTCGGTTTCTCATGCCCCACGTACAGTCGCTGGAGCGAATTTATTCTTCTCTGTGTTTCCTAAAAGCCCCGGTCAGTTCGGCCGGAGCCCCGGGACTCAGGGCAAAACCGCCTAGGTTTGTGACCCCTTGAGAGGATAGCACTGCGTTTTTAGGGTTTTTTTGCTGTTGTTGTTGTTGTAAGCAATTCTTGGTGATGGTGTGAGTTTCTGTCTTTTTCTCCCTCCCCAACCCCACCCCGTCTCTGTTTCTCTCTCTCTCTCTCTCTCCCTGTCTCTCTCTCTCCCAGGGAGCCCAGTAGAGTTGCTCGCCTCTTCCTCTGCAGAAACCCGCTGTCTAGATAGAAGCTAACCATTTCCGCTGCCCGGGGCAAAGGGCCGAACGTCGCAGTCCGGTCTTAGTCTAGGGCGGGAAAGGTGGGGGTGATGTATGCGGGTTGGGGAGGGGACAACCACCACCTTCGGCAATAAAATAAAATAACTAGATACCCCTTTAATCCCTTCCATTAACAATGTCAATGCGCTAGAGAGGCCGTCTCACCTCCAAAGGTGTCTTCGCCCCCGGAGGGCCCAGGCTTCCAGGCGCAGCCCAACACTGGGCCCGCGCGCCCGAGAGGAGGTGCTCCGACGGCAAAAATCCCATACATTTTTAACTACAGTGATTACTAAATTAATAGCAGGCACTAAGACAGATGTCAAAACGTCTTGAAAATGTTTATCTGTGAATAATTGAGAAGGTGGTGGGACGCATTATCTGATTGTGTAATGAAATATGTATGAGGAACAGCTGTTTGCGACAGTCCCCTCCCGCAGCCTCCTCAGCCGGGGCCCTTCTACTGGAAGCAGGAACCTCGGCGAATTTGGTGGTCCACTTGGGAGCCCGCTCCTCCCCTCTGGGGCTGCTGGCAGAGCTGTGGCTCCTGAGGCCCCGGAATCACCCCGTTTCCTTATGGAGGGCCTCGGTATGGAGTCACCCCCCCCCCCACCATGCCACGCACTTTTGGCTTTGGTGTGGGTGAGGCTTAACCACCGCCCCAGCGATTTTCGGAGGCCTTGGGCGGGTCCCGGGCTCGGCAGGCGAGACCCAAGGAGAGCCCGGGCTCGGGCGGCGGTGGAGGCCCGGAGGTCCGGAGGCCTGGCGTGCGGCGGTGGAGCTGCGCGGCCTGCTCGGCGGCTAGGGCCTGGGGCTCGGTGGCTCAGCGGGGCGGGCCCGAGGTCACCGCGGGGTGACGGGGCTCCCGTGAGGGCTTTGTTCGGCTCTCCTGCCACACTGCGCACTTCCTTCCAGCCCCCAGCCCATAGCCCCCCAGCCTCCGCGCCCGCCCTGTTTGTTTTTCCAGCTCCGCGCCCTCCGCGCGGACACGCAAACAGCCCTCGGGGCCGCGTCCGCTTCCCGAGGCCGTGGCCCAAGGCCGGCCCGAGTCCTGCTGGGGCCAGCACGGCGAGCTCCGGCCCCACAGCAAGCAGAGCGAGGGGGCGAGGGACTCTGGGGCCTTTCTGGAGCTCCGGGGCAGGGGGCGGGCGGATCGGGGACGTGGCCTAATGGAGTGCACGGCCTTGGCGGGCGGCCCAGGCCCAAGTCCCGGGCCCCGAAGCGGCCGGCGGGCCCCGGCCCCACCCCGAGGCCGGCAGCAGCGCGACGGCCGTGTGGGGGCTAGACGAGAACGCCGGAAGGGGCCCCACCAGGCCTGGACCTTGAAGGCCGGGTCAGCCACACGATAAGCCCGCTGACCCCCGTGTGGGCGTGCTGTCCCCGTCGTTGCTCTCCGGCTGCGTCGCACGGCGGTGGAACCGTGTCTCCGGCGCGGCACTGCCCGCGGCCCCCGCCGGGCCGTAGGCATGCCCGCGCCTCCGCCTCTGCGGCCTCCGGGCCCCTAGCCTCCCTGAGTCCAGGGGCCCCGTCCCTAGTCCCTGGCGCCCAGGAAGCATCGCCACGTAGCCTCCGGCCGCCCTGGCCCTTCCCTCGCCTCCACCCCTGACCGCTCCGGGGCCCAGGAGCTGAGGAGCGGGCTCCAGCTCGGCGAGCCCCGGCGCCCGGACACCGAGCTTCTTCGCGGTTTCCACCGCCAGCTCGTCGGGATGGGTTCGGGCGTTCTTTCTCCAGCGTCCCTCCTTTTACCTAATCCCTTATGCTTTTATTCTAATCCTGCACATTACAGTTAATCTGTAATGATACCGCTTCGGAGGAACCTGTTGCATACGAGGCATGGTAATTTGTAACCTTGGAAACAGTTTTAAATAAAGATTATAACAGTGATGTCGACTGTGTTTATTCTCCGCGCGGGGGGGGGGGGGGGGGGGGGTGGGGGGCCTGGCAGCCCCTTGGCGGAGAGGACAGAGTTTCGGAGAGAAGGACGGGAGCGAGGCGCGTGGGGCAGGTGGGAGCGGGCAGGGGTCCGGGAGGCGCAGAAGCGGCCAGAGCCCGTTCCGGTTGCTCCCGTCCTGCGCCTGCGATCTTTTTGAGTTTCCCCTTTTTGGAAATCTTGTGGTCTTAAACCGTGAGGCTTGGAGATAGAGCAATGGTTTGCAAAATTGTGGAAAACTTGGTGAACTTGAGCCACTGCGCTTTGCGAATTAGCATGCTGCCGAGCCCTGCGCCCCTGGGAGGCTGAAGCCGCCTAGAGTGGAGAAAGGGCGGCTCGCAGGACCCTTCGGCTGCAAGAAGGCTGAGCCGCTTCTGTACGGATCACAGCGCGCTCCGGAGCTTCCTCTGTTCAACACACTGCCGGCGGCGGCGGCAGCAACAGCAGCAGCAGCAGCAGCAGCAACCAAAAATTGTTCGCACACAGAAAGCAAAATTAAACATAATTGCTTTTATTTATCTATTACTTTAATATCATTAAAATATTTTTAGTTACTTTGTTCAAAATAGCATCCACTCTGATTATTACCTGCCATATCTGTTGATCTGCTCCTGTGTGTTCAGCACAGCAATATTAACAATTAAGAAAAAAGCACATCTTCTATATTGTATCTGTCAAGATATGTTACAATTTCCATTAACAAAAAAACATTATTCTTGTTGAAGAAGCTATGAAGCATATCTTTCATGAGAACTTTATTAGTAATCATAGTTGTCAAAAAGAATTAGATATGCATAGATTGTAGATGCAAAGGAAATATTAGATGCACAGAATAAAATATACAGTGGGATTGAGGCATAACTATTTTTCTTTTAAAAATAAATTTTTACTGAGGTGAAAAAAACCCCAAGCTATTAAGCTTACTTAAAAGATGGCTTTGTTGGTTTAATTATACTGTAGTTATTTTATAAATATGTTTCAAAGGAAGCTTGCCATATTGCATGTCAATGAGGACTGTAAAGAAAAGCTCACAAAAGCTAATGCATACCAAATACCAAATTTTAGTCATTAGCATTCCTATTTATTACAAACTAAAGGAACCTATTAACAGACAAGAATTTCTATTTAGCTACCATTACAATGTTTGGCCATTAAAATAAAAAGGGCAAAGTATATACGTATTTTTCCCCTTGGAACTATACATTCTTTTTGCCTGGAAGCTGGTGGAGAGATTGAGAGATGTTTCTGACTGGGGACACACAATTCTAAGGTGGGACTAGGCCAGAGGGCCCAGAACCACTATTTTTAGTTATCGAGCTTAATGCTATTCATTTGAAAGCAAGAAGAGTGCAGGCTGGGACAATGCAGGCTAGGGCTGCGTGGTAATCGCAGTCTGTGATGGGCCCTTTGTCTTTAATTTGTGTCAGAAGCATATGCAAATTATTAATTGTTTTTCCTCTGGGCCAGGGAGTGGATGGCCATGGTAATACTGCTTTTGTTTGGATATTAAAATTTCTTTAAATGCTCCCTAGACGGGGTACTTTCCCCGTGGA
This sequence comes from Mustela nigripes, assembly GCF_022355385.1. Classification (NCBI taxonomy): domain Eukaryota; kingdom Metazoa; phylum Chordata; class Mammalia; order Carnivora; family Mustelidae; genus Mustela; species Mustela nigripes. Next base: position 77,741,405 of record NC_081563.1, on the reverse strand, counting down.
AGATTCCCCTGGAAGGAAATCCCACCATGACAGTGAATACAAGCGTCTTAATTCTAAAAATACGCACATATTGATTTGTGTCATTTCAAAAACTTTTTTCCTTTTGAGCAAAAGCGGCAATTCTGCTCTCACACCGGCGGAAGTGAATATGTAAATATATTTTTCTGAATGCCAATTTGAGAGGGAAAGAACTTTTGAACAATTGTTACACTTAGAAACCTTAAAGATCTTTTTCTTCTTAAAATCGAGGCAGATCCCCCCCTCCCCACTTGTGTAGGGAAACAAGTAAATGTTACAGGAACTGAAAGGAAACATTTGGCATGATAAGAAATGTTATTTCAAATTATGGTAGGTGAGGCTTTTTGGAAGGGCCCAACAGGAAAAAAAATAAGAGTCACACTAGATTGTTGGACTCTGCCCACTTACCAAGGGACTGACAGCCCGGCTTTTCCTACCCTCACTTTCAATTCGGACGCGATGCATTCTGCCCGCTTTGGGGGACTTTTTGCTTTAAGAAGACAGAAAAATGTTAAGAAAGGTTCTTCCCTGAAAGGTCTATATGAAAACAACAGGTGTTAGAAGGCAGGAAGGGCATCTCTGAATTCCTGATTTTAAAAAGTCTCTCCATCAAAATTTATTAACATTTGCAACCCCACGCAAAATCTTCGTTTTCAACAGTAAAATTTGCTGTGCTGTTTTGGGGGAAGCGGTGGGTATTCTCTCCCCGCTGATTACTTGAGCATTGATAAAGGAAGGATAGTGCAATGATATCTACTTTTCCTTCAGGGAAATAACGAAAATTCGTGTACTAAGAAGCTTGGGTTCCTGAGTGCTGACAGTTCTAGAAAAGGAAATGTGAACTCTCCCCATTTCTAGCCCAATATATGTGGATGAAGAGTATAACCTTAAGTTTCTAAAGCCATATTTGACACAGAGTGGGGAAAACGGTTTTAGAAGTGTATCAAAAAGGGTGGTGACACCTGCCTTCAAACACCAGATTTCCACAATTACCATCTCCTTTGAGCCCAAATTAACCAGTCTGACTTTGCCTCCACTGCTGAAAGGGCCCCTATAATCTCAACTGGACACCCTCTTACCTCTCCCTCATCCACCTCCTTCCCCTTCATTGAATGCTAACTACTACCAATAGCCAAGGAGGAGAACGCTGTTTCTCATATATTTAAACCAAGTTGGTTTAAATCTCAAGTGTGTGAAAGATAACCTTGTTTTCAGTTGCTCTAAATCCCCTTTTAAGGAGCGTATTAGGGAAGACCATCTCTGAGATAAGTAAGATAGAGGCCATTTTCTCAGCGAGCTGGTACTTGTTGGGGGAGAGGAACATACACAGGTCAACAGCATAGAACAATGCTGTTTTATGGGTGTCCTGGCTGGGAGCACACTGGAGGGAAGCATGGGAGAAATCTCAGACGGCTTCCTGGAAATGGTGGGGCTTAAGTTGAGCCTTGAAAGCTGAGGATGATTTGAAATGGTGAGGAGAATGACATATAAGCAAAATTGGTTTCCAGTTAAGGTATAGTGACAGGTCTGATATAACATAGGCATTAAAAAGTGCTTCCTTAAATGAAAGACATTATTTAGAAGCCTGATAATAAATTCCTCAAAACATTTCTTTTTTAGGGTGGCCTGCCTGCTGTGTTAACTTGAACCTCTCTTATTTTTCTCCCCCATTAATGTTGAATCTTTTCCTCAGTTAGGCTGAGGGAGCTTATTCTGAAGTTAGGATGGGTCTAGGGCTCTTACAATGATGCCTGTTGAGAGCAGAGTGAGTATTCTTACTTAGAGGACATCTCTCTACAGGCAAACGTTCCCTCTACTGAAGTCTTGTTCACAGTCTTGCAAGGAGGGGATTCCTGAAATTCTAAGAGGTCTCCTATTTTTAACAAACCTTTCTCTCGTGGAACCAATTTAATGATTTTTTCCAAACATACTGGAATGCAAAATGGTGAAAGGGAGCTCGCTGGGTTTTTAAATGCAGAGCGGAGCAGAGTCCACTGAAAATGGCATGTGGATTAGAAACAAGGAAACCTGGTGGTGTTACTAATTAGTGGATGGGTAAAGTGGTTCACCCAACCTAGCTTTGCTTTTTCTCATCTGAAAGAGCCAATGCTGGCTACCCTCATCTGTAGGACTTGTTGTTTTGTTCCTTAAAGATACAATAGGAAGGTAAGTTTTCATATAGCTCTGGACCCCAGCTATCGCAGGATTTGGGTGATATTAATCAGCAATGAACAGGTTTTTTTTTTTCTTTCTTTTTTCTTTTTCTCCTGGAAACAGATGCTTATTATAGTTGGAGCTTGAAGATACAAATTTTAAACTACCACAACCAGAAAAATAAATAATCCTGGCAAAGGGGGAAATCGACATCCATATTATCTTTTCTTCAGAATATGTTTCATGTTTTTTTTTTAAGATTTTACTTATTTATTTGACAGAGAGAGAGATCACAAGTAGGTAGAGAGGCAGGCAGAGAGAGAGAGGAGGGAAAGCAGGCTCCCTGCTGAGCAGAGAGCTTGATGCGGGGCTCAGCTTGATCCCAGGACCCTGGGATCATGACCTGAGCAGAAGGCAGATGTTTAACCCACTGAGCCACCCAGGCACCCCTATGTTTCATGTTTTATGAGGTCTTTGGGTCTGGGACATGCAAGTCCCATGAGGGCACAGCAGAGAGGTCTTCGGAAAGTGTTTCAGCTGGGAAAGCAGTCCGAGCTCCTGTCTGGAGCAAAACATACTGTGTCTCCCTCCCCCTCCACTTGGCCCTCACCTCCACTTCAGCTCCAGAAATCTGCCTTTCTTTTACTGCTTCTCCACGTCCCTCCCCTTTTTTCCCCCAAAACAAACCACTGTTCCTTTCTAAACAAAGCAGGAAAGTCAACAAGTTGAGGGCAAATCAGTCTTCATAAACAGATATCTTTTGAGTTCTCAAGACCTAAAGAAAGGCCCTTCCATGGGAGGCACCACATTGAAAAGGGGGAAACACTAAGGGTTCCAGAACATTCTGTGATGTGTGCAGCTGAAGAAGAGCCAGCCTCCCACCTCTCCTCTATGTGCCATCTCTCCAAATTCATCAGAGGGAAGCTTGCCCTTCCAAGAGCCCGTTTTTGTCCGGGATGTAAAGTGTATTCAACTCCACCATATACAGGCTAAACAGTGTGAAGAGGGAAGTGTGGGAAGTTTGTCCACTGGCGCACCAAGCGGCAGAAACTGGGAGGCACGTTCGATAAAGGGCTTCTTGTACGGGAGCCCTATATTGTAGGATTCCCTCCAGTGAAAGCTGAACTGACCTCGGCTGGTGCAGACGATGTGCTTGGGCGCGCGTGTGGTGTATTTACGAGGCCAGATGTGAGGAGGAAAAAAGTATTGGATGACCCTGTGTGTATGTGCTGAGGAGGAGGAACCCCCAGAGATTAAAAACAGAACAGGGACTGGAATTTTATTTTAATTAGTCTCACATTTCCCTGGAGAGCTTTTCGGAGAATATGATCTTCTTTCCCATTTGCCTCCCCGTAGTCAACCTTGGAGATTCACCAAGCTGAGGAGGAAGAGGGGACCGCCTCGACCCCAGCTGCATTCTGAAGAAAACTTGGTCTTAGCTTCCCCAAATCCCAAATCACACGCAGGTAAAGTTTTGGCCCCGTGACCAAGTATCAAACAGAACCTGAATCCATTACTCGAATTTTCAAACCAGAGGACACACTGAAAAGCCCTTTCTTGAGTAAGAAATGGACAGTCTGGCTCAAGGGTGGCACATTGGGTCTTCTCTTGACATGGGGCGTGAGGACAGCACCCTCACGTCCTGGAACCCAGATCACATCTTCAACCACTCCTGGGTCACATGCAAGGGAGGGTAGACCAGGAGCCGGGGAGGGGTCCACGGAATCAGTGGAAGCAGCAAGAGGAGGGGACAAGAAACACCCCGCCGGGGGGCCCAGGAGACAAGGAAGTTTCTCTGCACACTAAAGGAAGGCACCCACCTGGGACAGAGAGGTCATGGGGTCCTTCCCTGAGCCACCGGCTGATGTCCTCATGAGGTCTCCAACCCTCAGTAGCACTCTCCAGCATGCGTCAGTATGGGTGGAAACGCTTCTTCGATCAAGTTTAACAACTTTCTGGTGTAACTTCTGAGAGGGCTGATTGCTTATTCATGCGGAAGCAAGACGCTCCATTCGTTTGGCCTGGTTTTGCTACTCTTTGTTGGGTTTGGGAGGCTGTTATGGTAGCGGCAAATGGCTTCTCAAGTGACATTTGCTGACATTCAGTGGAGCACATTTATCAGTATTCGCCAGCTCACCTCTACACACGCAGTCCATTTTGTTTTGTTCTTCATAGTAACCTCCTTGCCGACACCCGTGGCCTGAAAATGATAAATGGCAAGGAGGCAGATCTCTCCAGCTGCACTCAAATGTCACTGTGAAAAATCTTTAATGGACTAAGTGTAGCTCTTCACGTTACAACTTGTCAGGTCCTGAGAAATTCTAGAGTTTCTCCTTAATCCACAAGTCTTTGGAACCACACATCTGCAAGCAGAGACTAATTATAAGCTACACCAGTCAGACCGGAGCAAGCAGACACCAAGCAGAAAACATCTGATATCGGCTAATTCTTTTTTTTATTCTCATTCTTCTTCCTTTTTTTTTTTTTTTTTTTTTTTTTTTTTTTTTTTTGCTACTTCCATTCCTACTCAGAGAGTATGCCAGGTATGAGCAATTTGTTACTCTAATTAAGTGGGATAGAGTGCCCCCCCACACCAGCCCCCCAACCCCTGCCCCATGCAGGCTTAGAATCCAGTTGTACACTCAGCGTTCTCCTCCATGACGGCTTTTACTCTTCTCCTCCAAGACTTGAAATCACCAGGACTTCTCCCTACCTCCATGCCCCTCCAAAACAAAACAATGACAACAAAACTCCCAAATCAACAAATAAACAAAAAACCCCCACCTGATTCTGAATCATAAATCCTGGCTCCTAATGTTGGCCCTAATGGGGTGGTTCAGAGTGTCTGAAGCATCAGGCTGGAAGAGCCCTTTCTCCTGCCTCCGTAGCCATCCCTTTTCAGAGTATATGGTCATCCTTCAGCTCACCACCAAAGAAGCCCGCCATTTTCCTCCCCCGGGTGCATACCTGTCCACCACCACCATGCCGCTCTGGGGGCGGGGGGAGTAGCCTGTAGGCACTCACTCACCCCTGATTGTGGCTCCCTCACTCGAGTTCTACCTTTTCCTAGTCCCTGGAATGTGCTGCAAGGAGGAATCGGCCTTTGCCCACTGTAGTCAGTGGAGAATTTGTTGATTTGCATGTGTTTGAGATGTGTTCCAATGAAGACATCGTCCACAGTTCAACGGATTTTACAATCAATGTTGGAAGGTCAAAGGCATTGAGAAAGCGGTAACTGAAGCCACGGAGAATGACTTCTACCACCCACTGTGCCAGCCAAGTTAATCTTTGGCCAGCTGCTAAAGACTAAGATGTTTTGGATTTACTCCTGTTCCTTAAAGCCCCATCCAAGCTTTAAGCCTGATATCTGCTTCTAGATTCCTTGGTTTGAGCATCTCCTGAGCTCTCCTGTTTTGTTTTGTTTTGTTTCCTTAATATCATCCTTGGCTTTTCTTCTCCTTTTGGTTTGACCTCCTGTCTCTTGGGTTGAGTAACTATCTTATCTGGCTCCTAGGCCCCAGGGACCCTTGCAACAAGTATAGGTCTTTGGCCACATAGAGGCTCAACAATCAAATCGACTAACAATCAAAAATCTGCAAATGCCTCCGTTTCTGTATTTGTATGAACTGACATCACTCATATGTTGCACAAAGAATCACTGGGCACCTCTGTAGGACCCAGCCCTGTGAAGAACACAGTGTCCTGGTAAGTAAGAGAAGCACGGGAAACCCAGTCAAAATAGGATTATTAAAATGATGGGTGATGTTCAGTTAAGGACGACTCAGAGCGAAATGGCAGGAGTATTTGCTTCATAAAGGTCTGGGACTAGAAGGGAAGTGGCCATTATCACCCTCATTCACTCTTGCCTCTGTTTAGTTCATGCCTCTCTGCTGATTGACATTCTCTACTTCTTTGTGTGGATAGTGGACCACGGCCCTTTCCGTTCTAGAGCTTTTATATTCTCACGTAAGGTGACTAGCAGACCCCACCAACTCAGTTTTGTAATGGCCAAGTCCAAATTCCCTAGAGAGAGAGTCTGTATGTTCTGTTGGGTTGGAAGTCAACTGAGAGGACGGAGTGAGTCCTTATGTGGGTGGGGACTTGTCCTCAGAAGACAATGTTGTACGTTACATTGTCTAACGATCTAACCTTATTTCCTAACTAATTAGGAACTAAGAACAAGAGCCACACTGGGGTATAGAATCTTTAGGTTAAATCTTCTACGGGATATGGGATACCTGGGTGGCTCAGTAAGTTAAGCCTCTGCCTTCAGCTCTGGTCACCATCTCAGGGTCCTGAGATGGAGCCCCACATTGGTCTCTCTGCTCAGAGGGGCCCCTGCTTCCCCCTCTCTCTCTGCCTGCCTCTCTGCGTACTTGTGATCTCTCTCTGTCATAAATAAATAAATTAATTAATTTTTAAAAAAATGTTTTACAGGATGGAGGCGATAGCTCTTATTAGTTGCTGTCACACATAAGTAAATGAATTTATTGTGTTCTTTCCTGAGGTCTCAGGGACATTTGGAAATAACTGGGAAAACATTGAGAACTCAAGGGACTGTAGGGAGGACACTGTGAGTTGTTGAAAAGATTGCACTCTCCTTCCCAGGGCTCCGTGAGACATGTAGACAAGCAGGGGCAAGGGATTTGGGAAGCTGTGTCATGAAAGCCATTTGAACTTGAGGTTAGAAGAACATAAGCTCCTTGAGTGACTAAATCCACATGGCTTGGTATTTTGGTTGCTTAGATGGTTCATAGAAGAATTTAACAGGATTAAGGAAACAGGCACCCTCTCTCATGGCCCTGGGAGATTCCCTTGTTTGTCTGTTTGAAAACCTATGGACACTGTTTGCCTTTCTCTTCTTCTCATTTCCTAGAAGGTCAGCAGGGGAGGCCTGGGGGATCAAGGGAGTGAAGAGGAGTAGGTCATTCAGATCCAGGAAACGGGTCTCCCCAGGGACAGAATCAGAGATTTTGAGGACTAGGACCTTTATTTTTTGGCTTCACAGGGGCCACTAATTTAATCTGAAGGGCCCACCTCTGTAGCATCCTCTTCTTAGAAATCCCCTTTTGCATAAATTCAACCTCAACTTCATTCTCCCTGCTCACCAGCTGAGCTGAGGTTATTGGTCAGGGAATCAAACACCCAGACAGGGGGTCTGGTTCTGCCTCAGACATTGTTAGGGTCTTTGAAAGAGATAGAAATAATTCCTCATGAGATTTGAGCCCTGTCATCTACTGGGCCGGGGACAGGTGAGCCAGGTTGTCCCTGGCTTAGGAGCAAGGCTGTCATCCCCCCAAGGGCCAGGCCACAGGATATAATGTTTCGAGCCCCAGTTGCTGCCCTTCTCATAAAACAAGACTCAGGAAGGAGTTCTTCCCCGGGTTCCCATTGTTCCTCAGAGCAAAAGAAGCACTGGTGGAGTAAAAGAGAATTAGGAGACTTTGTTTCTTGTTCTAGCTCACTCATTCCATCATTCATTCATTCATCCAGCAAATATTCACTGAGTGCTTATCACAGCTGGCTAAACTCAGAGGATGTGCAATGAGTGAAGCAGACACAGTCCATTCCATTACCAGAAACATGGGCTCTTGCCATGCCTCAGTTTCCTGATCTGTAAAATGAGACGTTGGACTAAATGAGCTGTTCAGCCGGTATCCAAATCACCTGGAGGGCTTGTTAAAACATGGTTTGCTTGGCCTTACCTCCAGAAGTTCTGATTCAGTAGGCTTGAGAATTTGTCTTTCCAGCACATTCCCAGATGATCCTGGTGCTGCTGGTCCAGGACACCCTTGGAGAACCAATGGACTGGATGAGCCCTCAGTCCCCTTCTGGCTGTGACAGTCTGTGATGTGGATTGGCTGGTAGTCACGGGAGTAGCCCAAGCAGAAAGGGATTGTGGAAAGCCAGCCTGGAAATGGAAAAGTCCCGTTACGTTTCCTGAGCTTAGAGGTAAATGGATCAGAGATAAACCTTAACAGAACCACTGAAGTCTTTGCCTCATTATTTTTTTAAAAAGTGATTAAAAAGTAATTCCCTAACATGAAAGTTCAATCAGATGCTGGAGAAATTATTTCAACTTTCCATAGGGGGAAAAAAAAAGGCTCCACTAAAAAGCTACAAGGGTATTGATGTCTATTAAATATTTGCTTTTCTCTCTAGCCCACACTAGACTGAGTAATTTGTATTTGGCAGAAACCAGCTGCAATTACATTAGTCAATCCAAAAGCCCAACTTGCTCATACAAAATGCAAACAAATTAGTTAAAATGGCCTAATTAGTAGACTCTAAAAATACAAACTGAGGCTGGCAGCTTGATGTGTGTTAGTCGAGAACGCAGTCCTCCCGCCCAGGGAGGCCTGGAGCTCAGAAGACCACTGGTCTTCTCTTGGGGCCCTGAGAGTCAGTGACCCAGCCGGAGCCCCCCGAGGCTCTGCTGTAGGTAACCACATCCTCTCCTGGCCCAGTGCGTGGCCTCATCTTTGGCCAAGTGGATACAACGGGAAGAATGTGGGGTTTGAATGTAGACGAACCCAAACTTGAATCTCTCAACCCAGCTCCGGCTTTTAGACAAGTTGCTTGAGTTCCCTGAGCCTCTTGCTTCCTGTTTAAAATAAAAGTAATGAAGCTTGTACTGAAAAGTGGTTGTGAGAATTAACAATCATGTAAGTATGAGCCTGGCACTTGGGAGTTCTGTTATTAGTTAACGGAGGTCTGGGTTTCCTCTGCCTTCACATACCGGAAGGACCCTACAGGCCAGCCTTCTGACTCAGATGTGGGGCACTGGTGGGCAGTTTTGTAGATATTGGATGAGGTCATGACTCTCGGGTTTGACTGAGGTCAAGGATTCTATTCAGAGTATTGTGGTGTGACTAAGACAACTCATCTGTGCTGTAACTCAAGGGGCCACAGCCTACAGCCCCGATACACGCCTGGGTCACAGAATCAGAGAACTGGAAAGGACTGCAGATAATTGTCCTGTACGGGGATTCAAATCCCCACAGTGCATCAGGATCTCTTGGGGAGCTCATAAAAAAATGCTGGAGTCAAGACCCCTCTCCCAGAGATTCTAATTCAACCAGCTTGGGAGGGACCTAGGCATCAGTGTATTTTAATGTCTCCCTGGGGGATTCTAAATGAAGTCAAGGTTAAGAATCTTTCCTCGAATCCAAACCCTTTAATCTGTGGAAGAAAACAAAAACAAGCAGACATGCAACAAAAATCTTAAAAAACGCGCCAAGAAGCAAAACAGTGACAACCGAGAAACTCAGAAAGGTGTGAGTTATCTAAGGGCACACAGAATTAAGTTTTCCTAAATTTACTTCTTATGCAAATAGTTGGAGCAGATCCCTGGCTCCAATGGGAAGGGATGTTTGCAGGCTGCCTATAGAGTTGGGGCTTTCTACCAGATTCCTAAAGGAAGCTAGACTTCCGGCAACAACCAACATCTTGTATTTTCTAACACCTTTCCACCAAAGCACATTTCCTACCCAGTTTTGGTCATATCATCAGCCAGATTAAGACTGAAAGTCCCGGGGCGCCTGGGTGGCTCAGTGGTTTGGGCTGCTGCCTTTGACTCGGGTCATGATCTCAGGGTCCTGGGATCGAGCCCCGCATAGGGCTCCCTGCTCCGCAGGAAGCCTGCTTCCCTCTCTCTCTCTCTCTGCCTGCCTACTCGTGATCTCTGTCTGTCAAATAAATAAATAAAATCTTAAAAAAAAAAAAAAAAAGACTGAAAGTCCCGGGGAAGTTGCATAGACACAAGAGCGAGATGCCCAGGGTCAGGCATTGGACAAATCGAGAGTCCCTGCCAACTCTGCCCACCAGACTTTATGAATCATGTCAGACGGTTCTCATCCACTAGTAGATTCCATCCAAGAGCAGACAGCAAAGTTACACTTTGCACTTTACACTCTATCTACAAAGTTAGATAGAGAGGACCAGGGACAGAAGATTTCCTGAGTGAGTGGAGAGTTGTCTAATTCCCTTCCTGTGTGATACTTACCTCCAAAAGAGAATCTAAACCCTCAGGGGCTATTTATTTCTTTTGTCTCCTGCATTAGTAAGTGCTTTTCTGAATCCTGCCTCTGTACTCCTGGGTCTCTGCTGGCTCCAGCAGAGTGGGACACTTGGGCTCCAAGAGGTTAGAACCCAAGGAGAATCTAAGAGTTCCTTCACCCTGTGGGAAAAGGCAGGAAGCAATGGTTCCACTCTTGTCCCATTTTCCAACTCCAGGTTCCATCCTTGTCACCCCAGCTCCCAGACCCCAAACCTCAGGGACCATGGAGATACACTCTCATGTCTGATGGTGTGGCATTCAATAATAATTTCATCATTGCTTATGCTTGAATCTCTCTAAGTACCCTTTAGGTACAATTCACTTTCACAATTCAGATCATGGCAAGAAAGCAGGTAGAGGTTAGATCCCTGGATTTGCCTGCCTTCCTAAGTCAGATGTTAGCTCACTAATTCTTAGTCTTTATTTCCTTATCTCTAACACATCCTTTAAGGTTCAACAGTTCCTTCTAAGAACTACTTTAGCGGATTTCCACAATTTTTGAAATGTACGATTTGATCTTACAATATTTGCTAATTTCCTTAGTGAAGATCTGTTAGAAGAAAAATTAGTTTGTGTGAAATTCTTTGAAATGTATTTTTTTTAAATATAGAATTCGATATTGCAAAGTATTTTTTTTTCCCAGTACATTGAAGATATTTTTTTCCACTGTCCTCTTGGCTTTCGTTGTTGATATTGGGAAGTCAGTTGCTACTCCAATGATCGTTCCTTTGAAAATAATGTTTTTTTTTTTTTTTTCTCTCTGGCTGCTGTTGAGATTTTCTCTTTGTCTTTTGTGTTCTGTAATTGTAGTATGATATGCATGGGTGTATGATATGACATGCATGACTACTTTATTGTGTATTGATAAATATCAGTAGTAGGTTCAGACTGATAAACCAGACACAGACTTGGATAATTCAGATGATGTCTGCTTATCTTAAAAATACAGATGGGGCACCTGGGTGGTTCAGTGGGTTAAGCCTCTGCCTTCAGCTCAGATCATGATCTCAGGGTCCTCCTGGGATCAAGCCCCTAGCGGGAATAGAGCCTGCTTCCCCCTCTCTCTCTCTGCCTGCCTCTCTGCCTACTTGTGATTTGTCTGTCAAATAAATAAATAAAATCTTAAAAAATATATAAAAAATACAGATAGAAATCAGTGTAGTAAGAACACATAGCAGAGAGAGACAGAGGTATAAGCTCCTGGACCCTAATTTTCATGAGAGTATCTCCTTATAAATGGCAATTTCTAAATGAGTGAGTGTCACAGAAGACTCTCTTCAGAAAATATCTTCCTTTTCTAAGCTCAGTCTCATGAACAATCTTGGTGTTATACAATATAGAGTACAACCACAAAGCTCAGGACAGCATAATACAGCATGCAGGTATAAAGGGCTGCAATCCTTACTAATTACCCGCAGCTTGGTCTTAAACCTGTGACATGAAACTAGAACAAAGGTCAGGGACCAAAATGTCTCCATAAATCATACTAGGTACTGGGCCTTTACTACCATATAATTTTATCTTTTGTTTATCCTTCTTGGCATTTTGGGGGCTCAGAGTCTATGGAAAATTCTTATCTTTTTAAATCTTACCTTGCTTTACTCCTCTCCTTCCCTCTATATTTTCTTGAGATGTGCATAAAACATATTCATTCAATCCTACCTGATTCTTACATTTCTTTGACAGTATCTTTGTCTTTCTGAGCTGCATTCTGAATCTTTTTTTTTTTCCAGATCTATATTCTAGTTGTCTATTTGATCTATAGTCTAGGGGTCTAGCAGCACATTTAGTGTGTCTAATCTTCTGCTGAAGCCATCGATTGAGTTTTTAATTTCAACAGCTTTATTGATTGATTGATAGATAAAAACTCTGTTGGAATTCTTTTCCAGTCTGAGAATTTTTATAACCTCTGGATTCTAGTCATACTATTAATCCTTTCCATTATTTCTTTAACTGTATTAAACATAGTACTTTATGTTTTTATTTGATCATTTCGACATCTGAGGTCTCTGTGGGTTCGACTTTGCTGTTTGCTGACTCTTGCTAATGGTACTTTGCTTCCTTGAATGCTTTAAGATTTTTGACTGTGAGTTTGTAACTTTATAATTTTATCCATGGGAATTCTTTGAGGTCTGGCTTCAAGTTCCCTCAGAGAGGTAGCATCTGATTTCCTCGATATCTGGGGCCATAACTGATTTAGATTCACTTCCTCAAAATTTTAACTTGAGGCTTCCTGGACCACCCAGGGAATATAAACTTGATGTGCAAACCCATGGAAACCTGGCTGTGGTTATAAATTCTCAGAATAATGCTCTCCTCTACTCAGAATCAAAATTAGTCATATGTAATGTTCTCTCTCGTTCCTGTGGTAAAAATACAGTCTAGTTTATTTTTCATTTATCTTTACACAAGGAGCAATAATTTGGGGGGTCTCCATTTTAGACACAGGGGATCTTTACCAAATCCCCCATTGTAGATAAGCAGTTGGCTTTTTCTTCTTTCCCCCTTGCCCTGTGAGGCTGTGAAAACTGAAACCAAATCTTACATGATTTGGCAAATGCTCTCAAGGTCAAAGCCAACACCAGGGCTTCATTTATTTTTCTGAATTTTCACTTTCATCTACTTTTTGGACTGAGTAGTCCTTAGTTTCTTTCCAACTCATTAGTACATTTTATTTTAGTTTTTACTTTTTAAAGATTTTATTTATTTATCTGACAGACAGAGATCACAAGTAGGCAGAGAGGCAGGCAGAGAGAGAGAAGGAGGCAGGCTCCCCGCGGAGCAGAAAGCCAGATGCGTGGCTCAATCCCAGGACCCTGGGATCATGATTTGAGCTGAAGGCAGAGGCTTTAACCCACTGAGCCACCCAGGTGCCCCTCATTAGTATATTTTAAATGTTATTTTTATTTTATCCAGATTTTATAGTTGTTTCACAGGGAAGGTTGGCCAGGGTGTCTAGTTTGCTGTCTCATAAGAAATGGACATGGCCATCAACTATCTTTCTGATTTTGGGGAAACAATTGATCTCTCTCGACCTCAGTCTCCTCATCTATAAAATCACATTATTTCCCAAAGTCACTTAAGGATCAACTGAGATACTGTACAAGAAAGATCATTTAAATAATAAGGTAAAACAGTACACCAATATTAGAGCCCTTTGTGAATCGGTATCTGATAAGAGGGATTTCTTCTTCATTGAGATGAGTGAAGAAAGCTAGCACAGGCTATTTACAACCCAGGTCAGTATTCACATATTCGTCCAACAAAGATTTGCCAACCACCTGCTACCTGACACTTTCCTAGCCTGAGGTTTACCTGCTTCAATTATTTCTGGAAGGGCTGAATCCAAAACAAAGTTGTGGTTTACTTAAGAGTTAAAACAGGGGTGCCTGGGTGGCTCAGTGGGTTAAAGCCTCTGCCTTTGGCTCATGATCTCAGGGTCCTGGGATCGAGCCCTGCATCGATCCTCTCTCTGCTCTGCAGGGAGCCTGCTTCCTCCTCTCTCTGCCTGTCTCTCTGTCTACTTGTGATCTGTCTCTGTCAAAGAAATAAATAAAATCTTAAAAAAAAAAAAGAAGAGTTAAAACAAAACCCAGAAAACGTGTGCTGTTTACTTATATCTTTTTTTTCTCTTCTAAACCACAGACATACAAAAGACATGCCTTTTATCGTACATCCTCATATCCTTCGCTAGCCAAAAAACCATTTGCTTCTTTAAGAGTCCCGATACCCACTGGGAGTTTTTCTCAAGGACTGTTTGTTGTTGTTGTTGTTGTTAAGATGTTATTTAATTATTTGAGAGAGAGAGAGAGAGAGAAAGCATGCCTGCACGCACATGTGAGGGAGAGAGAGAGATAGAAAAAAAGAGAAAGGAGAGAGGGAGGGGGAAGAGAGGCAGAACGAGAATCAGAGTCCTTGCTGAGCAGGGAGCCTGATGCGGGGCTTGATCTCAGGACCCTGAGATCCGGACCTGAGCCAAAGGCAGACAGTTAACCGACTGAGCCACCCAGGCGCCCCTCAAGGACTGTTTTTGACTCAACTTATTTGTGTACAGTCGGGGCCAGCCCTGGGAGGGGCTGGCAGTTAGAAAACCAGGGTTCTAATTCCCTTTCCCACTACTTGACTGTTTGAGACTGGGCAAATCACACCCCTCAGTTCTCAATACCATAGTCCCATTCCTACAAAAAAAGGAATACTAATCCCAGCAGCGTTGTGAGGGTCAAGTGAAGTAATGCGTATGAGAATACCTTGGACCTTCTGAAACGTTCTACAATTTTGGGGGAAAGGAATCATGATTGCCCAGCATTGGAAATGATTTATTGTCATACTCCTTCCCCTACCCTCCCCCCACAACTAATGCTATCTCAGGCCACAAAGAATTTACAGGAACATTTTCTTAGAAGCCAGAATCTGAGAATGCTCAGAACTGTGTGTAATAGTGGGACACATCCCTGTTTGGCGGCAGGCCCCTGCCCCCAGGGAAGATCGCGTCCCCACTGCCCTTGGCTGCTGTAGCCCCTGTGTCTTTGCCTCTCCCCAGCTGCCTACCTCTCTGGGGCTTTGGCTCCTGAGAGAGGACAGCAGCCCTCCCACAGCTGGCCGGGCCAGACCTGCCTCTTCTGTGCTGGGCGCCGAGTGCCAGAGCCAGCTGATCCGCAAAGGGCTATGGTATCAGGGGGTCAGTGTCAGGACGTGCTGACTGCGGAGGACACAGTGACAGGCTGAGCTGGGGCAGTAATTAGACAGTGAGAGCTTCCTCCAGCAAGCTACAATCAATAGGTCTGCTTACCAAGGGAAAAAAAGATTAAAGTAAAGCAGATGGCAGAAGATAATAGCATCTCCTACTTAACTCGAGTTTTCTCTGGTCAAAGCCCTTTCACCACTGTTTTCTTATCTGGTCCACAGTCCTCCATTCCCAGATCCTCTGGTGGCTGTAGTTGCTGGTTTTGTAGGCAAGAAAGCTAAGGTACAGAGAGAGTAGCCGCCAGCCTTGCTGCTAGCCTTCCCATCATCTGTATCTCAGAGAGAATGCAAGCATATTGATTAATTCAACCCATTTTTATTGAGCACCTGCTATGTACCAAATACTGTTTCAGGCATGATGGATACAGTCATTATTGGGACAATGTCTTATTTCCACGGAGGCTTCTTTTCAGCAGGAGAAGATGACAATACACCAATAAATGAACAAGATAATTGCCATGAAGACCATAAAATAGAACAGTTTGATCAAGGGGAACCAGTAAGGTTAATTGAGCCCGGAAACAGCTCTATGGGTAGGGGACTTCGGAGCTAGGACCTGAATATCAAGAAGTTGCTTGAATGTCGAGAAGAAGAAGAATAATGAAGAAAGAGGCAAGAAAAGGGCAAATTAATAGTGAATAATAGTGCAATGGGTCTGTGGTCTGTCCATATTGAAAAAGGAAGCTGAGAAAGGAAGTTCTGTGAATCCCAGTGATGCTGCCCTGGAAAGTTAGAACTTCCGTCTGGAGCTAGCTTCTCAGGCTACCAGCTTTTCTTTACTCCTCACCTCAGATTACTCATCTGTGAAATGGACACAATGATGTCAGTCACCAATTGAGACAACTGCGCCTGGAGGTCACGGTGAAGAGTTTTGAAGCGTTAAATGCGTGTTATCCCACCACACCAGCAAGGGCTTGCAAATTCCTTAGACACATAGTGAATATTAAATATTTCCTCCTTTAAATAATGTTACCAAGATAGCTATAAGTTAAGACACTCTAGGGGTGCCCAGCTGGCTCTGGCTGGCTTAGTTTATGGAGCATGTGATTCTTGATCTTGGGGTTGTGAGTTTGAGCTGCATGTTGGGTGTAGAGATTGCTTAGAAAATCTTAAAAAAAAAAAAAAAAAAAAAGGTGAGCCACTCTGTTCTTACTTGGATTAAATTCAGGTTGGTCTATTTGGACATGATGGCATCAACTTCCTAAGGCTTTCTTTTAATGACACCATTATCTCTTAACTTCATATAGCTTACTCTACTGTAAAGAGCCCTTTGAGAGCTTGTAGAAGACATCTACTAGATGATAAGCCCCTGAAGGCAGGGACCTTTTCTTACTCATCTATGTCCACATAGTAAGGGCACAATAATTGTTTGTGAAATGGACAGGTGAACGACACTGTTTTTGTCCCCACCCCAACCCTTTTTCCCATCTCCCATCTTCATGTATCAGGTGAGGAAACTGAGGCACAGAGAATTTGAGAGACTTTCAGTCTCTACACAGACTCACTTGACTTGACTGGAAAATTTTTCTTGGTACCTCTAACCTCAGCAGCAGCAGAAGCATAGACGAAGTTTTCAGAGACAGACACCAAAGTAGTAGAGATTTCTCTCTGCTTAGCGAAATAAGTCAAGCGGAGAAAGACAACTATCATATGATCTCCCTGATATGAGGAAGTGGTGATGCAACATGGGGGCTTAAGTGGGTACGAGAAGAATAAATGAAACAAGATGGGATTGGGGGGAGACAAACCATAAGTGACTCTTAATCTCACAAAACAAACTGAGGGTTGCTGGGGGGAGGGGGTTTGGGAGAAGGGGGTGGGATTATGGACATTGGGGAGGGTATGTGCTTTGGTGAGTGCTGTGAAGTGTGTAAACCTGGTGATTCACACACCTGTACCCCTGGGGATAAAAATATATGTTTATAAAAAATAAAAAATTATAATAAATAAATAAATAAATAAATAAAATCTTTTAAAAATTTTTAAAAATTAAAAAATAAAAAGGAAAAAAAAAAAAAGCCCGAGGCAGGAAGGTCAAATCACTTCTCCTACGCACCGGTTCTCACTCTTGGTTGCACGCTGGAATCACCTGGAAAACTTTAAAAAGCACTATTGGCTATGCCCTACTGCCAGAGATCTTGATTCAGGTTTTCCAGGATGTGGCCTGGACACCAAGATATTGAAAATCTCTGCAGATGGTTTTGTGCTCCAGCTAAGACTGAGAATGAGGATCTATAATGGGCCATCTCAGGTGAGTGAAGGAGGAGGATGCTAATACAAGGTAGAAGAGAATGTGTCCTTTCCTCGACAGTCTGCACTCTCTGTGCTGGGACAGTTGTTTCCTTGAAAGGGACCAACCATCCACTTTTTTGTCTTAGTTTTTGCACTGAAAGTCTGCCCCCGAACCCCTGCCCCCGGCAACCTTCAGTTCCAGCCAAACCAGAACAGCTGATAACTCTACTACCTTGATCCCAGTGCAGGTTGGCTCAGGTCTGCATAATGAAAGTAGGGGAAGTTGGGGGGTGGCAAGCAGTAAAGGGAGTGAAGAAATAAGCCTACGAGGGCCAGGATCTGTGATCCGTCCAATGTACGATTACTTCATGGTCCCCTAATTTCATGGAAGTCCATCAGTTCAAAAACACTTGATATGAATAACCTTTTCTTTATAAAACTGAAAAGGTGGCCAACTTTCATCCCGGGATTGAAATAGTAGGGGATCCAGCCAAGCCTCTGAACTTGAAGCAGGCTCTGTGAGTCCCAAAGAATCTGTGCACATTTTATGAGCAGGCTTGAGACTCAGAATCGGTGTGATTTGATGCCTTTTGCACACAGACATTGGAGCATGGTGGCCCCCGGGAGGCTTCTGAGTTCAACTGACACCTGTCATACACTAAATCTTTCATTGAACACTCTTCATGTGCCAGACCCTGTGCCTGGGCTCATGCCCAAGATGAATGAAGGTGGTGGGTATGAACACCGTTAAGGGGTTCTTTGGTGTAGGACTGGGTGGAGGGTGGCTAGGCTGGCCCAGCTTGGGTATCCAAAGAAGAGAAAACAGCTTAGCCAGCTTCACAGAGAGTGGGACCCTGTTTTATTGATCATATTATAAAGGACAAATCATGCCAGCGTGAACAGTGGCCATCAGCCAGGAATCTGACATAATTAAATGTGCAGAAATCACTTACAAGATGACCTCACAGACCCCCATCATCCCCGAAGTGGACCAGACACACGGATGGAAACAGACCATCTTACTTTCTTTTTGCTCAGGCCTCCATTCCACCTCACCCTTGCCGCCCTGGAGGGACCTCATTTGAAAAGTTTCCTATTGGCCTTCGGTGCTCTGGTTTTTCAGAGGGAAGGAAAACACCTATTAAAAATGTTCGTTCCGGGCGGATGGCTGCTTCCAGCAGCCTCTGGGGCTGGCGTAATGAATCTAGAATCCTCGGTCCTTGCCCAAATCTCAATGGCTAGTAATTAAATTTCCGCTAACAGTTTGTTTTATCGGCTCAGTTAGCTTGTTGACATATAATAGGGGGCTGCTGAGAGGTACAGCTAGTTAATGATTTTCTTTTACATATTGATATTAGTACCTGGCGTGGGAACATCTCCTCTTCAGAATATGATTACTATTTTGAAATCTTAAGCACAGGAGGGAAATGCGTTTCTATAAATTAAACAAGAAGTTCTGAGAACTTCTATCTTCCGTTCCCATCCAGACACTAATGCATCTCATTTACTTTGTGCTGTTCCCCCGAGTTATCTGTGTCATGCAGGCCACTCTTGCATGTCGCATTAACTATCTGCTGAAAAAAGCTCGAAGTGTGCTGGTAACGGTGCCCTGAGCCAGGATGCAAGGTAGGGAGCAAAACAGAGAAAATTTATCACTGTTACATTTCCAGTTGCTTGGATATTTTCCTTTGAAGAGGAGAAGAACCCATGTCAGCTGAAGATGGGGCCATAATGAAACCGATAGAGCATTCACGATGGCCTTGGAGCCCACACCAGTCGTCCTTTGTTTCTTTTCCCCATCCTGAAACTGCAAGACACCAACTATCTCTGCAAACCAGGGGTGGGGGTCCTATGCCATCCACTCACTCCTGAAATGATTGAATTTTGGGGGATTCGTTACTGATATGAATGGCTCCTCCAATGGAAAGCTCCCAGTTCTCTGGGGGTGGGTTGGAGAAGGCACACCCTCTGGCCTCTGTCTCTGGTTCCCCAGGGCGAGGTCTTCCTGTTACTAATTCCAGTGTGGGGAAGGAGGGCAGTCCAGAGCCGGCTTCATCTCCGGAGTGGCCGCCCCTTAACGCGTGTGTCTTTACACAGACTGACAAACATGTTCCCCGCATACCCCAGAGTGACAGTTACAGGGTCAAGGGGGGACAGATGTCCCGGTCTGAAAATTCCTCCTGTGTGTCGAGGAGACCAGCCACCTGGAGCGGTGATAGGCACTGGGATGTACAGGGTCTGAAACGGAGTTGATGTGATGTCATTTTGGCTCTCTCTTAACCTGGTTATCTCTCGCCAAGACTTCACGTCTGATTAGTCCGCTTGGAGGGGACAGCAGGCTTTATCAGCCTCCCTGCCCAACACTCCCGTCAACCTCAGAAATGCAGTGAAGGAATTTAAGATGAAGTGTCACCTCTTCCGATCAAATTCTTGCGTGAGCCACCCCCCCACCCCAAGTCCCGGGCCTTCCTTGGAAAACACGAATCAAGGGGAGGAAGTGAGGTTTCGGCTGGCTTCAACCTGGGGATGTGTTCCACAGTTCCATCTTCCCGAGTTAGTGTCTCCTGGCTGGCTCTGGGCTGTCTCCTGGGAGTTCTCTTTGTCAGCCACGAGGGTGAGGGGGGGATGGGCAGGACGTCAGTGCCCCCAGCAAGCCCCACGAGTGTGCAGCTCGCAGGAAGAGTCAGGGCCTCTGGAGACTGGCAAGGCAGCTCCTACTGATATCCCTGTCTGAGCGGGGGAGATCATCCAGTAAACTGCTGACGACCGTAAATCCTCCCTCGCCCCCTCCTCTTTACCTCCTCGGGTTAATTTTGCCACTGTAGCTCCAGGGTCCCTGGCAAAGCCCAGACCACACAGGGTGTTTTAGGGCCCTGATCTTGCCCAGTTTCCTGGCAAAGGAGGGAGGCTGGCTCCTGGGCCTGTTTCATACTCTGAAACCCACCCCTCGTCCCTCTGGCTGCAGTGGTTTTTCCTACAGTGGATCTGTGCCCTTCATTCTCCCTGAGGAAAAGGATGTGTGACGGCAGGGTTGGCCATCAGAAACAATATGGTGCCCAAGAAATACCATTGGCATTGGTTGGTTCTTCCCCGGGCAAGCGCCTGCTCAAACTCATCCCCTACTCCCCACCCTGTGGGCATCGAGTGCTTCTATGATGCCCACATCCCTCTTCTTGTAAGAAAACTCCATGCCCAAAGTGGGGCTTGAACTTATAACCTGGAGATCAAGAGTCACATGCTCTACTGACTCAGCCAGCCAGGCACTCCAATGATGCCCCAATCCTTTTACCAGGAGCAAGACTATAAGCTTACTTATAGTGGCATATCAGAAACTCGGTGTATGGCCCTCACTCTTAGCTAATCTGATTTTTAAAAAGAAGAACCAGTAAAGACCAGTGTTTAATCCAGGAGAAATGAGTCTCTAATGGTGGAGTTGCAGCCTCCAGAAGATCTGACATTTTGGAACCCTGGTGAAATATTTATCAGCGTCTGTTGGATCACACTCTCTGAATATTGGGAAGATGGGGATTACACCATCACGTTTGCTTCTTAACTCTTGTCAGAGCTACAGGATGTGACGTTCGAGGACACATAGATAGTGCCAAACAAGCAGTAAGCCACGTAGCATAATGTCATTATTTTCTGCAAGAGGATGTAGTTTCGCTTAGAGAGCAAAGTCTAAACCATCGACAATTTAGCCCAAGAAGAAGAGTCTGCCGGCTGACCTTGAAACAGGAATTCTGGCTCACTAAATTCCATGTCCGCTCCCAGGAACGCTTCTGCCCTTTGATGCTCTGTCCTCAGCAGGAACAATATGTCCACCTTTGCCTCCTGTCTCAGACAGAGCTGGGTTGCAGGAGACATAAACCCCTTTGTAGATTTTAAGCAGGAAGGTGTTTTGCACAGAGTTGAATATGAAGCCATTTAGAAGGGCTGCAGGAGGGGCTCAGTCAGTTAAGCATCTGCCTTCAGCTCAGGTCATGATCCTGGGGTTCTGGGATCGAGCCCCACATTGGGCTCCCTGCTTGGCAGGGAGCCTACTTCTACTTCTCCCTCTGCCTCTCCATCTGCTTGTGCTCACTTGCTCTTTTTCTCTCTCTCAAATAAAAATAAATTAAAAAATCTTAAAAAAGAAGGTTTGCAGGAACTGGTTTTAGCTGGTTCCAGGGACGACTCCTAGAACATCACCACGGAACTGACCCTCCAGGGAGCTGCTGCTTCTGCCACTCCCCGAGAGGCAGGAATCAGGAGAGCAGAACTGGAATAAGTCCAAGAGCACATCATCGAGGTGGGAGCCAGGAGTCGGGGGCACCTCTGACCCAGCTGCCTCTCACCTCCACCTGGGACACTGGGGATCTGTGCCAAAAGCCTCAATATTTCTCTGACTGTGCTTGCCAGGAGTGATAGCCGAAGGAAGGAAGATGCACCCCCCTTCACCCCACCCCCACCCGCTGCCCCTTCCAGATCTCGTAAGTGTGTATATAGTCGGCAGAATGTGATGGGCACCCAGCGGGAGTCACTGTAGAGCTTCATGCTCCATTCCTTAGCAGAGCTGAGACAGAGTGGCACTCTCCAAGACTTCAGTAACTTTGGAAGAGGACAAAAGGGCAACAAACATAAAAGTGTAAGGAATTTAAACAGCCCACATAGCTTTCCCATATACACTCCTGTTAGTGTCTTGAGGAACATTCACTCTTGCCCCAAAGATGAGCACCTGGGACCATCCCAGGGACAGGCTCTACTCCTTTCACCCGCACTGTCTTCTTTCAGGTCATGGTAATAAAGATAGGGAATCCCCGCCCCTCCCACTAGGGTCTGTCCTTTTTACTCACTTTGCCATGGAGTAGCTGTGCCTCCCTTTCTGGTATTGGCAACTGGAAAAGACTCATCCTTCAGATGAAACCCACTTACTAACCAAAGTGGATAGGATAGTATAGATAGGATGCTAGGGGGATATTGGCTAGGATGCTTTGGGTTGCAAGCAGAAAAAATAAGCCCATCAAACCAGCTGGAAAACATGACTTGGATTTATTGTTTTATATAAACCCCAGAGAAGGTGGACTTTAGAGGCAGCTTGATTACAGAATTAACTCTATTTCTCTGCATTTCTCTGGGCTTTACCTTCCTCTGTGTCGGTATAGGCTGACTTCCCTCATGGCCACAAGATGGCTGCAGAAACACAAAGGACAATATATTCTTCCTTCACTCTAGGGAAGATGGAAGGTATCTTTCCCAAATCGCCCCTCAATAGTCCTGAGTTTCTCTCTGATCGAATCACCTGCAAACTGGTCATCAGGTCCTGGCCTACACCTGCTGTTCTCTGACCCTCTTATGTTGTGGAAGGAACTAATTCCACCCAGTTGATTTGCTTGTTACCCTCTGGTCAAGGAGATGATGGTGAGGATGATCGTAAAGTTACTAAAAATAATAGCTAATATGTATTAAATAGCTAATATATTATTGAGCTGGGATACAACCCACTTGCAGAGACTGTGGCTGGCTTTCATTTTGCCGCCCTGGGAACCGAACTGCACACCGACCCCACATTGAGCTTCAGATATGAAGCACATGCATGGGGATCAGGGGCAGGTTGGCCTATCTGGTGATTATGGGTGAGGTTGGTGCTGGGGCGTGGGTGGAATCAAAAGTTGAGTTCATGGGGCTTCTGAACAGCCAGGTGTCCTGACCACCATCTCTCTGACTGAAACACATGTGGCTTCAGAACCCAGGGAAACAGGTTTCTACTTGTGTGCTGTGCCCCAATGTCAAACGTGAGATCCCTTCCCTTTCCACCCAGGGAATTCCTGCAGGAAATAGCACAGGAAAGGTCTGCATTTGGGTGAGGTAGACTAAGTTTTAACTTTGGCTGTGCCCCGTAGCAACCACATAACAGCTTTCCTGAGCCTCAGCTTCCTTGTCTACACACGGGCATCCTGCTACCTCCTAGATCACAGGGTGCTTGTGAGAACGGAACCAATAATGTCAGCAGATGGCCTGGAACAATGTCTGGCACACTGGTGTTTCTTAACCATCTCTTCCCCCTTGACTCCCAAGGAATCAAAATGGGCACCGACCTGGTAGATATTGTTGTCTGGCTGCCTCTAAGGTACCAGCTACCCTCCTTAGAAGTTCAGGACACCTGCTGTTATTTGGAAGAATGTGGACATTGACATTAAGTCAATATTGAAAGCCTATGATGTCTGTACCTAGTACTATTTAAGGTGCTGTGGGGTGGGCAGGAGAATGGGAAATTGGTGGTCTTTGCTTTCAAGGAACTCAACTTGGTTGGTTCACTAAGATTTATGCCAATGAGGATCCAGGAAATCATGTCTTTGGGCTTCTTTGGCCTCCTGTGATCTTCTGGATCAATGTCAAGGTTGGAATTGTACTGTCCTTTTAACTGCTGAAGATAGTCATAGTCATGTGACAGTGTGCCCTCTGAAATGCTTCCTTCACTCTGGACAAAACTGTAAAGGTGGCCAGATTTGGCCACAGGGCTTCTGAGCTCAGCTGTCCTCGCCTGACCTCCCAGGGACCTCTCTCATCTCCTTCCTTCCAGCCTCTTTCCCAGGAACATTATTTGAGCAGCAAATTCTTGGGCTAAGGTTATTAGAAGTCAAATGCTTAAGGAGTTTTTGCCTGTGATATTGGATTGTTAATAAAGAACTCTCAAAGACTCCAATTCTGGCTGATGACTTAATTTTATAAGCTCTGAGTTGAGAGACACTCTGGAGCATATGACCTAGGTCTGGTCAAGGAGATGATGGTAAGGATGATCATAAAGTCACTAAAAATAATAGCTAATATGTATTAAATATTTGCTATGTACTAAGCATTGTTCTAAGACCCTTGTATATATTGGCTTAGTCGATCCTCACAGCAACCTTATGAGATAGGCACTGTTACTAAGACAGTTTTTTGGGCATTCCAACAGAGACACAGAACTTTCCCAGGTGCACACAGGTAGTAAGTGGAAGAGCCTATGTGTGAGCTCAGAGCCTGAGACCACTACTGTCCCTCTATGAGATACAGGGGAACATCTGCTATAGTTTCAATGGAAAGAATTTTTTCATAACAAAAGAGCAGTACAAGGAAAATAACCCATTTGCCCCCCACCGCCCTATTCCTTGTATGTTCTCTCTCTCTCTCTTTCTTTTCTTTTTCTTCTCTTTTTTTTTTTTAGATTTTACTTATTTATTTTTTTTTTTTTGAGAGAGATCACAGTAGGCAGAGAGGTAGGCAGAGAGAGGGGGGAAGCAGGCTCCCCACTAAGCAGAGACCCCAATGTGGGGCTTGATACCAGGACCCTGAGATCATGACCCGAGCCGAAGGCAGAGGCTTAACACACTGAGCCACCCAGGCGCCCCATTTCCTTGCATGATCTTGAGCTAAGGAGCAATAGCAGCCATTTTGTAACCACGAGACAACAGCTTGAGGACAAAAGCCAAGAAGTTCAAGACAGGGGAATAAGAATGCAAACAACCCAGTCCCCTGATGACGGTACCGAGTTGTTAAACCAACCGTTGGACCACCTATCTCTGAACTTCTTTCAAATAAACAATTAAAATCCTTACCAGTAAACTATAGTGGGTCAGATCTTCTATTACCTGAATCCAAAAT
The DNA here is from genome assembly GCF_022355385.1 of Mustela nigripes. Taxonomy (NCBI): domain Eukaryota; kingdom Metazoa; phylum Chordata; class Mammalia; order Carnivora; family Mustelidae; genus Mustela; species Mustela nigripes. The sequence goes on along the minus strand of NC_081563.1, from coordinate 77,716,579 downwards.
CTTCACCGAGATGGAGGTTTTCCATGTTGCGGCTTGAAAAACTTTTCCACAAGGGCAGCCATAAACCCAATAAAAATTTCTAACCCTTTTTGGCCCTTAGGTTATGGATACCAATTAATGTTGTTATTTTAGCAGCCTTGGCAACAAGAATCTTATCTTCAAGAGTAAGAGTTGGAAAAATACCTTGTGGTCATGATTTGTATTACTATACAAATGTAACTTTCCCAAGTAAACCTGAACCCAGTTTCTGCCATGGCTCCGTTGGGCACTCACCATGGAGGGGGTGATGGTGGGGCAGGGTACAGAGCTGAATCAAAGAGCCCCACCAGAGCACTCTTCTTGGGGGCCACCGTCAGCATTTTCTCTGAGGTTCTGAGTCACTATCCGAGAGAGCATGGCTAGAGAGTTCCAAAGAGCTCTTGCAAGCGGGCAATTCTTTGAACATCATGAATCTCAGCTAAAGACGCATCCTCCACCTTGGGTTGAAATCAGGAATATCTACCTGCTTTATACCCACAGTGAGGACAATTACAAATTCAGCACAGTTCAGCCCAATCCAACCAAACCCACACTACTCAATACCGCACAGTGTAACACAGCACAAAGAACCCAAGGACCAGAACTAGAGCAGAAGTGTGTGTGCACGTGCTTGCCAGCAATGAACCTTTTCTTAGCTGCACGTGCCTTCCTTCCTGGGTGATTTTATTTTATTTTTACCATTGGAAGACTGCCACCTTCCTCATCAACAGCTCTCTCCTCCAGGGTAGTAGGAAGAAGTTGCCGTCAACAGGAGAAAGGTGCATCTTTTCCCAGGGGGTCCTGCCAGGGTCTGAGGTCCGGGGGCCTTCTCACTGGAACAGCACCAGGCTTTTGTCTCCCTTTTATAAGCTGATCACTCATATTTCTATATAGACATTTTAAAAACACTTGACTTTTTACAACACATCACTCAACCCCTTTTTTCCCATTAAGACGTTATTCTGTAACGTCTCTTTGCTATTTTTAGGACCATTGATTTCTTTTTGACTCATCCTGCCTGCGTTATTCGTGATGTCCTCAGACAATACTTTTGGTCCAACTCTTCTATCGACACCTAGCCGAGGCGTCCTGCTGATCAGTTAGCAGACACGGCAGGAGGGACGGGGCTGGGGAAGGAACCTCAGCTCCCGGGCCCCTCCTCTTCTTCCCCTGCAGAAATAATCATGATAACAGTAACGACACCACCGCCCTGCATTCACACAGAACATTGTACTTTTCAAAGAGCGTGCACCTTTCAATGAACAACACATAATATCTTTTCAAAGGATGAAAACAGAACAGTATGGCAGGCGAACAATTTTTGATTGGGGGAGGCAAGGGTGGGTAGCAGCTCTTGTACCCTGGGCTTCTTCCTTACAGGTTTCACATCTCTCTTGAGGAAGGGAAATCTATTCTGTTGATCACCTCATTTATTCCCAGGTCTCGTCCTGTGATTATACCGCTGCTCTGTACTCCTTGGCCCAATGTGGGCGGGGGTGGGGGACAGTTGCCTGCCAGCCCTCCACACATCTGAGGATGTAGAATTTTCTTAAAAGCCCTATACTCTAAAGCAAGTGATCTCCTCACTTTTTAGGTAATTTGGATTGCCATCAGATGCAGGGTGTTGACACAAAACTCCAGGAGAGGGCTTCCACTGGAAGGAAGCTGTGGCACAGTGGAAAGAGAACGGACTTGGTGTCAGGCAGCCTGAGTTAAAATCTTGGCTCTGCTGCTTAGTAGCTGTACAACACTGGTAAGGGGAACCCAGCTCTGCGCATAATGAAAGTTAAATGACTTGAATGTACGAAGAAGCACTTGGCCTATTGGAAAGTGACACATGAACACAAGGTAGAACACGAAGTGGAGGAGGGAGCTTGGGGATCTGCAGCCAGGCACTCCCGGTTCTGAATCGTGGCATTGCAAATTAGTTAACCACTCAATCTTGGGCAAGTTACCTAGCCTTTCTGAGTCCTACCTTCTGCATTTGTAAAATGGGGCTAACAGAATGGAGAGGAGCAACGCGAGATGCACAGCGCAATGACCCGCGGTCCTTCCCTTCCCTGATTCTCAATGAGAGCTGCTTTCACTCCCACTCTTACCCATCTCTTAAACCTTGGTCTGAGTTCCCTCCACACTAGAAGAGAAGAGAAGAGCACAGTGACGTGTCCATAAGTAATAATGAAAGATTTTTCCCATCAACTCATGCTCTGTACTACAGACAAGATCCAACAGGTGCATTAAGCTGTCTGCAAGCCTCTGCCCTTGGGAAACTGTTTAGGGCAGTGATCACAGCAAGTTCAAACAATAATGATAAAACATAAAAGATAAGGGGCAGATTTGCAAGTGGAAATGAGAGCCTTGCTTCAGGGGCATAGAAGTTTTCACCTCTGCTCCCCCGGGCTCTCCATATGCATCAGTGTAGTAAGCTTTTTTTTTTTTTTTTTTAAATCTTCTTGTCTGCTCGGAGTTTGGTGGTCCCACTCTAAAGTTAGTTTTAGGGGGCTGGTTGAATCTTGAAGCAAAAAGTAACATTTACTGAGATGTTTTCATTGCTCTGAGTCTAATGAAGCACACACACTCATGGTTCCATCTAGGACCACGTGATGTCGTTTACACTTTTCCCAAGCATATGTTGGGAGCAAGTGCCAGTGAGAAGAGCTGGTCATGGCTTCAGATAGATAGACGAGAAGACAAGACAACATGGAAAATCTTGGAGCAGAATGGCCGCTTCACTACTTATGGCAAAACTAGTGGAATCTGGAGATGTTTATTTTCAATTAGGAATAAAGGCATTGCTTGGATCAAATGCCCACAAAGACCCATTTCAATTTCGGTAATATTACAATTGAGTAAATACCTGACAGAAATTAGTATTTATGCTACCCAAAGGACACTTAAGAGAAAATCTTTGGCAACTTTCCTCATAATAGTCCCAAACTGGAAACAACTTACATGTCCATTTACAGGAGAATGGGTATATTCAAGCAGTAGAATATTGCACAGCAATACTGTACTGGTAAAACCAACAACATATTGTTGAGTGCAAGAAGCTAGATATACAAGAGCACAAACTACAGACCTTATTTAACTGATATGTAGATCAGCAACAGGCTAAATGAATCTTTGGTGACAGAGGTTACCTTCTGATGGTAGCAGTGAGGTACTGATTGGGGGGGTGGATGCAGGTACACGAGGAAGCGTGTGTGGTGCTGATGTAGAACTATCTCATTATTGCCTCTCTGAAAAGTGATTTGGAAATGGGATAAATTTAAAGGAGCCAGATTCTCTAAATCTGTGGTTCCACATTTCAAAAAAAGATTTCGCCGGCGGCCCCGTGAACATAAATCCTGAAAGGAGCCCAACATTCGTACTCATTTCAATTCAGTTATTAGCCTTTAAAATTCTGCAGTATATAACAATCATTAAAGCCTAGATGAGTTCTTTTCTTTTTTTCCTCAAGATTTTATGTATTTATTTGAGAGAGAGCGCACGCATGTGCACGGGCGGGGGTGGGGATAGGAGCGGCAGAGGGAGAGGGAGAAGCAGTCTCCCCACTGAGCAGAGAGCCCAAGGACAATGGAGGGTCCTGGACCCTGAGATCATAACCTGAGCCAAAGTCAGACGCTTAACCCACTGAGCACCCAGGCGCCCCACGAGCTGAGTTCTTTTCAACCATTTATGTAAGCTTATATTAGAATGAGCCGATTGCTGGTGAGCCACCATTTTATGATTTGGTTAACCCTGAGTCGACCAAAATATTAGTGGTGCGGATTCGCTAGGTGAGATTCAACCAAAGCCTTCTCCGAACTCAGGTGTCCGGGAGATTCAGAGACCTGGGCCCGGACCACAGGAGCACGCGGGGCCTTGGTTTTTGACTCGGGCTGAACTTCATCTGCTCTTTGGACTTGAGGCCTTTGAACTAAAGCGTGCCCTTGCAAGAGTTCCCGGTTTCCTTGTTTGGACTGGCGAGGAATGAGAAACACCATTCTTATGGTATTTCAGGCTCTTGTCTTCCTGTACAGTCCCTTCAGGAGGAAGTTCAGAAGGAGGCAAGGGTTCACACCAGCCCCACCCTTTACAGGCCATCCGGCCACCCCTTTGCCTTGAGCACGTCTCCCCTGACAGTTTCCCTCTGCCAACCTGAGCCCCCTTCACATTGTTTTTCTAATGCATGTCAGAACCTTTTTCATTTCTTGGGGGGGAAAAAAAGCGAAAAACAACCTCCAGAAGGATTTTTCTATTCTGACAGGAAATTTTATCATTTGTTTTAGCACAAATAATTATCACAGTAATAAAAACCTGGCAGCCATAGCGGATAACACTGTATTATAGAATTAAAGAGAGTAGAACTGAAGTGTTCTCACCAAAAAAGGGTAAAAACGTGAGGTGATGGATGTATTAATTAACTCGACAGGGGATCCTTTCACAATGTATACATATATCAAATCATCACGTTGTATGCTTTAAATAGCTTATGTCTTCTTTGTCAAGTATACTTCGGTAAAGATGAAAACATAAAAAAATTAAAGATTTAAAAATTAAATAACAACCTTGGGCATTTGGGGGACCCTCCTATCTTCAAAACCCTGCAAAATAGGTTGCAGTGGGTATGATTTCCCCCACTTTAATAAAGTGAAAACTGGGGCTCAGAGCGGTGAGCAGACTCACCCAAGGTTCAGCAGTGCGACTGTAGAGGAACTGGGGCTGGACTTGGCACTTTCCCATCATAGGCCCATCCTCGCCTTCTCCTTCTTCCTCCTCTGCCATTGCCCGCTTTGGAGGTAGAGACTTGCTTTGGGAGTGAGAAAACCCCGAGTGACTGGGGAGGTCATACTAAGATTTTGCTTCAGTTCCTATCAAGGACCTGGTGTGGCCTCTGAGGTCTGTTCTGTATCTCAGGGCCCGGCCCAGAACTTGAAACACACCGCTCCTCCGTCACTGAGTACCAAAGCAAGTACCGCTGCAAGCTGAGTCCTCCTGAGGTTCTAGCGAGGGGTGAAACCATGGAGCAGGGAGGACGGATTAGAGACTCTGGAGTCGGCTTGGCATCCTCTCATAATAACAATTACGACTGTTATTATTCATTGACAGCTTACTGTGTGCCAGCAACTTGAAAATTTTTACATGGATTGTCTCAGGAATACAGTGATTTTCTGAAATGGGTAATTTTTTTTATCACTGTTTTACAGGTGTGGAAAGCAGGGCTCAGATAAGTGGTTTGCCCGAGGTTACTCGGGCCATAGGGGAGGGTCAGGAGTCAAACTCAGGCCGTCCACATCCAGAGACCATGCTCTCGACATCCAAGCGGGTCCCTCCACAGAGAACCCATCCCAGGGCTAAGGGGATTTTCCAGGCAGCCCGAGGCTTCGGATGATCTGTTTCCCAGACTGATACCCCAGCTCCCACAACACCTCCTTCGGGTTTGGACTCTCCTTCCATTCCCTGCCCCTTCCATTTCTCACTTGCTTATTTGATTTTCTCATTCTTCCTATTTCCCATGTCTTTATTTGCTTACTTATTTATTTTAAAAGTTGTTTATTTATTTGTCAGAGAGAGAGAGAGAGAGAGGGAGCACACAAGCAAGCAGAGTGGCAGGCAAAGGCAGAAAGAGAAGCAGGCTCCCTGCCGAGCAAGGAACCAGATGTGGTCTTGATCCCAGGACTCTGGGATCACAATCTGAGCCGACACCAAGGGTCAACAAACTGTGCCACCCAGGTGCCCCTATTTCCCATGTTTTTAAAAGGCGGTCTCCTGGTACTTTCCCTCCTCTCCTCCTCTCTGTCCCTAGCTTTTTCTCTCACCTCTCCTCCTTTTCTTCTTGCCTATGCCTCCCCCCACCAGCTCTCTTTCTCCTGCAGCCATGTTGGAACAACCATAACTTAGAGCTGAAAATCCTCTGGAGGTGAGTTGAGGTGGCCCCAGAACCATCCGTCCCTTCTCCCATGCAGGATGAGTCAACCAGCCCAGTAGGTCACCTGTTCCTATTTAGTGGGCACACAATGGGGAGGAGAAGCAGACATTCACCGAACACCCACACTGCAAGTGTAAAAGACAACTGGACAAGGACAATTGGATAACACTGGCCCCCCCGCTAGCCTGAGAACAGTCCTAGCTAGCAGAATCTGCAGGAGGACTTTCTGCAAAGTCTGACACTGCTGTAGGTGCCATCACCATGGATCCCGTATTCACCACGATCCTCTGAGGTGGGTGCTACTGCTGGTCCCATTTGGTGCATGAGGAAACTGTATCATCGAGAAGTTAAATGCTTTGCTCAAGGTCACAAAGCTACTAAGGAGCAAGGGCAGAATTCAAACCCTGACTTTGGGTCCCAGAGCCTGTACCCTCAAGCTCTATGGTCTGTTGCTAAGAAGTCAGGGCAGACTTTCTTGAGGAGGGGAGCTGTGTTCAGGCTGCTGTAACAAAGTACCATGGACTGGGTGACTCATAACCCCCACATGTTTATTTCTCACAGTTTGAGGCTGGGAAGTCCAAGGTCAAGATCCTGGAAGATCTGGTTTCCACTGAGAGCCGCCTCCCCATTCATAGATGGTTGTCCTCTCTGTTGGCTGAAGGGCCAAGGGACCTCCCTGGGGGCTCTTCTGTAAGAGAACTAGTTTCCTTCATGAGGGTCCCACTCCCATGACCCAGTTGCATCTCAAAGGCCTTACCACTGAGTTGGCGATTAGGTGGTAAGGTGAAAAGTTTGGCAAGATACAAACCTTCAGTCTAGAGCAAGCTGGATTACCAAATAGGCACAAAATGTTGCCTTTCCCTCAAGCCCATGTCAAATGGGAGGCACCCCTAATCAATTAGAGCACCCCCTTTCTCAGAGGAACACTCAACCTCATATTCCTCAAGAAGGTACCCCAAGAAGCCACCTGCCCCACCAATTAATAAGAATTGACCCCAGAATTGAAACATAATTACCCTCTAGGTCTCGCTAATTCCAAACCAGCAGACAACCTTAAACCACTTGGATGTAGCTTTGAAGTACCTTCTCTGTGACTGGGAGGCAACCACACAGGTTAGGCACTTACTGTATATAACTGTTTTGTTTTCCCTACATGGAAGTTACTTGAGCTTCCTGGATCCATTCTCCGTTTTCTGGGAACAGAGTGCCAGGGAAGGGCAGAGGACCTGGCGGTCACATGTGCTTTATGAAGAGTGGTTTGGAGGATGAAAATTACCTGTGGACCCTGACCCAGCACAGGGCTCTCATGTGACTCACAGTCGGTAGTGCGCTTCATCATCGAACCAACTCAAGTTCCAACCCAGGGCCTCTGAGTCCTCATTGACTCACCGCCAAATCAAAATTATGCCCAGAATAGCAGCCATGGCTGGTCCTAAACATCAGCTTTGGAGCTGAGAATTCAAAACATCTGCTCAAGGGCTGACCTCCACACAACATCCCTCCTCGTATTCCCGCCCTGCCCAGCTGTTTGCCGGCAGAGCCCCGCTCCCTGTGAAAAGCCAGAGCAGAGGCCACTGTGCGATGGGGTAGGGATGGGGTGGGAGGGGTGCTGTGGTGGCCGGAACAGGGCCCCTGGTATCCCTCACACCTTAGACGAATTTTACTCCAGTCCTGCCATTGTTTCAAGGACTCACATTACATATTGTCTTTAAAAAAAAAAATGCATACATTTAATGTGGTTATACGTGTGTGAATAGATCGGTATGATATAAGCGATCTTTAGTAACCGATAATTACTACGTGTTAGCCATCTGCTATTCCTGAGGGTTTCTCCAAACCCTTTCATAAAAGCAAAATGATACTCTGCAGCCAAATTATATAACATTAACAGAATATTTTATATGCGAGAGGCTGTATTTCTTTACTTTTCATTCAACTAAAAATGTACACAGTCAGTAACAAGCCATTTCAGCTGCATATTTATCCAAAACATTTCATAGGCAAAAAAAGTCAAGTGAGAAAAATAACAGTTCAGCCACATGAGGGCTAGAAAAACACATTAGAAAAGGGATCCTCATTACAATAATAAACGAAAGCCCAATTAAGGCTGCCACATGCAGGGCAGGTCCAAACTTGGCAGGGAAAGCCGGTGCTTAGGAGGTTTTGCCCTTGACTTTGAGAGTGTCCCCAGCACCCTAACCAGCATTCCCAGACCGGGGCTGCAGCAGCTGCCATGGAGAGAACGTCAACTCCCGCCACTTTTCAGCCCCACGTTCTGGAAGGTGCTTCTTCAGTGTAGGCAGATCCTGCTTTCCAGGCACATCTGGACCCCCACCCTTATCAGCCTCTCATCCTCACTCTTCTGGAGCTTGCCAGAGGCAGGTGCACCAGGAAGAGTAGGGCCGAGGGACGCGGAGCTCCGTGTCCCACAGTGGCTGTGTGGGAAGACGCCTCTCAGCACCCATGAACCCGGGCCCCATCCCCTGTGATGGGAGGCACAGGGCATTTGTGTTCGTGGCATTTGCCAAGTGAGCGTGATGTGTGGAGCCATCGGGGAGAGGGAGGAGAGAGCTTTCACAGGTTTCTGCAGAGGGACGCAGGTGCAGTGTGGTGCTCATGCCCTACTCCCCTTGTCTAAGCCTCAATTTCTTCATGTGCAAAACGGGAACGTAATACTTACCTCTGGGGTCGTTTAAATGTGATTATATATGCCAAATGCAAACACAGTGTCTGGCCCATCAGAGTCACTTGATAAACGTTTGCTATTACTATTATTATTTGTATTATTAAAGATTTTCTTTATTTATTTGAGACAGAGAGACAGAGCTCAAGCAGGGGAGGGGCAGAGGGAGAAGCAGACGCATCATTGAGCAGGGAGTCCAACAGGGAGCTCGATCCCAGGACCCCAGGACCACAGTCTGAGCAGAAAGCAGACACTTAAGCGACTGAGCCACCCAGGCACCCCACACTATTATTATTTTTAAGCTCTGATCTTGTTGAGTAAATAAAGTATGACTACATGAAACCATAGGGGATAGTCACGCAACAACATAGCAGTGAGCGCAAAACACTCAAGTGTGTACTAAATGTGAGATGTTGAAAGGTCAGCAGAGGGAGGAGTGAGCAGAGGGCAGTTGGAGCAGAGCAGTGAGGGCTGCCTGGAAGAGGCAACTTCACAGGAGAACGTCTCTATTTCGGATCCTAGAGGACGCCAGGCATTGTAGTCCCTGGCAAGGGCGGGGAGGCCTTGGGGGCAGATTTCTCCCTCAGGCCTCACGCTTACCCCCAGGGCTCTGCTATCAGGTCAACAGTGGGGTCTATTTATGGTAACTTGGGCCCAATAGAATAGGCTTCCTTCCAGGGTGGATAATTGAGAAGGGTAGGGAATTCCTGGAGGCACTTCATGTCCTGTGTCAGCTGTTTACTTCTAATTAATCTTCTCAGAATTGCTCTATCCCTGCTTGCAGGAATTTCCATGGTTTACCTCCTGACTTCTTAAAGGGGTCGGGGCCTTTTTCATGCAAACATTCAAGAAACTCCCAGATAAGAGAAATATCTATTTATTTTAAACATGAATTTTTATGAAACACAGGAAAGAATGCCTTTCTTGGCCTGTTTGGGGATCAAATCTGCAACGCTGGTGTCGTGAATGTCATATTCTACCCACCTGATCTAACCAGCCACGGGTAGAAAATTTATTTTTGACCCGGTTCCATGGCTATGTCCCCTACCCATACGGAAGGACACAGAGAGGGAGAGGGGCCAAAAGGAGGACATACAGAGGAGAAGATGGGTTGAGAGAAGAGACCCGGATGACCAATGGCAAGACAAGGAAGACAGTGGACAGCATTTGGGCCTAAGCCCGATTGTGGAGACAATTCTGTTGTGCCCCTGCTGTGTGCGGCAGGATGCTGACCCAGCCACGCCCCACGTCCCACCTTTTTACCTGGATATCTAGCTCCCCAGAGCTGTTGGATCTATATATCCACACCTGTCTGCCCCTTCATTCAGCCGGCCTGGGCTTGGTGCTGACTCTCCAATTTAGGGTTCAAGTTCAGGAGGCAACTCTGCTGGGCTATCAACCCCTTCAGAGATCCATTTGGTTTGTAAGGCAAGTGAAACACAGAGGGCCTTATTCTCTGCCGTTTGACATGTGGCTAAAAGATTCAGTTTGAATTCAGTGTTAAAATCCAGTCTATTATAAACAGAGTAGCTATTTAAAGGAGCCCTGCATTTTAGAATGAGTAATTCATGTTAGTTTATCAGGCTCAGGAAGTTGGCATGTTAGGTTTTCTTAAAGTAGGATTACCTGTATGCTGTATACACTGTGAACACAGTCAATTAAAATGAGGGAGAGACAAAGGTTTATACCATAGATTTTGTAGCAAATGCTGAAGCAATGCTAAATTCAAGCAGTTAGGCTTGGTGTTCACTGAGCATTTACTATATACCTGACCGATGCAGGAAGTCATGGGGAATACAGAAGAAAACTTATTCCACCTCTGCAGGCTTCTGTTTCCTCATCTATACAATGAAGTATTGGAAGAAATGATGTCTCACATCTAGCCCTAGATATTCTATGATTAGTGGTGTGAACTGTGTCCCAAGGGGGTGCAGAATCTTGCTAGAAAAAAGCACAACAAACACCTTCCAATGAAATAATAATATTGTAGTGACTAGAGGTCAGGGAGAGAGAGGCTATTGGGGTTGGAGAAAACCTGAAAGTCTTTTCTCCAGTCGGTGAGAGAGATACCATCTTCTAAGATGGAGACAAATCTTTAGGGTCTAGGGGAGGGTTGAGTCAAGCTGAAGGGGACAAGCCTAGTGATGGTAGGGAGCCAAGAGGGTCCCTGCCTAACAAGGTTGTTGGAAAATTAAATGAGATAATATGTAAACATCCAGAACAGTGCCCAGTACATAGTAAGCACTAATTATATGTCCCAACACAACCAGTAGTGAGTGACAGACACATTGGATTACCTTCTGTTCAAACCGTGTGGGCATAACCCAGATGAGGAAGGAATCCCAGAGTAGCAGCTGGAGAGAGCTGTGGAGAGAGCCGGAATGGGGGTGGGGGTTTCCCCGAAGGACGAGCATTCCTCAGAGATGGAGAAGGGTATAGACCCGGCACAGAGATCCTCTCCTTTGAGCTGTTTATGCACAAAAATTGCTTGCCAGCCTGCATACATAAGAGATCTTGGAGAGCTCTTTAGACAAATTTCGAATTAAATTGACCTTTTGGCATGATCAAGAAGAATTTCACTTTTTTTAAAAAAAGATTTTATTTATTTATTTGATAAAGAGAAATCACAAATAGGCAGAGAGGCCGTCAGAGAGAGAAGGGGAAGCAGACTCCCTGCCTAGTGGAAAGCCTGATCCGGGGCTCAATCCCAGGACCCCAGGACCATGACCTGAGCCAAAGGTAGAGGCTTTAACCCACTGAGCCACCCAGGTGCCCATCACTTTTCTGTTGTTGTTGTTAATTCTATTTGTTTATTTGACAGAGAGAGATCACAAGTAGGAAGAGAAGAAGGTAGAGAGAGAGGGGAAAGCAAGCACCCCGCTGAGCAGAGAGCCTGATGGGGGGTGGGGGGATGCGGGGCTCCACCCCAGGAGCCTGAGATCATGACCTGGCCCAAGGGCAGAGACTTAACCCACTGAGCCATCCAGGTGCCCTGAATTTAACTTTTTTTTCCCCCTGAATTTCACTTTTGAAGGGAAATGAGTTCTGCACATTTTTTGTCCTTATTATTTTTAACTAAGGGACAATGTTGCTTATAAAACTGTCTGTGCCCTTCATGCTGTTCTCAAGAGGTGAGTGGGACCAGCAAACACTGTTTCTAAAGATGTCTCCAAACCAAAATGCCAAGAGGACTGGTTAAAGAACTTGCCTGACCTTCTACGATCACTTTTCATGACGTCCCGTGACTCAGTAGATTCCAAGGCAAGGATATTCACACAGGTCTCTCTCTTCTTTGAGTTCCAATTAATATTCTTATGAACTGTCGCTATCATTTATTGAGGCTTTACTATGATCCAGGTACATTTATAGCTTATTAAATCAGATTATAAATTACATCTTATGAGACATATGGAAACTGAGGTCCAGAGAGGCTAATAACTTGCCCAAAGTCACAGAGCTGGCAGTAGCAGAACTAGGACAAAGATCCAAGTCTGTCTGATTCTGATTCTCAGTAACTATACTCTCCTGCCTCCTGGATGCTGAAGCAGTTGGGGTCAGGAATACAAAGGGCACGTGAAGAAGATGGAAGAGAAAAAAATGGAAGGGCTCCAATGCTGCCTTGAAAAAGATGAAGGAAGATCAGAGGAGCAAAGGGAGCTGTAGAACAGTACTCCCTAAGGTCCATGGGTCAGAGGAACTGGCGCATCCTGCTTTGGCAAGATGGATTCCACAAACAGAGCTCACACCCCACAATCCTAAGTATTTAGGAGCCACATAGTGTGGCTACACAGGGCACCCTCAGCCTTTGCATCTCAACCATCTGGATTCACTGGGGTCTTGGGGGAGGGAGGAATCCCCATTCCCATCTTGAGGAGTAAAGGACCCAGAGATGGGTGGCAGCTGCCCAAGATTGGGATGTCATTGAATGGAAAAGCACTGGACGTTTGAAAGGGGGAGAGCTACAGAAAATAAAACCCTTCTTAGGAGTGCATTATCTGCAACAAAGCAAAGCAAATTTACAAGCATATTATGGAAACTGCGGGAGAGGGAAATCATAGAAAGTTTCTAGTGAACAAGGAAATTGGAAATGGAAATTGGAATCTCCCTGTACAGGGCCGATTATTATTAATTTGAACTGTGTAAAATGTTATTGATAGTGTCTGTTAGTATCTTCTTTCTGCTTTACCTTAGTGATTACACACATATTCAAGAGGGCTCCTTTTCAGCCTCCTTGCCCAAATCCTGTGTTTCTAAGAACATCTTAAATTTCTTAAACCCCAACTCTGCTGCATGGGGAATTCCCCTCCTGCCTGGAGAGAGCTTACTGCATATGTGATGTACTCCTGGTGGGCTGAAATGGTGCTTTTCCATCTCTGGAATCACAACCAGGCTACGTCTGGAATGGGCAAACAGTAAGTGCTCAATAAATGCCTGCTGTGTTTTGAACGCTTCTCAGTTTTGCCTCTCCTGGTTATGTGACAATTCCGAGACTCACACTGAAAGGCAGCACGAAAAGGCAGTCGGGTCCCAGTTTCTGCCAGGACGGGGCTCTGAGCAAAGGCCTGTCCCAGCGTGTGTGTGAGTGGGAGCAGAGGGTCGCCACAAGACTGGTGGGAGAGCCTGCCAGGATCTGCCTGACATCTCTCCATTTTCCCTGCGTTGGAGGCAGACAGAGGTAGGGATGAGCCCATCACAGCCAGGACAATTAAAATAAAGAGCGAGCTTACACATCCTGGGCCAAGCTGACACCCCTGAGAGACACAGAGATGGCTCAGGTCTGGCCTGGAAACAATTCACTTGGTGTGGACCCCAAACTTGGAGAAAAATTGAAGAGCAGAACAATTTCCCATTCACGGAGAAAATGAAGAGGCTGGGTATCTTTTCAATGAGTCAGCTGTAGGCAAAGGGATTTATTTATAATATTATTATTTGGTAGAAAAGAACTTACTATGGCCGAATGTAAAAAGTATTTTTTTGATAAGTTAAAGAGATTAAGAAAAATCGGGCCGATTTTGACAGAGAATGGTGTGTAAAGGAGAGGTGTTATCAGTGGGAATCTGGCACCAGCCCCGTTTTGTTATGGTGAAAAATATCAGTATTATTTACTAAGAAGATTAGGGTTGAATTGGAAGAGAGGCTGGTTGTTGTGTGCAGATGGAGATAAGATAAGGATTTTACCTTCTCTGCACAGCCAAACGCAGCGTACACAGCGCTGTTATCTCGGGCCTGGCAAGCAGGGGGATATTAAGATGTACGTTGTAATTACCAGTGGCAGGAGCAAATTTCATAGCGACTATTTTAAACCCTAATAAAACGCCGGCCTTTAATTATACAGCTTTGAAATATTTTTCTCAGTTAATTGCAACGGGGGAAAATAAAATCAACCTCATATTTGAAACTGATTCTCACAGGGAAAGCCCTCGGCCTGGCGTTCCAGCTGCCTCCGGGCGTGGAGCTGCAGGGCCAGAGGCTGCCGGAGCGCTGAGTTTCCAGGTTCCGTCGACCCCCTCCCTCCGTGGCCACCCCCCACCAACCTCATACGGGGAGGCGGAATTAGAACGGGTAAAGACTTTCCATGTAGAATTAGTCTCCCCCCACCCCGAAGCTGCTTTGCTCATTCTTGCTGGGGATGAAGCCTGATTTCTGGAAGCTGGAGGCAGGAGGGTGCAGGAGAGAAGAAAGGAGGGCTCCCGCAGGCCAGGAGGGGCTTCTACTCTAGACAGGTAGTCCCCTGGGGGGCTCCAGGTCGTGGGGCTCAATGCTGTGTGCCCCCCCACCCCACTAGGGTGCAAGTGAGGCTAGGTCCTGCTTTCAGGTTCAGAGATCAGGGTCTAGTGTCTTTAAGTCCTTCATCCACTGTGCCCTACGTTAATGATAGTAGTAACAGTAGCCGTGGTCACTGCTGCGATAGCTCCTGCATGCCAGGATGCTCTCATGCACCCGTCAGCCCACATATGCTTCCCGGCAGGAGGCAGGCACCTCTATGACTTACAGTTTTGTCTAAGATTTTAGACTGCTCCTGAGATCCAGGGAATCCAAGTAACTTGCCCGAGATGGCACCCAGCGTTGCCACCCTGGTCCGTCTGATCCAGGACCCTAGTCTTCATCAAGGACAAACTCACTTCTCCATCTATCGTCTCCTGCTCCTCGGGTCACCAGCTCTGACCCATGACAGGCATCCGTGACCTGGCTTCCCTGCTCCCCCATCCCCTTCCGAGCCCTGCACCTTGCACCTTTGCTCCAAACCGGCAAAGACCCTCATTGTCTGTAGGGTGTGATGTTGGATGACAGTCCAACATCACATCTGCCCCCAGGGCCCTCCAGGGTCTGGTCTTGATCACCTTTCCCCACTCATCACTCTCCTTCTTCCTCACTGGGACCTTCCAACCACAGAGGGCTGACATACTGCTCATGGACTGCTGAAAGGAACATGCTCGTGTCCCTACCTAGAACCCCTCAAATTTTCTCTCCTCAAGGCGCAGTTCAAACAACACTGCTTCTGAGCCAGACCGCTCCCAGCCACCGTGCAAGCCGCTCTGTGCTCCTTCATGCCCATGGCTGACCCTCTTACAGCACTTCCTTGCATCATTTAGAACAGAAGCTCCCGAGGACAGGGCTCGGCTCTGCTCTGCTCCCAAGACGGGCACACCCCATCATCTGAGCCTTGCGTGCTATCTGCTGAGTAATAATTGTCAGTTATCCTTTCGGATGTATGCTCCATTTGGCCCAGTGGATTGTAAGCTTCCCGATGGTGGGAACAGTATATGAATTCCTTTTACAATCCCAGCCCTGACCTGCAGAGGTGCCTTGTTGGAAAAGGGGCGAGCTGTGTACTTGGGTCAACCTTGGCAAAGCCTGTGAGCAAGGAAACAAGAGATGGCACAACCTTAACTCATCTGTGTCCCCTCCCATCTCATGACCCTGATATCCTCCTATGAGAAATGGGACCAGTAACACCTATCCTGTAGACTGTGGGGTGACTGGTTCCAAGGCCAATCCAGAGTGAGAAAGACTTGGTCAGGACGTATACACACCTGGTGTGCTGGGAAACAACTACCTCCTTCTCCCAGGGGCTGACAGACCCTTTAAAATCCATTCTGTTGGCTGATACCAAAAAGATCGCTCACCTTCCATTGCTGGCCTCTGGGCCCCAGCTGTGCGTCATGCTGTGGGGAGGTAAGAGGGTGCTCCCCTGTGGGTGTGAGGGTGATCTGGTGGTGACATCGGTCAGCCCACCGATTGCCAGGGTTGACTTGGCTGCTCTGGCTGGCTGGGCAGGTATCTCCTTCTGCAGTCACCCCTCCACGTGCCACCCCCACCCCCGCCCCCAAAGCTGTGCACTGGGTGGAAGAGGAAGACGTTCTTCGGTCAAGGGAGTACAAGTAGCTGTGCTCCCTGGCTGGAATCTCCAAACAAGCTTTCAAAGTCCATTTATAGGCGAATGTAAGGTAGTCAAGTTTCCAAGACTCCAGACACATCCAAATGGGGTGCCACACACATGTGAGAGTCTGGTTTTCTTGAAATAAAGAAAGAAATGGATGGAAGGAAGGGACTGGATGGGTCCTTCCAGAATCTTCTCTGGGGCTGATGTGAGGCAAGAGAGTGGGGTGCTGAAGTCTTTGTCCACAGCAAAAAGACAGCCCAGCCAGATACTCAGCTGTTTGGACGATTTCCCATTTGGGGCCAAGGGTAGATGTAGGCCCCTCCACCCAGGAAAGGCACTAATTTCACGATGAAAGGGGGATTGACTGAAGCCACGTAAGGGACCCATTAGTAGGCTATTTGTCACAGAACTATTATTTATGGGAGGAAGTTGCCTTCGGCGGGAGCACAGATAGCCGATGTCCTGTGTTACTATGATCTCTCTCCTGAACTCCCACACACACTCCTCCAGCTGAGCATGAAGCAAATTCTTCCTCTCTGCGAAATTACACCTTATCTTCTCAGAGTTAATATATTTAATTCCTTACGGAACCTCTCTGTGCCTTATAGCACCAAACTTGGTGACCTGAAAATAGATACTTGAATGTACCAGGAGCCCCCTTTCCCCAGAAAGAAGGACTCTTGAAGAGAAGAACTCATTGATGCACAATGATTGTCACCATCCGTACAAACATTCGTCAAGTACCGACTCAGTGCACCCATTTGTAAGGCTCTACTTCTATGATTGGTAATGGCAGCTAACGCCAGTGGAAAATACACATATTAAATATATGTATATATTTATTTATTTATTTATAAAAACCCTCCGAAGTGGATACTGTTATTACCATTGATGAGAAAACTGAGGTTTGGAGAAATGAAGTAACTTAGAGCTGGACACTGACTTCAGTCTCATTCTAAAGCTAAGCTTTTAACCCCTGAGTCCTTTAGCCTCACAGCCCAGCCTGCACTAGTTGTGTGTCTACAAGGACTACATGATTCACATATTTAGTGCACACTCATGTGTGGGTGTGGGAGCGCTGGCAGACTCCCGTGTGTCCCACTCCTGCCGCCCCCTGCCCTCTGGACAGCGGTGATCAGGGCTTTGTGACCGCCCAGCTTTGGGAGGTCAGGGCCCATCAGCCACAGTGCCGGCCAGCAGCCCTTTAGCCAAATGGCAGGAACCAGCCGGAACATGCTCTCTGTCACAGAACTCGGAGATTGAATTCTGAGCTGGCGTCCGTCATGGGCAGCTGCAGCTGGCCCTGGGCTCACAGCCTTTGTGGGTGCTGGCTGGTGTTGGGGCTCTCACTGTTCCAGAAATGATTAATACTCTGATACTATCTTGATAGCTTTAGGAGACACCCCTCCGTGGACTGGGATGCTACTGGTTGATATAAAATGATCTATTTTTTTCAATCTATTTCATGGTGGCAGTAATTCAGACAAGGAAATGTCTTTGCCTTCCACTGGAGCTTTATGCTGCTTAAAAAGGGGGAAAAATCCACAGAGAATGATGAAGCGAATTTTTCAGGGAACTTAATATATGAGTAACTGGGAGCTTAGAAAATGAAACACTTTCTAAATTTCTGATACTAAACAAATGGCTTTTCCTGCCTCCTATAATTTAAGGTTATCTCCCCCTTTTCCAAAAACCTGGCAGCCCAGGGGAAGGATGGTGAGATAGAACACAGATAGAACACAGCCAGGGGAAGGTCTGCAAATATTACACGGTTTTTCTTATTTTTCACTCAGAAGAAGCTCTGTTTGCTGGTTTCCTTGAGCAATTACTCATTCTCTTTGCAGCCTGTTTCCAAGGGATCGAATACCTAATTTTAAGCCATAAATAAAAACAGATTTTTAGTTTGTATTATATCTCTGTTCCTCCCACATTTACACTGTTCTTAAGCTGCTTTGTCCCTGGCTAGAGCATACCATGACCAAAGCAATGCCTCAGAGGACCTGCCGCCACTGTGGCCTTTCTCCACGCCTTGTTTGCTTTGCCTGGGCTACACACGGCAAACTGAGGCCATTAATAACAGTAACATTTGAAGAAATTCCCCATGCTTCTGAGTTTGCCATCAGCATAGAACTCAACAAAGTCCAAGCCACCCATTGGCCAGCAGGACCCAGTAACTGGTAGTCAGAAGGGTCTGAGACTTCTCAGGGGACTTGGTGACAGGGAAACTGTGAACAGAGTACTAAGCTTGAGCACTTACTGTAAACTTTCATAAAATATTGTTTTTACCTAAGTTAGCCAGGTATATAGTTAAAAAGAAAAAAAATGTAATTCTGTCAGGCTTCCTCCCAGCTTCTTCTTATACTCTACAGAGGGCACAACTTCAAATCTTCCGGAAGCTTCTTTGATTATTTAGTTCAAAATGTTTAACTAACACCCTTACACTGTTATTTCTATGTTTTCTAATTTTAGCCACAGTCCACCAATTTCCTATCAAGGAAGATGAGGTTTGGGCTGTCCTACGCCTCATCCCCACAACCCCATTCACACTTGCTGCCTTCTCACCAACCCTTTCTCTGCCCCAGACTGAGAATATAGTTATATTCTGATTTTTGATAGGGTCGATGTTTAGTGTTTACATACTATGATTATAAAAGCGATTATTTGCCGTAGAGCTCTATGTATTCTATGGTTACATTTCCTTTCTCAAGTTTCCTTGCTTTCCATAGAGTTAATAATTCTCTTTTTTCCTTGGCTTACTATACACTTAACACTAATTCTTTTTTTTTTTTTTTAAGATTTTTATTTATTTATTTGACAGAGATCACAGGTAGGCAGAGAGGCAGAGAGAGAGGAAGGGAAGCAGAGAGCCTGATGTGGGGCTCGATCCCATGACCCCGGGGATCATGACCCGAGTCGAAGGCAGAGGCTTAACCCACTGAGCTACCCCAGTGCCCCTTAACACTAATTCTTCCCTACATGTTGCAAATCTTTCTTTAAATATTTTTTAACATGATTTTGTTTATTTATTTGACAGAGAGATCACAACTAGGCAGAGAAGCAGGCAGAGAGCCTGATGCAGGGCTCCATCCCAGGACCCTGAGTTCACGACCTGAGCCAAAGGCAGAGGCTTAATCCACTGAGCCACCCAGGTGCCCCAATATGTTTAAAATATTGTCAATTTTATTTTTTTCCTAGAAACTTTCCATCTTGAAGATCTCTATCCTCCTGCTTTGATCTGGACTGGATATTCCAGAGGCTATGGTGGAGTTAATGTCTTAGAACTTTCTTATTATTGGTGATTCCCTTAGCTTTTCTCTTTCAGTAGATTCTCTGATTCCTTTATCTGTGTCCTCCTCTTTCTTGGTGTACTTCTTCAGAAGCTTCATGGTAAAAAGATATGTAAGATAAGGCAGAGGTGACTTTTTTTGCTCTTAGGTAAGTGAAAATGTCACTTACCCTTGACTGATAGTTTGGCTAGGTATAGAATTCTGGGATGCAAATAATTTCTCTCCAGCTTTGTAAAGCAATTCTGTACTTCTTGGGATTGCATATTGATTCTGAAAATATTAAATCAACTTGACAATATCAGTGATTATCACAGTGGTAACCTATTAGTAGATTTTTGAGAACTAGAGAAAAGTTGAAGGGCAAGAGGTCACCCTTTAACAGGTATATATTGATTATGGTAAGAGAATGGTGGTGTTAATTTACCTTCTTCTAGCTCCCTTCCTTGCTTAATGACTTTTGATGTCTCTCCCACTCCCCTGACTATAGGATCAAGTTAAGTCTTTTCTAACCAGCCTTCCCAGCTCCTACCCACCTCCCACCTTCCTCACTTGCCTTCTCTAGTGCAATCCAGAGAAGCTATTCTCCTTCTTGTTCCCCACTCATTATTTCTTTTGCCAGATAGGAATTCTCTTCCCTGAAATTTTCCTCCTTAAAATAAATCCTATACTTTTTCAAAAGCTATCTCAAAGACCATCATCTCCATGAGATATGATTACACTGCTATTTACTCTGGATTGGCTCACTCAACTTCTCTTTGCAGTTGGAGAGGTAGAAAGATTAAAACTACATTTCTGAAATTTTCTTGCAGTTAGGATTCTGTATTTGAATTAGGTTCTGCCTAACTAGATACAATCATGCAACATTTGGGACTGAATTGATTGATTTGAAATTTGGAATTGAATTAGTCACCAAAGCATCTGAAGAAGAAGAAAATGAATAAGGTCTAAAATAGACAGAACAGAGTTTCCCTCCAAGCTGATTCTCAAGGGGTTATTTTGTCACCCTCAAGTTTGACTATTTGGATGAACCAGGATCTGCCTACTTCATCCATTAGTCATTCAGTGCATGTTTGCTGAATGAAGAACGAATTAATGATCTCTAGAAATCTATTAGAGATTTCAAGGACTGAGGTACTCATTAATACTTGCCTCCAAAGAAAAAGAAAATGAAGTAAAAAGGGAAAAGAAAAGAATATTTCAGAAAAACAGACATTATCCTGGAGAGTTCAGAGTTGTCTCCTACAATGGTGGCCAAGCGGTTGATGGAAGATATAGGGGTGGATGGTTAATTGACCCTGCACATCCCATCTAGAGAGTATCCTCCCAGTTCTGCCTGACTGGAGGCATTTTGTTCTATTCCTTTTGGAAGCAATTTTTTCTCCCCTCAAGTATCCTTCACTTCATCTAGTGTCCAGTTCATTTCCCACTTGCAAGTATCATGGGAATATCACTCTATAACAACAACTCATGTATTCTCCCAAATTGAGCTCTGTGAAGTCCTTCATTGTACTCCAGGGAACTCAGGCATATCTTCCATTATGTCACTTCTGACACAGAGAAGAAAAAGAGGACTATGTTGAGAGTGGTTGACAAGACCAGGACAACATGTTCCCAAGTCAGACAAGTCAGTCTTACAGCTGTTCCCAAGGAGCTATTTGGAAAATGGCATAAATCTAAATATCACCTCAAATTCTATCTGTAGGGAGGCAACAAATATATGGTCAAATATATAAATAAATGTTTCAAATAACCACTTATTAACTAACAGTTAATGAAATGACCACTGACTAACACTGTGCTCACCAAAAATCATGGGGAATCAGAAAGGATGAAAGAAAGTAAGAGAACCGGAGTTAGAAGCAATAACTAAGTTAAAACATTCAAACATGATTGAACATCTCATCTATTATGTGCTGCTTTCAAGCACATTATCTTGTTTATATTTTTTAAAGATTTTATTTATTTGAGAGAGAGAGGAGAGAGCACAAGTAGGAGGAGCAGCAGGCAGAGGGAAAGGGAGAAGCAGGTTGGCCATGGAGCAGAGAAACTGATGTGGGGTTCAATCCCAGGACCCCAGGATCATGACCAGAGTTGAAGGCCAACACTTAACCAATCGAGTCACCCAGGTGCCTGAAGCACATTATCTTATTTAATCCATAACTTATGAGTTATATATTATCAACCCCATTTTGCAAAGGAGGAAACTTTGGAGTCAGAGGAGTTAAATAACTTGTCCAGGGTCACACAGGTGGTATCTGAACTAGGATTTGGACCCAAGCATCTTGATTTTAAGTCATGGGCTCAGTTTCAGTCTTTGTGCAATTATATGGGTTCCAGGATATGAACAGATGGTGAGAACCAGGGGAGGAGTTGGAAGAAACACAATGTCCATTAATGGTTTCCGGATGGATGCCAAGGGGAAAGGTGAATGGATAATTGTTTGTCCTGGGAAAGGGAGTATCTTAAGACTTGTTATCATACTCTTTACTACGAGGACACGTACAGAAGTGGGACAAGTAGAAAGCCCCATTAGCCAGGAAGAGTCATATGTATTTCTCAGGAGCCCTTTGATCCTGAAGAAATTCTCTTCTGTCTAAAGCTTTCTGGGAGCCTTCTAGAAACTTGGCAGTAAAGGGGAGCATCCTTTATTTCTTTATAGGAATATTCCTTTATAGAAATATAGGAATATAGACCTCCCCTTAAAGGGGAGTTCCTTTATTCCAACTTACTCAGAGAACTTCCATTATAATCAGTTAGGTACACTGGTTTTCCCCATACAAAATAGTTTGAAAACCAGTATGGCACAGTACAGCTTCGGATCTAGTATCTCATCAAGATTTATGTCCTTTACTGACATATTCATTCACATGGTGAGTACTTATTTATTTTTTAGAAGATTTCATTTACTTATTTGTCAGAGAGAGATCACAAGTAGGCAGAGAGGCAGGCAGAGAGAGAGGCGGAAGCAGGCTCCCCGCTGAGCAGAGAGCCCAATGCGGGATTCGATTCCAGGACACTGAGATCATGACCTGAGCCGAAGGCAGAGGCTTAACCCACTGAGCTGCCCAGGTACCCCTCATGTGGTATTTATTGCATTCCAATTAAATACTCAGCTGTTTTTAGCCCTATGGCTCATAAAAGAAACTACTTACTATCTCAAGAAGTTTACCATCTTAGAGATAAGACTAGAAACACACAAGTCTGTAAATAAAATAATCCAGAGTAGGAATGATTAAGTGTCCCAAATAATGAAATGAGCTATAAATATTATATTGTATATATTTTTTAAGTAAATGAAATGGTTAAGTGGCAAATTTTATTACATATTTTTTTTAAACACACACACACACACACATGCTGTAAATGAGAACTTAACTTTTTCATGGGAACTGAGATAGAAACTTTGAATTGGAATTACTCGATGTTCTAAAACCATAAGGAATAATGTCAATCTTAATTTGGAGCCCCGTCCCGCCATCATATCTAACATATTAAAATGTACTCAGACTTGCATTAAATCCATGTGTGTGTGTTTTGTGTATCAAATATTTTTCATAAAATGCTCCTTATACTTTAAAAATTTTGTTTTTAAACTTATTTGGATAAAAGTAATTCCTTGAAGTCATAATTGACTACTGTATTCTGGCAAGATGATACTTATCCAGGAATTTGGGGAAGGGGCAAAATATAACTTACAAATGTATTTTTTACAAATACTGAAATTAATCATGAGAAATGATAAAAATATGACATATTGTAGATATTTAGTCTAACAAATATTAATTTTGGTTTTGTAGTTTTCTTTTAGAATCAAGAGCCAATTACATATAATTGCTAAAAAGAAAACACGTAGACCCTTGGATTGTATTCAGGTGCCCATGAATAAAAATGACCTGGATTTGGTACAGTGAATGAAAACAAGAGCAAGGCTCTAATAAGTGTGTATATACTATGAAATGGAAGCTTCCTCTACTCCTTTTTGCTTCCTTCTTGGAGAATCACACGAAACATGAATGGCACTAGTATAAAGGACACTGCTTTCTATCAGAATTGGTCTTTCCCCACATGTTCTTGAAATTACTTGAGTGTAGTGATACTCAGAGGCAGAGGAACGGACTTGGTAGCTACCGGGAAGTCCTGTAGAGATTGGGTGCCCATCAGTGAGGAACCCAGTGAAGGACATAGGGCACACTGCTTGGCCATTGCCAGACAGCCTATAGTTTCTAGCAAAGTGATGGGAGACACCACTCCCCACACTGGTCCCTCAACTCCCCACCAGTTTCAGGACCTGCAAATCAAACTAAAATCTTCTTAACACCGAATTTCAGATGTATATCAGTAGTGCTCACCAGCTGAAATATTTTATATTTAAAATATCTTACCTTTCTATCTTGGAATTATGTGCAGAATGAATGCCTCCTACTCATCTCTGGGCACCCTCAGGAAGACAGCGTGGCTGTTCCCCAGCAGGACAGCTCGGCAGATTCTCACAATCCTTTCCATGTACCACAGGCAGGAAGGGACAAGGAGAGAGGGAGAAAGGGAGCTCGGCCCCTGAGGTTCAAGGCCACTGGAGGGCCAGGCTGCATTGGGTTTGTGGGCAGAAAGCAGGATAACATGTGCTGATTCAGGAAAGAGGTATAAGGCACAGTTCTACCCCAAGGGGATCTATATTTATTTGGGGAGACACATGCAGTGATTGAACGCAACCACAAAGAAGTAAAAGCAAGTCTTGGATGGTGGGGTAGCCACAGCAATTCCAGGGAAGGGAGGGATGGAGTCTCCAAGGAAATCACGATGACTGAACCAGGCAGCACTTCCCCCCCCCCCCCCCCCCCCCCCCCCCCCCCCCCCCCCGCCTCCCTGTCCCCCTCGGTCCTCCCCCCACAACACTACCCCACCGCAGGCTGGAGGCTGTTTATCTACCCTGTTGAATCACTCAGCTTTTCCAAGTTTCTATCTCGTTAAAGACACTTGCCACTCTTCTCCCTCCTGGAAATATTGGCAAGCTTCTTTAGTCATTTGTGTTTCTTTACATTATCAAGGCCAGAGGTATATCTTCTCTGATAGATAATGGCCCTCAGTTAAGACTAGCAAAAGCTATTTTGCTTGATGTATTAGCGCCCTATTTTAAAATAATCCTATTCCCTTGATTCTTTAGTATTTACAATTTTTGTAAGTACCGATTATATTTTCTAAGTCAAAGTGGGATAAAATTAGTGCATTGTATCCTGTTGTTGCCGCTTTCTGGAGTAGTCCGTCTTACATATTTGAACAATACCACCCCGGTGTAATTTTAAAAGGTAAGAGCTTGATTCTTTAAAAAACACTTAGACGGGCAGTGTGAGCTCTCCCTGAGGATCCTCACATTAGGAGTGTTTTACATATATCACACAAAAGGAAAATATGTTCTGAGGGGATCGAGGCTCATCGGAGATGAGAGCTGAACCCGCTGAATTGTGACAAATGCGCCCTTTCTTGCCAGCTGCACACTGCCGGCCGGACAGCATTTGAGGCCATCTTCTGTTAATGGGTTTGGGCTTTAGGGAGCAACTGGTGAGGGCATGTGAAGTTCCCTCTCAACTTCACAGCGGTCCTCGTGGGCTTTGAATTTCACCACTTTCGGTTATCTAAATCTCTTGAAATAAGGAATTAGTGATACACAGTGAGCAGTGGCTTTAGGGGTGCTGACAGGTGAGGAGGGGGAGAGATGAGTATGAGCTTGAGTAGTCCAAGAAGTCTTCCTGGAGGCGTAGGACTTCAGCAGAGCTGGGAAAGGTCACTAGGATTTAGGTGGGCAGAACAGTGGGCAAAGACAAAACTTGACCGTGGGCTCTGATCCCAAGACAAAACTTGACCGTGGGCTCTTCACTCGGCAGTGAGAGACCATCGCCTTGGAAACTTCATAGTGGCCAGCTCCTTGCCTGTTACACGGACTGATGACTTTGCAGAGTGTTCATCTATGGTTGTAGACTCTGCTCTGCCCTCTTTTTGAAATCTTAAATAAAAATAAAAATAAATAAATAAATACATGCATAGAGGAAAATATAACAAGTGCCCATGTCATCCCAAACAGGAAAATATTCTATCACATTTCTTTAGTTTTTTTTTTGTTGTTGTTGTTTGTTTGTTTGTTTTGTTTTGTTTTCATTTTAGTGAGCAATTGACCTGGCTGGGGTCAGGCTTTAAGTTCCAATCAGCCTTCTATGGATTGTCGTTTCCATAGTCAGTTCTAGTTTTACTTTATTTTTTTTTCTATTCTATTCTATTTTTTTCATCGAGAGAGAGAGCCAGAGGGAAGAGCAGAGGGAGAGAAAGGGAGAGAATCTTAAGTAGGCTCCACACCCAGCCTGGAGCCCAAGTAGGGGTTTTTTTCTCACAACACTGAGCTCATGACCTGAGCCAATATCAAGAGCAGATATCTAACCCACTGGGCCACCCAGGTGCCCCTGTTCAGATCTTCTTATAATGAAATGACTTTTACAGGTAACATAATTCTCTTACGTCTCTCTCCAGTTCCATCCTCCCCATGGGCAACCTTATAATGAATTCAGTTTATAGCCAGTTCATATCTTTATACTTTTCAAGTGTGTGTGTTTATTGACCTGTTCAAAGATTATTTCCCTTTATTATTATTTTTTTTTAATCAGGAAGTGATAGTCAAGTACCAGACACTAAAATGGAGAATATGGAGTGCCTGGCTGCTTAGTCAGTAGAGCATAGAAGCTCTTGATCCGAAGGTCTTGAGTTCAAGTCCCACCTTGGGCATGGAGTCTACTTTAAAAAAAAAATGACTCCATGAAAAATTAAAATAAAATGGGGAATAAGCTGAGTGGAGGTTGGAAAACAGAGGAGGCTTGAAAGTTGAGGACCCTTGATTCAAAATCAGTGCCCCCTTTGTTCCTTCCGACATAGATCACATGCCTATTGAAGCTATAATATTAGGAAGAAATTCAGGATCTTGGTGTGTTAACTACTTCTTACTGCTTTTGGTAAAACCCAACAAGAGAGAGATGACTACAGGCATGCTAACGCAGAGAAAGGAGGAAGACTGAGCAAGAGAAACATCAATCTCTTGCCATCCCCCAGGTCCTCTCCTGATAATCTAATCCTTTGCACTCAGGACAGTTTAGATTGGCCATTAGATTGAAGGGTTTCCATTACTTGCAGTCAAAAGATCCTAATTGACAGGATTCATAAATAACTGTGTATTTTGTAACAAACAGGTAGCCATAAACAATATATTGCTTTGTGTTCTTTCAAATTCACTTAAATGGGGGCGCCTGGGTGGCTCAGTGTGTTAAAGCCTCTGCCTTTGGCTCAGGTCATGATTTCAGGGTGCTGGAATTGAGCCCCACATCAGGCTCATCGAGGAGCCTGCTTCCCCCTCTCCCTCTGCCTGCCTCTCTGCCTATTTGTGATCTCTCTCTCTGTTAAATTAAAAAAACAAAACAACAACAACTTAAATTCACTTAAATGAAATCCTACAGTTTATAATGTTACATAAGCCTTTTTTTCCTCTACACTGTTTCTAGGTCTATCCATGTTGATACCTTTAAGTACAGTCCATCCATTTTAACCCCTTGATAGTAGTTTGTAGAATAAGCATTGCATAATTTATTTATTCCTTTTTCTACTAATGGACATTTGGATTGTTTCCAATTTTTTGCTATTCTAGTGCTAGAATGAACATTCTTGTAATATCTCCTTGAATACACACGCAAGTGTTTTTCTACAGTATTTAACTAAAGGCAGATCTACTCGGGCATAGGATATGCACAAGTCACATTTTGCTGGTTATTGCCAAGTCGATCTCTAAAATGGTTATGCCAATTTGCATTCGCACCAGCTTTGTGATAGAGTTCTTATTCTCCCATATCCTTTCAACAATCAGAATTTATTTTCTGCTAATCTGATGTGTGTGAAATGATCTCTCATTGTGATTTTAATTAGTGCTCCTTGATTATACTTTGGCTGAACTTTTAAAAATGTGTTTTAGGCTACTCAGGTTTCTTCTTACGTGAATCACGCATTTTTCTATTGGTTGTTTGTAGCTCTTTATTCTAAATAATAATCTTTTGATTGTTATATAGGATGTAAATATCTTCTCCCAGATACCGCTAGGCTATTCATTTTGTTGATGATGTCTTTTGTTCACAAAGTTTTCCATTTGGATGTCACATTTTTTTCAGCCTTTTCCTTTATGATTTCTGTGTGTGTGTGTGTGTATGTGTCTTTAAGAAACATCTTATCTTACCTTGTGGTCATAATTTATTTGCCTATATTTTCTTCAAATAGATTTGAAGTTTTTATTTTTTAAATAAACAACTTTATTTTTAAAAAATTTTATTTTTAGGTAATCTCTACACCCAACATTGGGCTCAAACTTACAACCCCAAGATGAAAAGTTGTGTGCTCTACCTACTGAGCTGGCCAGAGGCCCCAGTCAACTTCACTTTTAAGAGGAGTTTCAGGGTCACAGCAAAATTGAGCAGAGGGTATACTGAGTTTCCACATACTCCATGTCTCCACATAAGCATAACTTCCTGCACTATCGACATCCAGCAGCAGACTGGTGCATTTTTTACAAATGATGAACCTAGGGATTCCTGGTGGCTCAGTTGGTTAAGCATCTGCCTTCAGCTCAGGTCATGATCCCAGGGTCCTGGGATCGAGTCCTGCATCGGGGCCCCTGCTAAGCGGGGAGCCTGCTTCCCCCTCTCTCTCTGCTCCACCTTGCTTGTGCTCTCTCTCTCTCAAATAAACGAAATCTTTAAAAAAAATGCTAAACAAACTGTTGGCACATCATTATCACGCGAAGTCCATAGTTTACATTAGGGTTCACTCTTAGTGTGTCCATATCATGGGATTTGACAAATGTATGATGAAAGTATCTACTACTGTAGTATTGCACAGACTATTTTCACTGCTCTAAACAACATCCTCTGTGCTGCGCCTCTTCATCCCTCTCTCCTTGATAACCTCTGGCAACCACTTGTCTTTCTCTCTGTTGTCAGTTTCGTGTTTTCCAGGATGTCACATGGTTGGAATCAAACAGTATGTAGCCTTTTCATATTGGCCTCTTTCACTTAGTAATTTACATTTAAGGTTCCTTCATGTCTTTTCATGGCTTGATAGCTCCTTTCTTTTTAGTGTTAAGTGTGTCATTGTCTGGGTGTACCAGTTTATTTATCCATTCGTTAAAGGACAGACATCTCAGCTGCTTCCAAGTTTTGGCAAGTATGAAAAAAGCTGCTGTCAACATCCTTGTGCAGTGTTCGCTTCGGCAGCACATATACTAAAACATCCTTGTGCAGAATTTTGCATGGACATGTTTTCAGTTCATGATTGCTGGATCACATGGTTAAAATATATTGGCTTTGTAACAAAACACCAAACTGTCTTCCCAAGTAGCTGTACCATTTTGCATTCCCACCATCAAGGGATACAAATTTCGGTTGCTCTGTATTCTTGTCAGCATTTGGTGTTGTCGGAGTTTGGATTTTAGCCATTACTAATAGGTATGCAGTGGTGTCTCATTGTTGTTTTAATTTACAACTCCCTAATGACATATGACATTGAACATATTTTCATATGCTTTCTTTCCTCTGTATATCCCTTTGGTGAGGTGTTTGTTCACGTCTTTTGTTCATTTTTAAACTGGATTGTTCTTTTTTTTTATTGCTGAGTTTTAGGAATTCTTTGTATATGTTGGATAACAGTCCTTTATCGGATGTATATTTTGCAAATATTTTCTCTCAAGCTGTGGCTTGTCTTCTCATTCTTTGGATAATGTCTTTCCCAGAGCAAAAGTTTTTCACTTTCATGAAGTTGAGCTTAATAATTATTTCTTCTATAGATCATGCCTTTTGTGTTATATCTAAAAGATCATTGCCAACCCAAGACCATCTAATTTTTCTCCTATATTATCTTCTAGGGGTTTTATGGTTTTGCATTTTACATTTAGGTCTACCATGCATTTTGAGTTAATTTTTG
Organism: Mustela nigripes; assembly: GCF_022355385.1. Classification (NCBI taxonomy): domain Eukaryota; kingdom Metazoa; phylum Chordata; class Mammalia; order Carnivora; family Mustelidae; genus Mustela; species Mustela nigripes. Next base: position 77,687,300 of record NC_081563.1, on the reverse strand, counting down.
TGAAGATTTATTCTTTTACATGTGAATGTCCAATTGTTCCAGCAACATTTATTAAAAAGACTACCTTTGTTCCATTTTTTTGTCTTTGTTCCTTTGTCGAAGATTAGTTAACCATATTTATGTGAGTTTATTTCTGGACTCTGTGTTCCATTGGTTTATTTGTCTATTCTTTTGCCCATGCCACACTGTCTTGATTACTACAGCTTTATAGTAAGTCTTAAAATTGGGTAGTGTCACTTCTATGACTTTGTTCTTGTTCTAAAATACTATGTTGGCTCTTCTGAATCTTCTGCTTCTCCATTTCAGAATCAGTTTGTCAATGCCCACACAATAACTTGGAACTTTGGAATTACACTGTATATTACATTCTTGACTAATAGCTGGTTACTAGTGTCTAGACAGGCTCACACTTTTTCTGTGTTGGTGCTGAATCCAGTAGCCTTGCTTAATGCTCTGATTAGACCTAAGAGCTTGGTTTTTTAAATTTTCTATGCAGATAATTATGTTCATAAATGAAATTTTTTACCTGTTGTTCTATGTAACTAAAGTTTTGTTTGTGTTGTCTGTAAATAACTAAAATTATCCTGGTGTTATTGCATACTCTAAGACCTCCAGTATAATTTTATGCAAAAGGAGCAAAAGAGGGCCTCCATGTCTTTTGACGTCAAGGGAACTTCAAACTAAACTTCAAACATTAACTAAGATCTTATTGAAGATTTTGGGGTGATATTTAGTATCACATTGAAACAGACCCCTTCTATTTCCAGTTAAATAAATATTTCCTTTTTCTTAGTTATGAAAGAGTATTTAATTTTTCAAATATTTTCTGCATCTGCTAAGATAATCCTGTTTTTCTCTTTTAATCTGATAAGTGGTCACTTACATTGATATATTTTCTGCTATTGACTGATACAATCCTAGGATAAATCCTACTTGACCAAGACATATTATTGCTTTTGAACCCTTCTGAAGTTAATTTGATTTTGTATTTTCCACCTATGTTCATAAGTGACATTGCCATATGGCTCTCTCCTCCCTTCTTTCCTCTCTCCCTCCCTTCCTTCCACCCTTCTTCCCTTCCTTCCTTGCCCCTTTTCCCTATGACTGTCTTACCCTATTATTCTTATTCAGGTAATAAACCTGGTGGTTTGTCTAAGATTAAACTAGCTATATGGAATGAGTTAGTTTTTTCTAACTTTCCATTCTCTGGAACCGTTGTTTTGATGATGGAGTTAACGTACTGATTCAATTTATTTAGTAGTGACTACAGATCCCATAAAGGTAATAATTTTCTTTGAGTTAGTTTTGATGATTATCCATTTATCTAAGTTCTCAAGTTTAGACAAATTCAGTTTTCAAATATCAGTAAAATCATCTATAGATTCTTTTATGATTTAAAATTCCTACTGCATCTGTAGTTAGGTTCTCTTTCACCATTTAATGTTATTATTTATATATTTTCTCTATTTTCTACTTAATCTATCCACCTGATACAGGTGGATAGACCTCCCACTGTAATTTGAAGTTTAAAAATTTGAGGTTTAAAAGTTTTTTTCCTTGTAATTATGTCAGTTTTTACTTTATATATTTTGAAACTATCATATTAGGTACATACAATTTCATGATAATTACACCTTATTTATGAATTGTTTCTGCATTATGAAATATTCCACTTTATTTGTCTTTTCCCTTATATTGTATTTTGTCCAATATGAGTAATTATTTTGATTAACATTTGCCTTGTATACCTTTGCCCTGCACTTGGCTTCAATATTTCTATTATTTTGCTTTGAGGTGAACTTGTAGACAGCACATGTTTGGATTTAGACAATCTAACGTGATAAGCTCAGGCTTTTTGTAGTTGAGTTTTGTCCACTTATGTTTATGACAATTACTGAAATATGGAATTTTTTCTGGCATATTCTTTCTATTTCTTCTTTTCCATGTTTGTCCTTGACTTTCTGCTCCTTTTCTATTGTTGGATTGATGATATTTTCTTTATCTCTACTTGTTTTGTTTTCTCTGCTAATTGGAGATTGCATACATTTTAAAATTTTGTTTTAAAGATTTTTTTTTATATTTTATTTTTTAAGTAATCTCTACACCCTACATGGGGCTTGAACTCATGACTCTGAGATCAAAAGTTGCATGCTCTTATGACTGAGAAAGCTGGATGCCCCTATTTTTTTTTAATGTTTATCCAAACTTCAAAATTTTTTATTATGAGGTATTTAAAAATATAGATAGTTGTGCCAAATAATAATATACTTATCAATGTACTCACTGTTCAGTTTCATGGGCCATGTTTGGCTCAGATTTTTTTATAAAGAAGTAAAACATGGAAACCTGGGTGGCTCAGTTGATTAAGCGTCTGACTTTTGATTTTGGCTCAGGATATGATCTCAGGGTCATGAGACTGAGCCCTGGGATGGGCTCTGCACCAAGTCTGCTTAAGATTCTCTTTCTCCTTCTTCCCCTCCACCCACCTGCACGTGCATGCATACTCTCTCTTTCTCTAAAATAAATAAATAAAGTCTTTTTTTAAAAAAAAGGAAAACATTACAGAGCAGTTGAAAACTCTGAGTACCCCTCTCTAATCCCACCTCCTTTCTCTCCAGAGGCAACCACTAATCAAAATTTGGCATTTATCATTTCCATCCATGTGATATACGTATGTGTTCATTTTTCCAATACAGTGTTGCTTTGTGATTTAAAAAACTATTATAAATGGTATCTTGCTATCTGCATAATTCTACACCCATTGTTTTTATTATATAATATACTACCTACTATTGTTTTGAGATTTATTTATTTTAGCCCATGTGGCTTTAGTTGGTATCTTTAATTACTGTATAGTATCTATTGAAAAAAACATGTCATAATCCATTATCCTATGGGTGGATATTTCGGCTGTTTCCAATTTTTCACTGTCTTAGGTGCTGTTGGAATAAACTTTCTTGATAGTTCCTCAGGCAAATGTGTGAGTTTCTTTATGACATTTACTTTGAAGTAGAGTTTCTTTGTTCTAGGGGAGGGGCAATTTCAACTTTACTAGATACTATAAAATTGTTCTGCACAGCGGTAGGACAAACTTAGACATGTATTTGGTGCGTTTCCCAGACTTCTTTGCACCTAGCATTCTGGATATGGTCTAGCTCTGCCAATAGAACACACATGTTGTGGAGACATTTGTTTCCTGTGGTGGGATTAGTAGGGGTCCAAGGGCCTGGTCCTTCACCTCAAGGGGGTGGAGAGGAGGGTACAGGACACTCATTCTGTTGGTATAGATCATAACAGCAGCTTCCTGATCATGGTGACTTCAGATCATGTAAGAGGCAGCCACTATCTTGGTGGCTCAGTTAGCTAGGGAATTGGTGGCCTTGAGAACTATTTCTGAAAGCTCAATCTGGAGTCTGTTTCTTTGGTGCAATGATGCTGTGAGCTATTGAATATCCCATAAGAAACTCCTTTCTATTGAATTTTCTAGAGGTGTGATGTTCCCTGCCATGTCCCAGCCAATAGATTTTTATGGTTCTTTTTTTTCCTAGAATCAAGGTGCATTATGTTTTCAGTTCCCTTTCTGTAAAAGTCCATTTAAAAATTTTAACTGATCTTTGGTATGATCATCATTTTGAAGCTTAATCAATGTTTCAGACATGTCCTTAAAGGTAATAGATGCACATGTTGAACATTTGAAAAGCACTAACAGGTTCTCAGTGAAAAGTAGGTCTTCCTCCCATCTCTGTCTTCAAGCAGCTCAGTTCCCCAGACCCAAATACTGCTATCAGTTTTGTGCCAATCATTTCAGAGTTATTTTTATGTATAGAGAAGGACACATATGTATCTTATTTTTTTTAATAAGTAGTATCATGCTATACACATAGTAGCTTTCACGAAAGAGTTGTTGGGGGAAAAGAATGTGCACATGGAAAATGCAACGACATCTTCATAGAGAAATTATGATAAAGTGTACACCTGTGTAACCACCACTCAGATCAAGACACAGAACACGGTCAACATTCCAGAGCCTGTGTTTCCTCTTCACATCCATTCCCTCCCTCCCTGTAGAGGGAACCATTATCTTGACTTTTGTGATACCCACTTCCTTGCTTTTCTGTATAGTTTTGCCTCCTCTGAATGGTTATCTCTAAACAATGAAGTTTAGCTTGGCCTGTTTTGGGACTTTATATAAGCGGAATCATATTGTATATAGTCCTTTGTGTCTTTGCTTTTTTTTTTTTTTTGGTTAATATTATATTTTTAAGATTCATCCATGTTGTCAAAGGTAATGCACTTTGCTTTTTCCACTTACAAATACATCTTGGAGACTGTTTCATTGCACTGCATGTAAGAACAATAATTTATACAACCAGTGTCATAGGACAAGCATTTAGGTTGTTTTTCATTTTTCGCTATTACAAGTATGGTTCAATAAATATTCTTATATCACCTGTGTGAATACATAAGTAGAATAAATTCCTAGATGCTAAATCCCAGAGTCAAAGATGATGTTCATTTGTACTCTTGATAGACATTGTTAAATTAATTCTTTATAAAGATCATGTTAGTATATATGCCCATCATTAATGTACATTTCCTTTTTCCCTACACAGTTTCACATTTAAATCTTTTTCCTGGTTGATAAGTGAAATGTGGTACTTCATTTTCATTTTGTTCTTCTTTTATTATGAGAGAGGTCAGGCCTCTTTTCATTTTTTTAAATTTTGCCTTTCCAAATCTTTTTTTTTTTTTGAATTTTTTATTTAAATTCCATTTAGTTAACATACAGGGTAATATTAGTTGTCAAGTGTACGATGTGCACATTCCCCACTTCCATACATCACGAGTGCTCAACCATGTTTCCTTTTCATTTTTTAAAAAGACTTATTTATTTGAGAGAGAGAGAGATAGAGAGTGGGGTAGGGGTCAGGGGACAAGCAGACAACACGCCGAGCACAGAGCTGGCCACGGGGCTCAATCCCATGACTCTGGAGATCATGACCTGAGCCGAAATCAAGAGTCAGACTGTACCAGCCAGGTGCCCCCAGTTTTCACTTCTGAAAACAATTTCTATTTCCTTTTCTGTTAGTTGGTCTTTTTGTCACTGATTTTTAGAAACTTCATATTAAAATTATTTCTTTCTTATGTGATGAGTTGCGAGTAATTTTTTCCCAATTTTTTTGTATTTTGTTTGTTTTTGCCACTGTTTATGGTGTTTTTCTCCCATACATAATCTTTGGTTTTTTATATAATCAAGTTTTCCAAACCTTTCTTTATGGTTTTTTGCCTTTATGGCATAAGTAGAGATGCTGTCTTCAGTCTGGACTCATTAAAAGTACTGTCCCATATTCCCTCTTGCCCTTATAAAGTTCATTTGTTCTGCTTTTTACCATTGATCCATCGGGATGTGAGATAGATATGCAAATTATTTCTATTCATAGTTCCTTGATGTCTATTCATGTGCCAGTATCAGACTGCTTCAATTTTGTAGCTTTATGATATATTTAATATCTGGATGAGCCAGTCCCCTTCATCCCACCTCATTTTTAGAATTTTTATGGCAATTCTGGCTTGTTTATTTTTCCACGTGAAATGTAGATTCAGTTTGTCAAGACTCTTTCACCAAAAACATGTACTGGGGTTTATAGATTAATTGAGAGAATAGTCACATCTTTATGATGGTGACTCTTTCTGTACAAGAATATCCTTTGCCCAGGCCTTTTTGGGTCCATGTTGTCATTCATTGCCATCTTAAATAACCCAGCTCTTGGATATTACCTGCTTGATCTATCCCTAAGTAGGGTTTCTTCCTTTATCTCTTGGAACTGGTTCCCACCTTATTTAGAAGAGCTATATATAAATTACTTTCAATGAATTGTGTACTCAGCCATGTCACTGAATTAAAAGAGTTTTTCACTCAATTCTCCTATTGCTCTTTTCCCTTGGTAATGATCAGGTACATCATATATGAAGAATGATAACTTCACTTCTTCCCTGTTTCAGTTTGTGGGCCAATAATTCCAGAACAGTATTAAATAATAGTGTTCAAAAATGACATTGCTGATTTGTTTTTGACTTTTAGGAGGCTGCTTCCACGGTTCCACCCAGCCAACTGAAGCTTCCCTCCAACAAGCTGGAGAAAGCTGAGGCTATGAGGGAAAGATGGGGCAAAGTTCATGACCTTCACTGAAAGCGAATGGCTCCTCCCCACTGGCTAGGCTGGGTTGCTAGGATGCTTGGCTTTGCTCAGTTGTACACCTTACCCTTCCTCCACGCAGGGTCAAAGACAAGTCCTGTAAGAGGTTGAAACCTGGTAACGGATGTGAAGGATTTGGGGAGGTGTTCAGGGAATCCTCTGGATTTCTCTAAATGGCCAGAGCTGACCATGGACAGTTACAGCTCTGGGGGCATTGGCTCTTCCTCCTCCATAACTCCCCCTGTGGCGTGTGTCCCCCTATCCACTCCATGTGTGGACCGGGCTCACGGAGACAGGAAAAACAATGAGGACAGGGAACATTTTCTTGCCCTTCCTCCGAGTGCAGTGTGAGTTTGGAATATCTTTGTTTCTTCACAGTTAATAGCATAACAACCTATTTACATTTATCTCCCCTTCTCCTACATGACAGGAACCCTTCCCTTCCCCCCCAGCCTCCCCGGTCATCACGGGAACATTAGAGTAATACTCTTTTCTCAGTTAACCTTTCCTTCCAGGATAGTTTATTTTCAAGAGGAAACATTTGATAAAGCTCAGAGTAATTTTAAATACATGATTTGCCACGTTCACACTTGTCACTTATCATATGCTCTTCACTCTGACCTCCCTGTCATTCTGTTAACCTTCAGAGGCACTGTTAAAGCAAGCCATTTGCAGTTGCCCTGTGAAAACTCTGCATTTAAATTGCTTTTCCTCCCTTCCCCAAATTTTCCATAACTATAAATAAATTTAATTACCATTCCAAGAAGTGTAAGCAAATCTTCTATTACATTTTTTAATCTTTTATCTCCTCCTTGTCCCTCCGCCAAATATACAGTTTATCAGGCAGCCTCCCTACCTCTAGTGGCCGTGGCTCCTCTCTGCTAACCAATCCCCCCCCCCCCCCCAATAAATCTTAGCCAATTTCCCTTCTGTCTAAGTGGGTTTCCTAGAGAGTTTCAGTCCGACCCCACACTTCAGGGCCTCCCTGCAGACCTGGGCACTTCTGTAAAGGGGGACAGTGGGGAATCAGTGTCTAGGGCCCCTAAAATGCCTCCCTTCTCTGGTGTCTAAATGTGGCATATCCAAGGTTGTGCTCTTATCACACCAGAAGAATGCATTTCCTTCTGTCACCATGAGGTTGGGCCCAAATGACGTCTTAGAAAGGCACACCAATAACAATTTACCTTGAAGGCTTTCTTCTTTTCCAGGTATTTTTTAATGCATCATTTCATGTATTCTTTTCCGCCCAATTATATAATAGAGTGTTCTCAGCTATATATTTTATTTGTTCTTGGCAAGATCTTCATAATGCAAGAAAGGATTTTTCTTGCCTTTCCATGCAGATGGGGCGATTAAGAAACACCACACACACATGGACACACACACACACACACACACCCCTGTATCTAGCTCCAGAATTGCTTCTTTGACTCCCACCTTCCACCCTTCCAGGTGATCTTACGCTCTCCTCCTTGGCTAATCGCATCAACAGCTGGTTACAGAGAAAGCCCTGGGGTTTAGAGCAGGGGATGCTGGGCACCTCCCCCTGCACGTGCTGGGAGCAAAGCAACTGTGTCTGGGTCTACGTCCTGGTCTCTGGAGTTTTCCGTGCCTGCTGGTCCCTCCCTCAGTTTAGTCCCTGGATTCCTGCTCTACCTCATCTCCTCAGATTCCCGCACAGTGAAACCAGGGGCCAGGCTTACTCTCCTTACTCTCTGCCCATGCTATCCAGAGTTACACTCCATCTCTCAAATGCCTCCCTCCTTGAGCCCAGGACTCTCGCAGGAGTGACCGGGCTGCCTAGCTACCCACTCTTGGTCTTCTGGTCCACAGCCCCAGTTACCTCTGGGCCTTTTGGTCCTGGGACGCTGATGGCATTGGTTTTTCTAGAACTGAGCAGAGAACAAGGGGAAGGTGGACACATCCCTGAGATGGGAGCAGGAAGACCCAAAGCAAGAGAAAGACTGAGAAAGACTGGAGAGGACTCAAAAACCTTCATTCCAGACAGAGCAACAAAGGCAGGGAAGGGGACCCATTCCAGATCTTCTGTCTCCTAATGGCCAGCTGAGTGTAGGATAAACTCATGCAAGGCATGTGGGAAAGCTGTCGAAACCGAGGCCTGCTCCTAGCCAAAAATGACAGTAATAGCGAAGATGAGAATTGCTGTGTGCCAGGCCCCCTTAAGGGCCTTTGTGTGTAATAGCTCATTTAGGTCTCCAGCATCCTAAGCAGGAAGCAGTATTATTAATATACATTGAACGGCAGAGAAAATCAAAGCATAAAGAGGCAAGCAAATTTTCTAAGGTCACACAACGAGTTAATTGTCAAGCGAGGATTTAAAATCAGGGATTTGGGTTCTAGAGTCCATGTCCTTAACCATTACTTTTAAGAGTCACTGAGGAGAAGACAAATTTTAAGTCTTGGTTTAATGGGTTTATAACTTGGAGTGCCTTCAGCTGCAAATCTCAGAAACTCCTTCTCGAAATTAGTTACACACTCATCATGAAGAACCTTGGGGACATTATGCTAAGTGAAATGAACCAGTCACAAAAGGACAAATGCTGTTAGAATGGCTCTTATAAAATAGGCAAGAAATAACAGGTATTGCAAAGAGAAGAATCCTTCTACACCGCTGGTGGGAATATAAATTGGTGCAGCCACTGTGGAAAACAAAAAATTAAAAATAGGATTACCATATAATCCAGTAATTCCACTTCTGGGTATTTAAGAAGAAAATGAAAACAGTAACTTGAAAAGGTATCTGCACCCTCATATTCATTGCAGTCTTATTTATAACAGCCAAGATATGGAAACAATCTGAGTGTCTGCTGGGGGATGAATGGTAAAGAAAATGTGGTTTATGTACATGGTGGAATATTATTCAGCCATAAAAAGAAGGAAATCTTGCCATTTGTGACTACATGGATGGACCTTGAGGGCATTATGCTAAGTGAAAGAAGTCAGACTGGAAAACTCAAATTCCATAGGATCTCTCTTACATGTGGAATCTAAAGCAGACCAACCAACCAACCAACCAACCAACCAAATTAAAACAAAAGAAAACCCAAAGTCATAGATAACATAGAACAGATCAGTGGTTCCCAGAGGCAGGACCTGGGGGGTGGGGGTGGGCAAAATGGGTGAAGAGGAGTCAAAAAGTACAAATTTTGTTATAAAATAAATAAGTCATGGAGATATAATGTACGGCACAGTCACTGTAGTTAACAAGACAGTTGTTCGAAGAGTGGAGCTCAAAAATTCTCACCACCGGGAAAAAAAAACTGTGAACTATGGTCAGTGATGGATGGGACCAGACTTAGCGTGGTGATCGTTTCACAACATATGCGAATGTCGAGTCACTATGTTGTACACCTGAGACTAGTAGAATAGTCCATGTCAATTATAGCTCACTGTTTTTTTGTTTTTTTTTTTTTTTTAAAGGGAACAAATGGTATATGATTCTCCTTCTAGGAGGTTCTGGAGCCATTACATTCATAGAGCCAGAAAGTAGGATGGTGGTTCCAAGGGGCTGGAGGAGGGAAGGGCGTGGGGAGTCATGCCCACTCTTGGTCTTCTGGGGCAGAGTTTCATTTGGGAAGGAGAGCGTTCTGCAGATGCACGGTGCCGATGGCCACCCAACACTGCGAGCGTATTCAATGCCACAGAATCATACACTTAACAATGGCTCACGTGGTAAATTTTATGTTAGGTACACTGGACCACAACTGTTTAAAAAAGGCAAAAGAGACTTCTACAATAAGGACATTTACAACAGTCCCCAAGCACATAAAGGACAAAGGTAGAGCAACTCCACAGCGTAGTATCAGTGGCTCGGGGTGACATCATGGAGGGCCCAGAGCCATTCCCGCTCTCTGCCCTGCCTGCTCTGGGAGTCCATGTGCCTCCTCGGGTCACAGTACGGTTACTGCAGTTGGACACGTCACATCCAGGCATGAGAAATTACAGAGAGAGACCATTTCTTCCTGGGGAGAAAGGGGTTTCCTTAGGAGGGAGGAAACATTTCCCAGAAGGCTCCCAGTACATCCGGCCCCATTTCCCTGACCAGAGTTACATCCCCCCACTCCGTGCCAGAGGGGGCTGTCATGCTGTCTCAGACCCATCAGGGTTTGCCCTTTGGAGCTGAAGGCCACATGGAGTGGGGAGAAACCTGAACAAAATAGGGTCTGTTAGGATAGTGAGGGTGTGGGAAAGGATGCTGAAAGCCACCCAAATGGGTCCGCCATAGATTTGCAAAATAACACTTAAGAAGGCCATTTATTGGGGCGCCTGGGTGGCTCATTGGGTTAAGCCTCTGCCTTAGGCTCAGGTCATGATCTCAGGGTCCAGGGATCAAGCCCTGCATTGGGAATTTCTGCTCAGCAGGGAGCCTGCTTCACCACCCCCTGCCTTCCTCTCTGCCTACTTGTGATCTCTGTCAAACACATAAATAAAATTTTTTTTTAAAGACTATTTATTAGTCATGCTAATCACAATTTTGTCACCCTCACTAAAACCTATGTCATGAATACCTGTTGGATTCAACTGTTTGAAGTTTTTAAAAAAATGTATATATTATAAATAACAACAATATCTCTTCTGTAACTCATTTGATATAATCACCTTCTCATAATTGCTTAAAAATACAAAAGTGGCTGGGGTTATCTCTGCAATTTTGAAAACACACCTATAAACTTCTTTTACACTGAAAAGGCTTAGGGAGAGGGAAGAAGGGAGGAGATCCATGGAAGAGGCGAACATAGACTCAAGCATCAGGGCTGGGTCCTCTGTGCCTCCTCCCTCACCCCCCCCCCCCCCCCACACACACACACAGTGGGCCCCAGGGGCATGAGTCTTGGCTACAGAATCAGAGACCAGCTTCAAAACCTGGCTAGGACAAAATGCGAGCTTCTCCACACTGGGCAAGTGACTTAATCTTTCCACACCTCCATGTCTTTGTTGTTAATGAGAGAGGAAAGCAGTGTCAGGCCATAAGACACGCGAGGGGTTGTGGCGAGGAACTGAGGTAATCCTAGGCTCTTCCCTTTCCCTCGCTATCACATCCCTTCAGGATATGCAGCCCTTCCTCCCCTCCAACGTCCTGTACCGCCCCCCCTGCACCTGGCCCTGCTCTGATAGCTCCCCAGCTCGCTTCAGGTCTCTGATCTTCAGCACTGCCCCCCCTCCCCTGCCCCCGCCATTCACTCACCATGCAACTCTCAGAGTGACCTTCTGCTGTTGGCAGGAGGAAACTGAACTGCATGGCAAGGCCCACCAGGCCCTGGGACTGGGGCAGCCCTGTTTCCTGGTCACAGCCTCCTACCTGCTCCCAGCCCCAGCTGTCCCTGCCCTTCCTCGATGCCTCCTTGCTTACCTTCTCCCTCCACCTGAAATGCTGTCCTCCCACCTGACAGGCCAATTCAGGCTCCTGGTTAGTAGAGTTCAGAGTCAGCTGGGTCTGAGGTCTACTCTGGGCTCTACCACTAAGCAGCTCTGAGGCCTGGGGCAAGGAACCTTACCTGTTTGAGTCTCAAGTCTGCGATGGGTCCGATGTTGCTTCTAGGGCCGTGGGAATGAGACAACAGGCAAGGAGAGGGCCCGTAGGAAGATTTTCCAAGCCCCTTGGCTCAAAGAGTCCCTTCTTCGTTTCTTCCCAGAGCGCCTTCTGTACCCTACTCCGGCATCCACAACGTGTTTTGCAAGGAGTTGAGACGAACCTTGCGTTCAAGTCTTCCTGCATCCTTACCCCCTCGGACTATAATTTCCTGGAGGGCAGAGACTCACTTCTTCATTTTGGAATCCTCAGCATCTGGCCCAGGGTGCTTCCCAGGGAAGATGTTTCCCCAAAAGTGTGTGCATCCCCGACCACGTAACAACTCATGAACAGCTCTTGTGCCCGGTCCCCCAGGCTGGGCCTGGAGCCGACTTCTCTAAGGAGACACAGAATCAGGGCTACCTTTTGAGGTAAAAGCCCATGGCTTCCATTGGGTCGTGTCCCCTGGGTAACCTGGTTGTGTCCCCTGACATGCCTTGGGGGACAGCCCTGTCCTCCCTTGCTCACTAACGTCTGAGAGTGGAAGTGAGCTTATTCAATTGTGCACGTGAACACCCAGATTGCTTTTCCCTCTCTCCTCTTCTTTGGTGAACAGAAAGTAGCGTTCCAGGGCCATGGTGTGACTGAGGTCTCTCCCGAGTGGATTTATCAGTCTCGTTTTCAGATGAGGCCAGTACTTCTACACACGGCCAGACCTATAGAAAGGTCTCCGGGAAGGAGGGGCTCGAGGACCCGGCCACCGTGAGCAGGGGTCAGATTGTTGGATGGGGTCCTGAAAATAGTCCTCATGTCCACAACTTTTTTTTTTTTTTTTTCGGAGCCCCTGTGGACAAGGCTAGGCTGAAAGTCTGGTTTACCTCCGCTCCTCCCCCCAAGCCCACTCCATTTTTATATTGCTCCGAGGTTAATAGCCATGTCGTGTGGGGTCATAGAAGACATCTGTGTCTCAGATAATATGCTTACGGTGATTACCACACATAATTGACTGACCTTCCCTCATTCTTTCCCTGCTGCAGGCCGCGGCTGATAGGATGCAGCAAGCCACAAGAGTTTATTTTCCATCACACACCATTGTGCTGCTGAGCAAATATTTTAGCAAGCTTTGAATGAACCACCTTTTCAAGCTCTAGGTTTTCAGAGTTAAAATAGGAAGCCATGACCAACCTAATAATAGTAGATTTTAAATCAGCTTCGGGCCACCCTACTTAGAGCACTATTGTGGGTCTCCTGGAAAACTAGGTTTGGGGCATGAGCATCACAAGACCCTCTTCCCCTCAAACTTATCCTTCTCCACATTGCCTTGCAGGGAGTGGGGGATCTTAATAGTCCTCACTACAGTGTCTGGGTCTTGAGAAGGGAGGGAAATTCGCCTTTGGGTGCCCAGCCAACCAGGTCCCAAAGGATAACTTGGGTCACCTCATCTCCCCGAATCACTGGTCACCCAAGGCCCAGACACCAGCTTTCGCATCCACCCAGGATCACAGGACCATCTGGATCTTCTTAACAAAGAGCTTCGTAAGCTCTCCGCGCGCGGAGCCCTCCTTCTGCCAAGACAACTAAGACTCCTGATCCTGGAGAGAATGGAAAACTAGGAGCCTGAAAAGAAAAAATTCCCCAAAGCAAATTTCAAAATGTTACATTAAGATTTTAAAACTTTTTAATAATGTTTTACCTTAGCTCGATTCCATCTATCTAGCAATTAATCCATCAGCCTTCACATAATACACACCTACAGGAAACGCGATTCCACGTCTCTGGGCTGGATTCCACTGTGAATTACTAATGTGTTAACATTCGGGAATTCCGAGCTCCCTAGATTTTCAGCATCCCCCCTCTCCACCCTACCCCCTCCCAAGTTAAGTTCCTATGTGCCACAGAGGCCAAGGTCGGGACTCTGTGACTTCACTGGGGTTGGGTCCCAGCCCCAAAGAGCCAATCAGGGTCTAACTCTAAATGGTACCATCTCACCCAGACGGCAAAATCTCTGTGTTTGCCCTCCAAAACCCACGTCAACCACCCCAGACCTCTACAGGGCTGCATCTCAGGCGGGTTACCCGGAAAGCAAGTGTCAACAAAAAAAGTTTTCTGCCATAGTGGATCCCATGAGTGTGCTTCAGAGTCATCTTAATTTGCGCAATAACCTAAATTGGGTCCTAGCTTCCTCTTAGAGAAAAGCACCTGCTATAATCAATTCACCATTTCACGTAAGTCATCCATGTCTTCTGTTGGGAGGGGAGGGACCAAGGAGAAAGGTGGGGGAGGGGGGTTGGGGGGAAGATCACAACCGCTTAACAGAAAAATTATACATATTCTAAACATATGGGTGATCTTTAGAAAAATCTCAGCATCACTTCATAATTATATACTACAAGTTTTAATTAACTAAAGCTCTGCAAATCATAATGCCTTATTAAAATGCAATTAATCCTTTGATTAAAAAACAAAAAGCACAAGTATTTACAACAAAAACACAAGTAGAATAATTACAAATATCATGTACCCATTTCTTTTATTTGGGTGTCACTTATGATGTTGCCTGCTCCCTTCATTAATTCAAACACACACATTATCTCGCATCCACAGCAGCGTGAGTGACAGTGGCCACCAAACACACAGCACTATATCCTATTGATTTCGGCAAATCCTGAACAATGCCATTTGCATGCTTGTTTCTGTAATAATAAAGATATGCCATTCAGAATTAAAGCCCGGCCAGGCTAGTGGCAACTAATTGTGTTGTATGTAATGAGTGCAATTTCAATTTGATATCACCCTCAGCTTTTCTTGCCGCACTCGCTAAGTACTTTCAAGTCTTTGTGGGGAAATAATTGATTTTTTTGTGCCGTGGGCACAAGAAAATTATTATGATCTTTTGAATAATGCCAAAGAAAAGACCATGAATGATTTAAATTGGTATATGAAGAAGGCTCCGCCGTGGACGGCGGCTTGACTGACATCCGGCTAATGCAGTATCCAGATTAGCAGATTTAAGGAGGCAGCTAATAGGAAACTAGTAAAACAGAAAGGGTTGCTACCGGGATCGGGTAGCGGTGTGGGTGTTGGTAGTGAGGCTTGTTGTTCCATTGGATTTGTTATCCGGGGTGGTGGGGGGAGCCGACAATTTGGGGATCTGAGGCACGACACGATTACATAATTGCCTGGCCCTCACCGTGGAGGGTATGTTGCCACTGATAAATTACACGTTGGAAACGGGCAGATAGGAGGGGACTGAGCGGGGTTGTTGGCACGACGGCAGTTCAGTTGGGTAGACCTGCCTGCGGTGGACAGAGCCCCATGTCTGGAACATGAAAGTTAGTTAGTAGCTTTTTCTGACGTTCATCTCCAGGAAGAAATTGGGAGCGGGGTGGTCAGGGAGCAACTTGATTTATTCCTTAATCTCCCCCTTAGGAGCAACCGCTCCATCCCACTGTGAGCATGGCTTGGGTCTAGCAGAAGAGCTACAGTCCCCTTTCAACCTGGGGTGATAACAGGGAAGGAAATCCAAACCTACGACGGGTTTCCTTTGTGCCCATGAAACCTCGGATCTGCAGTCCCAACTGGGACTACCGGCCCCCTCCCCTCCGTCTCCCCTGTCTCCGGCCCAACCTTCTGTCCTCACTGTGGCTGCCCACACTTCAACAGGAAGGGAATAAGCACCTTAGAAAGACGGATCACCAATTCAAAACACAATTCCACCTTAAAATGCATCCACCTTCCAAATCTCATTCTTCAGAGGAGGGAGTGTTGTTAATTTAGTTGGTCATAACTAAATAGTTTCTAATCTGGAGCAGGAGGCTGCTGGGAATATTGGACAGTTTAAAGGTTAATCACCATCGCCTGGTTACACAAGTGAGGCAGAACTAATTCCTCCAAAGGCAAATGGCTTGCAGTTTTATCAGCAGTGCAGATTAGAAGTGTTAATATACAGAACAGAATGGACGCTTAAGGGCCGGTTTTCCCCTTATCGGCAAACTTTGCAACAGAACTCAGCCCCAGCACAACCTCTGCACTTCTATAATAAGGCCCCTTATTTTGCCTCTCGAGCAGAACTATCAAACAATCCTGTCCAAACCACTGCCACCAAAATCAGGGTATTACAGACCACAGCTAATTGGAAGATCACTATAATGAAGGAAAAGATAAAATACTTTGGCTGTTGGCCTAAAATGTGGATCAACACAACATAGGAAGCTATCTTGCTATGTCACATTCGGAGAGATTTACATAAACAATAAACTCAATCCGACTGCCCCCCCCCAATACATCTTTGTTTATAGTAAATGCAACCTAAAGCCAGACTCGAGGAGGCGGGAGAGGCACTTTACATAAGGCAATATGATTAGGCCAGCAGTTTTGCAACTGTGCAGGGGAGCAGGGACTGTGTGTATTTCTTCTCTCGCAATCAGCAGGGAGAAAATGGTTTTTAATGTTCTCCATGCTTCCTATATCATAGATATTTAAATATTTGGACCACTCAATATGCTAAAACGCTCGTACCAGCCACAGAAATTGACGACCGTATTCCTGCTAGGGCTGCAGGTGCCCTTCTGGGGGAGGAGAGAAGGCAGGGCATGGAAGGGAAGGCTGCTAGAGGCCGGTACCCAAGCACTTTGGTGGGGTTTTCTTTGATGCCTGGAGGAGGAAGGTGGATGTAGATGGGAGAGGGTAGTGTTTTAAGAGAGCAAAATGGGAGATAATCCAAAATGAGAGCTAGCAAAATGAGAGACAATTCTATTTATCAGGGAATGAAATGTTTCCTTGATGGGAAATCTCTCGTTATAACAAGACCGAATACTCTAAATACACAAGGAAGAGACTTCCGGGGCTGGGGGTGGAGTGAGGGGTTTGCGGGGGGAGCATGGGAGGCATTGAAAACAGGTCCATCCAGGTGATATATTCTGGAACCAGGTGTGTCTTTTCCCCAGGTATACCCAGAGCCTGAATAGGTCCACCTCCACTGACTTTTCCAGCTCTTTACTGGACTCCAGATCTTTCCTGAGTCTTGAGGTGGTTAAAAAAAGGGGTGGGGGAAGGGTCAGATCCCTATCTCCTGACAAGAGGCTTCTCCTGTCCTGTTACTCCAATCCCATTCCTTTATTGCGCAATTTCGCACCAGAGGAGCAAGGTCTTTTGTCTGAATGGCCCACACCACCTGGAAGAGTGTTCCCTTTAGGGATTTTGTAAGTTACACGAACTGACTAGCGTGCTTAGTGTAGTTGTTCAATGCTGTAGAGTGTAGACAGGCTGTCACAAGGAACTGGCGAGCTATGGGACAGGGCCAAGACTAACACCTGAGCATTCGTACACATCAGGAGATAAATGGCCACGTGATAAAGGGAAAGACATGACGTGAAGTGTGGTTAAGCATCAATGCCCTTGTGTTTTGGGAGCTGAAGAGCATGAGGCCTGTGTGGTTAAAGCGACCAAAGGCCTTGAACTGGGGCCATAATTCACTCAGTGTTTAGGCATTTGTTCACTCACAACCACTTCCTCGGCTCCTCCACCATGCATAGCAACGTTTCGACACCCAGGCGCAGAGGTGAGTAGAGCAAGGTACTGCCGTCAAGATGATCCCAGTGGGAGGGGAGGGAGAAGGGACTGCTCCATGACCAAATGATCCCAGTACATCAGGCCCTAGATGCTGCGAGATTCAGTGTGTAAAGCTTGGAGCTTGTATTAGGAACCAGTGTCAAGGTCCATGACTTGGAGCCGTGAGTGCTGAGTGGTGGCAGCAGGGAGGTCTGTGTCTGGAGGGACACACTTGGCTGACGATGGGACTTGGCCAACTGGCCGCTTAGCAAGCAGAAGAATGGGGCAGTAGCTGAGGGGAACATGAGGCCTAGGGAGGTTGCTTAAAGGATGGACAAATTCATAGCATGCTTATGTGCTGATAAGACCCATCCAAAGAGGAAAGAAAAAAAAAGGTGCAGGAAAAAGGCACGATTATGGTGGAAAGAGCATCCCCAACTGTAAGAGGAGGTGGAATCCAGGACACCATGAGATAGGGTGACCAACTCATCCTGGTTTGTCCAGAACTTGCCTGTTGTTCGCACTGAAAGAAAACCCCTCCAATCCCAGCCAACTGAGATGGTTGGTCACCATAGTGGAAGGGGTAAGGGGACCAGGGAGGAAGAGCGGGTGACGTGGATGTGGGTGGGTGGGTTGATTGGTGTCAGGACGAAAAGGTGGTTGTTCTCCTTTGATGCTTCTATCTTTTTTCAGTAAAATAAAGAGTATTGTATTAGCTGAGAGTCGTGAGCAAGAGGAGGGCATTGCAGGTTCGAGGAGAGAGGAGCAGGGTGGGGGAAGAGTCGTCTGGAAGAGGAGAGAACAACAGTCCGGGGGAAAGCTTAGGACTTCTAGACAGTGCTGAGTGCGCCCTTGAGATTTGCTCTGATAAACTGAAAGTGAGACCAGTGAGCATGGCCGTCTGCTTCTCTTCAGCCATGCTCAACAGTTGAGAAGCAGGGACCATAGAGGAGGGGGCGTATGTTGATCCAGAGCATGTGATCCTGGATAGGGAAACTGAGGACTGCCAGTTAAGCAGATCTCGTGCAGGAGCTGAGGCAGAGCCTTCCCCCCCACCACTCCCAGTCCTGCCACCTGCCCAGAAGGCCCAGCCTGGGTGAGCTGACAGACGGCGGGCAGCAGGGAGGAGGAAGGCCCAAATGGGCAGTCTGAGTAAGGGAATGTCCAATTGGCAGGCACAGATCCCAGGCAGGAGCATCTCGGGAACGTGTCCCTATTGAAAGGAACAGTGTCAGCGGTCTGCCAAGGGACTTAATCTCATGTGCCTATGGGAGCATCCAAATATGTAATTACAGCATTTCTTTCTTCAAACCGGAGCAGAGACAATGAGACAGCAGCTGCTCGATCTCTACCCTATCCCAGCCCAGCCACAGCATCCCTTCGATTCTTTCTCTGAACTCTCTAGCGCAGGCTTGGTCATTTTGTGTATCTCTTGTTGGGGGAAAGGGCTCAGAGACCCCAAGGGGCATCAGAAGAAGAGCCTTGGGCAAGAGAATTTTATACTTCACCATAGGGGATCCAGGAGAGTTGATTAGAAGTGATGTAATAAGTCTACTGGTATTGGCTGAGCCCTTGGTGTGCATGTGGCTCTGGGCTGGGGGCTACAGGAAGCACAGAGAAGAGCAGAAGGTCACAGCCTACCATGTCAGGGGCTAGACCAACTGAGGAGGGATGTCTGGGTCTGTGGAGAACAGAGCCCAGGAGAGAGCCTAGAAGCCACTTCACCTGGGCTGAGTGAGCTGTGGTTAAGACCCCAGCAGTGGCTCGCTCTATTCCCCCGTACAGGTCCTGCTGTCGTGGGCCCTGGTAAATTCAGGCATAGATGTCAGTTACTCTCCATCTGAGGTTTCCGAAGAGGCCAATGGCATTCTTAACAATGGCTTAAGTTATTTCAGTATTTTAAAAGTGAAGATCATGCATTTCACCACCATACACAAAGCAACTTTCCAGCATCTTTACTTTTGGTGAGAGTAGAGCAACTCCATGTGGCATTTCTTGGGCGTGAGATGCTTGATTGGCAATTCTGTGTGTCTAATAACAAGGAAAAAGTAGTTTCTTAAAATGCCATTTGTTGGGCAGGCAGTGTCTTTTAAAATATCCCACTCTGGGGGGTAAACTAATAAGAAGAAGGAGACAAGAAGTTAGGAAAGCATTCTGTCTATGTGGCTCATTGCCTGGGCTATTTATCTGAGCCAACCTTCCAACTAGAAGTTTGGGGGTCCTGTTAATGAAGCAAATTATTCCTTAGCCCTTTCACGTAAGTATATGTCATTTGCACACATGCATCTCCTTCTGTTTCCAGCTCAGATACCCCCCTGACTCCTCACCCACTCAGCTGACCATCTGAGACATAGAACGTGGCTTCCCATGCCATCAGGGGCCATGGGTGCTCCTTCACTGAAAAGTGATGGTTACCTGCACTCACCTGTCTGCAGCAATGAACACTCCTGCCCGGTGTTCACTCCTCTCTCCTCTGCTGAGTCCCCTCCTGCAGGCTCAGCCTCAGAGAGGATCAAGCCTGATCTCACCGCTGAGAGATCACTTGCAGAGAGTCATTGCTATTACTGTTGATATTAGCTCAATACACTCTTGGAACTGGGCTTCTTCCCTGATTCTCTGAATCTTTTTTTTTTTTTTAAGATTTTATTTATTTATTTGACACAGAGAGAGCGATCACAAGCAGACAGAGAGGCAGGCAGAGAGAGAGAGGAGGAAACGGGCTCCCCGCTGAGCAGAGAGCCCAATGCGGGACTTGATCCCAGGACCCTGAGATCATGACCTGAGCTGAAGGCGGAAGATTAACCCACTGAGCCACCCAGGCACCCCTGATTCTCTGCTTCTTTCATCAGATATTTAATTGAGTGACTATTAGGAGCCATGCTCTGTGCTAGGCACTATGACTGTGAAAATTAATAAGAAATAATTCTCTCTTCCTCCAAAGAGCTCTAATTGTTCTGGGGAGGAGCACACATAATGGATCCTCCAATTATTGGTACCACCATGTGACAAAGGTTCTAATGCGCAAAGAGCCCGAGACATGTCTTCTGGAGAAGAGATGTGTGTTAGACAAGCTTTGTTCAGGCAAGAGTTAGTTATAGGGCTGTTGGCCTTGAGTCCAATAGTAATGAATCACCTATATATACATATATATATATGTATGTGTGTGTCTGTATATATATATATATATATATACATATATATATATAATACTTTAAGATTTTATTTATTTATTTGACAGAGAGAGATCACAAGTAGATGGAGAGGCAGGCAGAGAGAAAGAGAGAGAGAGAGAGAGGGAAGCAGGCTCCCTGCTGAACAGAGAACCCGATGCAGGACTCGATCCCAGGACCCTGAGATCATGACCTGAGCTGAAGGCAGCGACTTAACCAACTGAGTCACCCAGGCACCCCTCACCTATATATATTAAATAAGGTATCTTTATACAGAAGCACACATAAAACAGGGTTATGCATTGACCCATTCAAGAGAATGTGGCCAGAGGCTTGCAGGAGACTAACCTGGGATTTCCCCAAGACACAATGGTTCAGTGTCTGCTAATTCAGGGAGCAGGTGACTTTGCAGAACATAACTACTGCCAATAACAAGAATTGACTGGGATAAGGGGTTTGGGGAGTTAGAGGGAGTCCTCCAAAGTTTGCAGGAAGTAGTCTGGCAATAACTATCCCTTTCAATAAAGACTCAGATTGTGTGGAAATTTTGGAAATGCTAACAAAGATGTTCTTTAGTATTTTCTTTCTGAAAGATGTTCTTTTCCTGTCTTTAAAGAAGAAACCCAAGATCTTTGCCCCCAGTTCTGGTTATAGGACCCATGTGCGGGAGTCTCTGTCCAGTATTTCCAGAACCAGAGCCCTTCTCTGACTCAGCCAGTTCCCTTCTCTCCTCCTGCCCTGTCTTGTCTCTCAGCCCAGGGACCCAGTTCTCTGCCCATTTTCTGTTCAGAGGCCGACTGCCTGTATGCCCGGACTTCCTGGGTAAGCTGCCCCCCCCCCCCGATTTCACGTGGCCCCTGACCCAGCTCTGTCCCACAGGAGCTCACTCTGCTCAGCGGGACGTGTCCACCCACAGACACCAGCCCTCTCAAACTGCCCCATCCCATGCCATGGCCAGGGTCATAGCTTGAATTAGAGCTCAAAGGCTGCCAGGAACATACATTTTACTTAAAGAACAGGATGATTACTGAAAGGACGTGGAAGCATCTTCTGGAAAACAAGTCAGTTCAGGCATCTTGGGAACTGAAGTGGACAATGAGAAACCACGGGAAGCCAGAAACCCCCTCTGGGTTTCTTTCTGTCTGTCCGCACCTGTCTTTCCTTCTTTCCACTCACCTTCCCTCTTTGCCCACTTTTTCTCATCCTCGGTTTCTCTCTCCAGCTCTGTCTTACTCTCTTTGCAGACCATTTTGCTCTGCTCCCTCTGACAACTCCTCCCCTCCAATTCTGGCTAGCATGAAGCTTGGCTTTGCCCTGCCATTAATTCCAACACCCATTCCACATGGCCTTTGTCTCCAATGCCTGCTCCCAGATATATTTCTTTTGCAGAAGGAGGGGAGAACAGGATCGGCTGAGCTCGTTAGCTTATGTGAGCTCTTCTTAACTCCCTGGTCCAGTCAGCTGCCGCTGGAGGGAGAGAACATAAGACAAGTCACGGCCATCTACACCTGCTGCTTTTTAGAGGGAAGGCAGTCCTGTGGGCAGAACCCAGTTCACAGAAAAGGGAACAGAACCCCCAAATATACTATCTATAGTCATTTCATCACTTAGGCCATATTCTGAAATATGAGGAAGTGCTCAAGGGCTAGTAGGATTCCTTATTTACTCTCCATCATCGAGTAGGGAGAGTGGGCAAGTCATTTAGGACCCTTAACCTTGTGGGTTAGGACTGTTGGGGTAAAGGAAGACTCAGCCCTCTGGCTCACCACCTCCTCTCCTGTCGGATCTCTCCTCCATCTTTCATCAGCACTTTAGGAAGGGGAACAGAATTGGCAACCAAGGACCGCTGTCTCCTTCGGGGAGGTCTCAGGTGGGCTGAGGACATCTCAGAGAGCAGTTTCAGAGCTCCTACTGCCCAAGAGGGTCGCTCTAGGGAGATGGACAGGTAGGAAGAGGACTTTCCGAAGGTTCTCCAAGGGAAGGCAGAGGAACCTCAGAACAGCAGAGATGAGGGATGGTCTGGACTCAAGGTGGCGATGAAGGAGGTCATGTCTCAAGGTCGGCCTTCAGTCCTCCCTTCCCATCGGGTGTGGCCTTGCTAGGGAGAGAGGAACCTTCTCCCTGGTGAGGAGAGGAAGCTTCTCCCCTCTCCCACCATGTTTCTGCCTCAATCTGTGGGAGGACAGAACTTCTCTCTGTCCTCTTTCCCACCCTGGTGGGTGTTGGGGGGACATTCACATTCCCTTTATAGGTTCTCTCCCCACAAGAGGAGAGGAGGTTCTTAGAGCCTAATAGTCACTGTATATAAAAGGTTTCCACTTCCTCTTGTACTTCTTGCCTCATGTCAACCTGGCCCCAGGATGGGGAGGAACCCAGTCAGCTTAACAGGTGGACATTGGAGGCAGGGACACACTCACTATTTGGTCTTGCTCTTTTTTTCTCTACAAATATACTTCAAACTGGCCTTTCCTGCCACTGCATCCTCAGGTTCTGGGGCTAAAGGAAGCAGATTTGAGAAAGGGCAATAGCTGGCACTTTGACCTTTAGTTAACATTCATCATCTTACGCAGTTATAAGTGTGTGTGTGTGTGCGCGCACGCGCGCGCGCACGCTGGAATGTTTCAAGACTTACTCTCCACGTGTAAGTGAGATCATATGATATTTGCCTTTCTCTGGTGGACTTCTCGGACATTTTGATCAGTTGAGTAGCAGCTCGTAGATCCGTAGCCAGTTGTGAAACAAAGCACAGCTAACTAAACTCATGTGGTGGTTGTTTTGCAACATAAACACATAATTAAATCATTATGTTGTATACCTGAAACTAAAACAGTGTTACATGTCAGTTGTATCTCAATAACATTGGCAGAGGAAAAAGAATCTTAGAGAGGGAGGAGGCATTTCCTCCAATAGGCTTAGGAGACCCAGAATCTAAAAGGCCAACGCAGGCGGAAGGAAACTTAATTTGTCTCACCAGTGATTTTATCCATCATGCTCTCCAGATTACCACAAGTGAAAAGGTAGGAGGGCTTAGAGATTTCTGTCGTTGTCATTCCGAAATGGAGGAATGAGAATGTTAAGAGACAGGCACTGGGGTAAAAAGGTCTTGGTTTTGTGTTCAAAAATTGTTTGAATGTTTGTCGGCGCCATCAGAAGTTTTTTTTCCCACAGGGACATCAGACAAACTCAGGTTATGCAGTTTCTTCTCTTTTACCACCTGCGAGAACACATTTTACTTGGGGAGCATGAGAACCCAGGAGGGCCTCCCCTGGAGGCAGTGGGGCAAGGATTTCAGGTCTCCCTAATCTTGTGGGTTTGCTCTTTGTAGATGAAAGAGCAGGGGGCCTCTGAGACCAGGAATATAACCCCGAGGGCCTTGTAGAATTGGGTCAAACCCTTGGCCCACGCTGCCCGTGCTTGCTAGAAGGTTGTGTCTGCTGGTGATCTTGCAAGTAAGAGGGACGATGACAAACAGTCCATCTAGAACCTGGGGGGTAGCAGACCCGTCCTTGGCTCCCCCAGTTTCCCCAACCCTGCCCTTGAAAAAATCTGCACAAGTAAGTATGTACTACTCCTTATATAAAATTCAGAAAATGCAAATAAGCGAAAAGGAAATGACCACCTGAAACCCCACCTGCTAGGGGGCCACTGTCAACATTTTGATGTGTGTCCTTTTAGATCATGTTCAAGCACATGTGTGGTGTTTATCTCCCAAGAAAGGGAATCATGTGATGCAATGCTCTTTTGCAACCTGCCATTTAAAATCTGACAACACATTGTGACTCTATGTCCATGGGGCTATCCGTTGGTCTACAGCCTCATTTTGGGTTGTTGTATCTTCCTCCAAGGCAAGGCTGTACTATCAGTTATTAAGCAAGCCCATCACCGGATGGATAGGGTGTCCCCAGTGTTCTGATGCTGTTAGAAACAACAGTGCAATAAGCGTCCTTACACATTCACTTTGGACACTATGTGGTTATTTCCTGCAACTGCATTCTTAGAAACGCAATTGCCAGGATAAAATGCATGTACTTCTTTAAGGTTTTTGTTGCATATTCCTAAATTAACACCCTCCTCCAAAAAGGGGTTACCAATTGGCACTTCTCCCACAGTGTATGGGAAGCCCGTTTCCGCATACCCGTGGCAACATTTGACGTCACATCTGCTCTTACAGAGCAATGGTTGATGAATCGTAAGTGTATGGGAGAAAGTGCGTGTGGACAGGGGAATTAGCCCCACCTAGCAAGTCATGGCTCTCCCCTAGATCTAAGCCTCCTTTGTAAAGCATCTGAGGGGCACAATAACCAGCAAGTTCTCCAGCAGCATGGGCCTGGGACCACAGGCCTCCCCACATGTGGTCTGCCATGCTCTGAGGGTTCTTGCTCCTCCCAGTGAGCTGGTCTCAGGCCCTTGCTCCTACCGTCCTCCTGGGTGGCACCCTGTCTCCCTCCTCTGGACAAAGGCCCATTGCCTGGAGGGGTAGGTCAGGGCTGGCCCGCTGTGGCAGGAAGCATTGGAAGGAAAGCATGACACACACACAAGTCTTCGCTTCCCCCAGAAAACTGCTTTCACAGATACCCTTGTGGGCCTCTCCTTGGGTCCCTACTAGCTTTCCGTGCAGGTTTATTGAAAATCTGGGGTTTCTTCATCAGTAAGTTTGGAAGAAAATCTATTCCATCACTCAGCAAGCCACAGAGACCATGGAACCTGGAGAAAGCTGAACAAGGGAGAAGAGTGAACGACCCCCACTGCTCTGCTCATCTGTTTCTTCCTTTATGCCGTTCTTGCCTACCCAGCTCCGAGCTTTCTCGCAGACTGGCAGGTTAGGCTTAGGCTCTTATCCCACCTCCTCCACGAAGACTTTCCTGATCACTTCAGTCTACACAACACTTCATAGGCAGCACGAATCCTCTTTAATGATGTGACAGGTGTCTCTCAAGAGTTCACTCTGCGTGGGTGGCTCAGTGGGTTAAGTCTCTTGCCTTCAGCTCAGGTCATGATCTCAGGGTTCTGGGACCCTGGGTCCTGGGATCGAGCCCCGCATCAGACTCTCTGCCCAGTGGGGAGCCTGCTCTTCCCTCTCTCTCTCTCTGCCTGCCTCTCTGCCTACTTGTGATCTCTGTCTGTCAAATAAATAAATAAAATCTTAAAAAAAAAAAAAAAAGAATGAAGGAGGAGAGGAATCTCCTTCCCAGACAGAAAAGAAAAAAGAAAAAAAAAATAAAAAGGATTTCACTCTGGAGGGGCCCTCAGTTCTCTGCTTGTAGGCAGAATGTCACATCCTCTGAGCCTAGAGCTATGCAGAGCTTCTCTGCAGCCCAAGGTGGTTTTGCTTCCACCTTCTCCATCCACCCCCATCTCCCAACCCATCCCCAACAGCTGTCAGCTTTTTTGGGCCAGGCCTCTGCAGTTTTTCTTCCTTGTGCTAGCGTTTAGAACAGTGCCCAGCACTTATTAATTATATGGATACAGGGATGCCTGGGTGGCTCAGTCGGTTAGGCCTCTGCCTTCAGCTCAGGTCATGATCCTGGGGTCCTGGGATCGAGTCCGCATGTCATTGGGCTCCCTGCTCAGCGGGGAGCCTGCCTCTCCCTCTGCCTGTCACTCCCCTTGCTTGTGCCCACTCGCGCGCGCGCTCTCTCTCTCTCTGTCTCTCTCTCTCCCGGACAAATAAATAAATAAAATCTTTAAAAAAACTGAGGTGCCTGGGTGGCTCATTGGGTTAAAGCCTCTGCCTTCAGCTCAGGTCATGATCTCAGGGTCCTGGGATCGAGCCTCACATCGGGCTCTCTGCTCAGCAGGGAGCCTACTTCCTCCATCTCTGCCTGCCTCTCTGCCTACATGTGATCTCTGTCAAATAAATAAATAAAATCTTTAAAAATAAAAGAAATTTATTTAAAAAAAGTATATGGATACAGTTCAGGATTAGGGAAAGAGTAAAGAGGGGAGAAGCTGCAAGATAAAAAGAAGCTTTTGTCATCTTACAAGGGTTATTTCCAGTGTTCACTAGAACAACAGTCCTCAGAGTATGGTTTAGAGATTCCTGGGGGTCCCCAAGACTCTTTTGGGGGACTCTGAGGTCAAGACTGTTTTCAAAATAATAAAAAGATATTATTTGTCTTTTTCCCCTCTCATTCTCTCACATCGCACATTGGTGTTTTCCAGAAGCTACACGGTTGTGTGATATCACAAAGGACTGAAGGCAGAAGCAGATACAATAATTCAGCAGCCCTCTGCTAAGCCAGACACTAAAAGGATTTGCAAACATGCAAAACAATGACACTCTTCTCACTGATTAATTTTTTTTTGCTTTGTAAATATAGCTGTTTTTCATAAAAATATGCTATTTATACTAACAAGTAATGGGTTTATTATGGTGCCTTAAAAAGTAAGCTAATATTTTAAATACTTCTTAGTTTAAATTTCTAAAACAGTTAACATCAACAGCTATGACCCACATAAACAAAAGTTCTTTGGAATCCCCAATAGTTTTTAAGACTGAAAAGAGGTCCTAAGACCCAAAAGTCTCAGATTCTTTGCACTAGAACAAAAACATGATTTGCTTGTCTGCTCGTCAAGAGTGTCCCCTCTTCACACACCCAATTTCCTTTTCTCTTGTATTCCCAGAGCCTGTGACTGAATTTTGGAATTACTCTTAGCTCTGGATAATCCACAAAGTGTGGCTCCCAGTGGCCCTCTATGGTGGTATGCTAATGAGGACAGACCAGTTGTGTGAGGAAGGGAGCTTAGTGAGGTACCCTGGGCACTCTCCTCCACAATGGCCAGGGGACTTCCCCCCCCTCCCCACCCCTTTGTAGAAGCTCCTGAGTCTCTCTTACCACCTTAGAAATTACTTGTCTCCTT
Source organism: Mustela nigripes (assembly GCF_022355385.1). Lineage (NCBI taxonomy): Eukaryota > Metazoa > Chordata > Mammalia > Carnivora > Mustelidae > Mustela > Mustela nigripes. The sequence continues at coordinate 77,659,993 of NC_081563.1, read as the reverse complement.
CCACACAACTTGACCAATCCAATGACCAGTCCTTCTTGGCTCACAGACCCTTTTCCCAGAGCAAGACCCAAGAGATCATTTCTCAAGACCTCTCCTTTGGGATTAGCTGAGCCCCAATTTTCCCTCTTCCTTGGAGATGCCAGGGAGGTGGGGAGAGTGAGGAAGAGGTGCACATTTCCCCTCAGAAGACAGCCGCAAGGATGAGGCTCCTGGTGCAGTCACTGCTAATCCTACATAGAATGATCCCCACATGTCAGAATCCCCAGAACCATCTGACCCGGGAAACTCATCTCCAGGCCCACACGGACGAGGTGAGCTAGCTGGGGACTCGGTGTCCAGTCAATGAAAATGAGCCTTGGGAAGGTCAGGTCACAAAGGAATGGTGATTGGTCTGGAGGAATAAAGGGTGGGGGAGGAATTTAAGGGTAGAAATGTGACCACCACCCACATAAATAATAATAATAATAGTAACCAAGGCTTATGGTGAGCACAAGCCCACTGATGTGTTTCCCCACGACAACCCAGGGAAGCAAGTGCGTTCTTTCATTAATACCATTTCCGCTTTACAGGTGAGGGAGCCAAAACTTAACAAGTTGAAGTAACGTGCCCCCTACCGGGGCTCCAGTAGTGCTGGGGCTCCATTCTGGCTGCGAACACTTGCTCTGACGTGTGGCTGTTTGGGGGAGTAAGTGTTCTGGGAGAGGCCTGAACAGGCAAGTGGTTCTCTTGGCTAATTACCGCCCCAAGGAAAGGAAAGAGAGCCACATCATCAACTGTCAGCTTCATACTTCACGGGCTTGTGTGACGTTCTTTTCCCAAGGAGTGCACCCAGGGGACACACCAGGAAGTGTGGGCAGGCTGGGCAAACATTCTTGAATTCTTTCTTGGCAGGTTGGTGGGGGGCAGGTATCTGCTTACACCTGCCTTAAACATTTTCCAGGCTAGACGGTTGGGCACCCAGCCTGGAGTTGACCCTGGGGGGCTGTGCCCCTGGGGGTTTGTGTGTGACAGCCAATTCCAAATGCTTTCTGAGGAGAAACCGGCAGAGCAGTGAGTCCTCCCAAGCTTATGCTTAGAGGAGGTGGGATGACTGTCCAGAGAGGTGAGTCTGCAGCTTCAATGAAGGAACAGCCCAGCCCGCTCCCACCTGGCCCCCATTACCCCGCAAGGAGAAGAACACGCCCACGCTTCTCCCAGGCACCCACCAGGGGCACAATCCCCATGTCACCCACCCCTGAACTGGTCACAGGCTCTGTCCAGGTTAGGAATCATTTGCATATGGGACATATGGGCCCTTTCCTCCTCTAGGGGCCTGAAAACCCACCCCTGGGCCAGGTTCGGTGGGCAGAGAGCAGGACTGGCCCTGCCCCGGCAGGGCGCATGCAGAACTGCTTTATGAATTGGGCCCAGCTGTGATGCCTCGTGTTTAAAAACTAGTCACCTGGGGACGCCTGAATGGGCAGCCAACTCGTGATTTCGGCTCAGGTTGTGATCTCGGGGTGGTGAGATAGAGCCCTGCGTCTGGCTCTGTGCTCGGTGGGGAGTCTGCTTCTCTTCCCTTTTTCTCATCCTCTCCCTCTGCCCCTCCCCCTACCTGCTCTAAAGAAATAAATTAATTAAATCTTTAAAAAAAAAAAAAAAAGACTAGTTACTGGCTGGCAGCAAGGCTGTCTTGAAGAGGCTCTTCATCATGTCCTGCAGCAGCCAGACCAACAGTGACCCCCACCTGTCTCATCCTCATAGAGAAGTGTAAGTAAAGGCACAAATGCAGATGGCTGACAAATAGCTTTCTCCCCCAACCACACACACACACGCACACACAAACACACACACACGTGCATACACACGCCTGCAGGCTCCTGGCCCCCATGGAGACACTCTGGGGCCGCCATGGCTTCTCGGGTTCTTAGTATCAGTTTCTGGGCTTCTCCAAAGACCAATTTGGCTTTCACCTGGGGACACTAATGACACCATGAATTATATAACCAACCTGGCTCCTTTCTTTCTAGAGGCTTACAGATAAATTTGTGGCTCTCCAGAGCAAGCAAATATAGCATTGAGGTATACTTCCAAATCTCTTCCTATTTCTTTTCCTTTAAAAAAAAAAAAAACTGGAGAAACTTTAAAAATTCTGAAAAGTTCACAAAATAATACCAAACCTAATATTTACCACACAAAATTGATGACTGTTAATATTTTGTTATATTTGCTTCAAGTCAATAAAACATTACAAATGAAGTTGAAATGCCCGTTGATCCTATCTAGGATTGTTTCCTAACCCCAACTAGAGCAGGAGTCACTCTCCTAAATTTAGTTGAGTTTATATTTTTGTATGAATTTTATCAATGGCTCACACATTTCCATTATTCCATTATTCTACAATGTGCTTTTTACTTTTTTTTTTAAGATTTTATTTATTGGGGTACCTTGGTGGTTCAGTGGGTTAAGTCTCTGCCTTCAGCTCAGGTCATGATCCCAGGAGCCTGGGATTGAGCCCCATATTGGGCTCTCTGCTCAACGGGGAGCCTGCTTCCCCCCGCCCCCACCCCCGCCTGCCTCTCTGCCTACTTGTGATCTCTGTCTGTCAAATAAATAAATAAAATCTTAAAAAAAAAAAGATTTTATTTATTTATTTGAGAGAGAGAGAACGCATGAGCTGGGGGAGGAGCAGAGGGAGAGGGAGACAAGAAGGCTCTCCACTAAGCAGGGAGCCTGACGTAGGGCTCAATCCCAGGATCCTGAGATCATGACCTAAGCAGAAGGCAATCGTGTAACCAAATGAGCCACCTGAATGACCCTACAATGTGCTTTTTAAAATTTAACAGTATGCTTTGATGATTCCTTCCCATTCTCTCTGTCTATTCTGGATTGCATTTTATAGGTCCTTAATGGACACCATGAAGTCGGAGAAGGCTATGTGTCCTTAAAGCAAAGAAATGCAAATGATTCCTAAACTGGGCAGAGCTGGGACCAGTTCAGGAGAGTGAGATGGAGATTGTGCCCCTGGTGGGTGCCTGGGAGAAGCGTGGGTGTGTTCTTCTCTTTGTGGGGTGATGGTGGCCAGCTGGGAGCGGACATTGACTTGTCCTTTTTGTTGTAGGTGTCCATGAAGACAGAGAGCAGGTGACCAGGTTTTACTTAGGATAATAACTATGATACCAGAAGACATATGTTATTAATCCCTCCCTTGTTTGAACACTGCCTTGTTTCTAAAAGGATACATGATGGCTGGTGAGGACCCATAAATTGCAATCCAGAATACACAGAGAGAATGGGAAGGAATCATCAAAACATACTGTTAAATGAAAAAAGCACATGGAGATGCTTGAGCTGGAAGCCAGGAGGTCTCCCCTACGCTGTAATAGACATTCTTGGGAAGAAGTTTTCTCTGAGGTGGTTTTGCTTCTATTCTACCTGGAGGCAATGAAATGAAGTGACCCATTAGATTTTCAATCAAGTAACATATGTTGGGAAGGAAAGAGTGGACCAGCTATGGGGCTAAGTGCTAGGGAAGGTACCCCAAGAGATCTAGAAAGCACCTGTGCTGTCCCTGGGCACTGTAATCTTGGTAAGAAGGTAAATCAGGTCACAGGCAAGATGGGAATAATAAGGTTGTGTGGGAATTAAATGTACTAATACGTGTAAAGCTATGAATATAGTACCTGATGCTTAGCAAGCAATATATATATATATTTGTTAAATAAAAATGAGTGTTTAAATGGCACAGACCCTGAGCTATAATGGTACAGAGGAGACTTTGAGCTGGGGGTTACATGAAATGGCTTCACAAAGGTTGTGGGGGTATCAGAGGGCGTGATCAAAAGCCTGAGATCTCTTAGCAAGGAGACCTTCTTGACTAAAACAAGCTACGAGTGGGCACCATGAGGAGAGCAGTCAGGCGGGCCTGGGGAGCACATGAAGGGACTGGAGAAATCCATAATGGACGCGGATAGGGGAGGACCAGAAATCCAAGATGTACCCTATAAGAAATAGGGAACCCGTTCGGCTTCCATGCACCTGTGACGTGCTGTGGGGACACCTATCAATCAGCATATGCTGGCACCTCCCACTTCTCCGGGCGGGGAGGGGTAAAACAACAAAGTTGACTTCTTGCTCAGGATATAGCCCCCGGCCAGTCTGCTGAGCCTTTGGCCGAGCCACACGGGCCTCACATTGACCCCGGATGGAGAAAACAGTCTCTGTCTAGAAAACTTCAGGGCTGTGGCAAAGAGCAAACACAAAACAAAACAACAACAACAAAAACAACAACAACCCATGGCAAACTGCGTGCTCGCTCTTCAAACTTGAGCTCGGACATGAACATAGAACATATTTCATTGACTGAGCAAGTCATAGAGGCAAGTTTGCTGTCAGTGGAGCAGGGATGAGGGTCTTCCCAGGAAGGGGCAACAGATATTTATGAACAATATTAGAACCCCTCCACCCCAGCCCCGGGAGTTTTAGGACCCTTCCTAATATTGTCAGACAGGCTTGTGCTCTGATATTTCCTCCATCCCACTAACAGTGGTCTCATGCATTATTACGAATTTCTCTTTAGACCAGGATGCTTTAGAATCTGCCTTGAAATCAATGTGGACCTCACCCCCACCTCAGGATGCCCCATTAGCTGATTAAAAGGAAACGGTTCCTCTGAGAGCCTCTTTTTCCCCCAAGCCTAAGAAATGAATATAATATTTCTGCTTTTGAGTTCTCAGGCATCTGGGTTGAGGTGAGCCTGTGTGTTCTCCGGTTTGCTTGGTCTTATAATTTTGTAGCCTGCTGCGATTTCTGGCCTATTGATTAATGGGTCTCTCTCTCTCCACCACAAGCGACCTTAATCTTTTCTTAATTGCTTTAATGGCTGTTCGGCTTCCCTCTTGTGCCTTCCCCCACAATGTTGTTGTTGCAAAGCTTTTGTGTCTTAACTTCATTCCCCAACTGAGGACTTTACAGGCACATGAAAGGTGAATTCTCTCTTTGTTTACTCTCTTTTCCTCATTTTTCCCTTTTGCTTTATTTCTTCTTCAGCTGTTTTCACGTTACTTAGCCAGCATGGGGGCATTGTTGGAAGTACGTGGGCACAAACAGAAAAATAAAATATAAGGAGGGAGGCCAATGCCAAGGCTCCCTTCCCCCATAGTGACCCCTGCACCCCCTCCATCGGCATCCAGTCTGGGCTCTGGGTCTCCCTCTCTCTCCCCTGTCCCACAAGGCCAATAGCAGGCAGGCAGATGCTCCCCCATGCCAAATGAGTCAGAGGCCTCCCTGAAAGCCAGATGAGGGTAGAAGAACAGGGCCAGATTTCATCTGACCTAGTTTGGGGCTCTCTCTCTCATTAGGCACAGCATTCCAGGAGTTTCTTCAAATGTGCTTCATTCATTCATTTATTCATTCACAAACACGTATTAAATGCCTACTGTGTCCCTGGGACTGTGCTATGTATCATGGGAAAGTACAAATAAAGCATAGACCTTGAACTCCAGGCACTCATTTATCAAACTAACTGAGATGAAAAGGTAACTAACATAGCCACGCCTCAGAAACCCATGAGGGTGTTGGATGACAAATACTGCAGGAGTTTTGAGGTGAAAGGCCATGATAAGCTGGGGATTTGGGCAGGTTTCCTGGAAGAAGTGGGCTTTAAAATGGGTCTTAAGTGATGGGTGGGACAGACAAAGCAGACCAAAGAGAAGGCATTTCCAAAGGTGAGAGGAACATAGGAGTTGGGGAGATGGAAACATTGGAGTGGGAACCCTGACTCCTTTGAGTCCCAAGCTGCCATGCCTCAAAGGTTGGGTAGTGGTGGAGGGGAATGCCCCACTGTGTGCACCAGTGTTTGGGGTCTGTTTGCACCTTTCGGAGACCCCTTTCCCATTTCATTCCTCACTATTGTGAGAAAGGAAGAATGATAGGAATGGCTAATGGGTGCCATTTTGAAGGGGAGAGAAGGAGAAAAAGAAGAATAGAAAAGAATATTGTCATTCAACGAGGACTCAGAAAACAAAATTTCTGAAACTTTCTTAGGTGGCCCTATGAAGTCTCAGAGGATACACATGGAGCTTATGCCCTCCATGTGACCTCAGGTCACAGTCTTCGTACCAAGCCTGTTGGGATGTTAAGGCTATATTTCAGTATCTCATCATGTACCATTCCGAATTGCTTCCAGATAGACTCCTCAGGTGTCAGTGAGCCCCTGGGTAGAAGCCAGGGTGCTTTCCTATACAAGAATGGGTAGGACCAGGGAGCTTGATAGGGCAGCCAACCCAAACTGCTTGACACTATTGGTGCCAAGAGATACAACTCTACTCATATTTATAAACTCGTAGGGGAGGCAGAAAGAGAAAAGCCATTGCTTGAGCATTTATGTCAGGAAATTAAGGGAGACATAAAGTGTGTGGTTAAGAGTTTATCTCTGGGGCCCCTACGTGGTTCAGTAGGTTAAACTTCTGTCTTTGGCTCAGGTCATGATCTCAGGGTCCTGGGATCAAGCCCCGCATCAGGCTCTCTGCTCAGTGGGGAGCCTGCTCCCCCCTCTCTCTCTCTGCCTGCCTCTCTGCCTACTTGTGACTTCTCTCCATCAAATAAATAAATAAAATCTTAAAAAAAAAAGAGTTTATTTCTGGGGTCAGACAGACTGAGTTCAAATCCAGGCTCTTCAAATCTGCCTCTTCCCATCTGGGTTATCTTGAATGTGCTATCCAAATTCTCTTCTCTTTTCCCAATGTCTTCATTTAATTATGAAATATCTCAAAGAAATTTAAAACAAGGATCATATACAAACTTTACATGTATATATAATAGGCACCCATATATTCATCACTAGCTTTAAAGACATAAATGTTGTATCCTATCTACTCCATATCATCCCTTTTGAATTTTTTTATTCTTTTTTTTTTTTTTTAAACTAGGCTCCACACCCAAATTGGGGCTTGGACTCATGACCCTGAGATTAAGAGTTGCATGCTTTACTGACTGAGCCAGCCAGGCACTTTGTATCAAACCCTTTTTAAGGAAATGAAATATTAACAATTAGCTAGAACTATCTTCTCATCATTTCCCTTCTTTCCTCTCCAAAGGTAATAAGTGTCCTGAAGTCATTTAGTATTCAAGAGCATTTAAAAAACAAACATTTTACTGCATACACAAGTGACTGTGAATCCCATATGCTGTAATAATAACTGCTACTTAAAATTGTACATGCTTGGTACCATATTTTAAGTATTATTTTGAAAATGGCTTTTTCTACATTCAACGTTGTATTCTGAGATTGACCCTTGTTGGTGCCTGGGTGACGGCTGTATGGTATTCTGCTCTGAGAGTGAGCCACTGTTTTATTTCTCACCTTCTAGAGCAGCAGCCAGCAAAAGGCCAGACAGTATGTGTTTTAGGCCATATGGTCTCTTTGGTGATTTAATTCTACCATTGCAGAGGGGCTGTGCTCTAATAAAAAATTTATTTCATATAATTTTTTAAAAATAAGACTCCCTGGGGCAAATAATACATTATATGTTAATAAAAATAAAAAATAATATAACCATTTTGGAAAAATAAAAGACTTTATTTTTTAGAGCAGTGTAAGGTTCACAGCAAAACTGAGAGGAAGGTACAGAGATTTCCCATACATTCCCATATCTATTTCCATATATAGTTCCATATATCCCCCATTGTACACAGCTCCCCATTGTCGACATCCCCCAACAGACTGGGGCATTTGTGACAACTGGTAAACCTACATTGACCTGTCGTAATCACCCAGAATCCATAGTTTAAGTTCGGGGTTACTCCTGGGATTATACATTCTGTGGGTTTGGGCAAACGTATGATGTATACGTATCCACTGTTATGGTAACATATAGAGTAGTTGAACTACCCCTCAAATCCTCTGAGTAATGCCTCTGTGCTCTCCCTCCTTCCTACCCCATCCTTGGCACCACAGAGCTTTTTACTATCTCTAAAGTTTAGCCTCTTCCAGAATGTCATACGGTTGAATCATATGGTAGGTAGCCTTTCCTGATTCGCTTCTTTCACTTAGTTATATGCCCATGAGCTTCCTCTATGTCGTTCCATGGCTTGCTAGCTCATTTATTTTAGCGCTAAATAATATTCCATTATCTGGAAACACTACAGCTTATTTATCCATCACCTACCACAAGATATCTTAGCTACTTTCATGTTTTGGTAATTATGAATGAAGCTGCTAGAAATATCTGGGAGCAGGTTTTTGTGTGGACATGTGTTTGATCATAATTTTCATGTGCCCCAAAATATTATTCTTTCTATTTTTTTCAATCACTTGAAAAGACTCAAATCATTCTTGGCTTGCACACTGTGCAAAAGCAGGTGGTGGGCCAGATTTGGCCTAGAGACTAGCGAGATGTTCCCACTTCTGTCCTGTTACAAACACTGCTGTCATGTATGTTGCTGCACCACTTCCCCGAGGATTCTTGAGCATTTCTCCAAGCTAAACACTAAGATGAGAAATTGATGTGACGTGGAGTGTGCATTTTCAAATTCATGAGATACTGCCTGGTTCCCCCATGTTACTTCCCCACTCACATCCCCGCTAGCACAACTCTACTTCCCCACATTCTCCCCGACACTGAGTGTTGTCAGATTTTTCAACTGTTTTGCCAAGTTGATGAGTGTGAGAGCTAATATCTTATCCTTGTTTTAATTTGCAATTCCCTGAGATGTGGGTGGAATTTTTCCAAATGTTTGTCAATCCCGAATTGCCCATTCATATCTGTTGCCCATTTTTCCATCCGTTGGACTGTTATCATTTCCTTGTTAATTTATAGGGGTTCTTTACGTATTCTGGGTGATTCCTCAAGCCTTTGGAGCCACAGTTTCCTCATCCATGAGTGGGAAAGTCAACAGGAGTTGCTGTAAGGAGTTACATAAATGAGTATCACGTATACAGTCTGGCCTTATCACAAAGAACAAAGATGAACAGAAAATTATGTTCCCCAGAATTCCTCCTGGGGAGAGCCCTGTATCTTCATGAAGGAAATACTGTGCTAGACAACATAGAAAGAAGGGTAGAGCAGGGAAGGAATATTCCAGAGCAACTGAGAACGTCGCTAACGACTACATAGGGCAAAGTGCTGGATTTCCCTGACCACCAAGAGGGAGGGAAAGAGAGGCTGCCATGGGCTAAGGGGACCACTTGGATGGGAAAAGGAAAGAAGGGAACCTCACAGAGAGACGCTAGAGGAGTACAAAGTCTCAGGGGTCTTTCTGGTTGGTTGTGAAGTGTGTCATTTAACTTCCCTCCTCGGTTTCTCCTGCAGAAAGTCTCTGATCCTCAAGGTGATACTGGTAAGAGGACTGTATCAGCCCAGGAAGAGATGTCAGCATGCGTACTTGGGTCAGAAGGGGGATGCGAACAGATGGCACCGGGGCACCTCAAAAACTGAGTCTGAGGGGAGGCCAGACAGCTCAGAAGCCACTAGCCTGTGTTACAAGGTCGGGTGCTGTGCTTGGTCCTTCCCACATAGTATCTCATTTAATCCTGGTAGTGGTGCCATGCCGCCTTAACATCATTCCATCTCCCTCGAGGGACTTGATGTTCACAGAGGTCAAGTTACCCACCCAGGCTCACGCAGTCAGTAAACAGGGGGACAGGATCACATCCCGGTGTGTCTGACTCTGGAACTGCCATTCTTGAAGATGGCAGAGGCAGTGATAGGTAGGTAGAAACAGGTGGAGGGAAGAGAGCTGGGGAGAGAGCCGAGGAGAGTGAAAGAGAGAGGGAGAGAAGGAATGAGATAGCAACCGTTGCTGATCCTTCTGGAAGCTCCATGCTGAATGAAGGAAAGGCAGGGCCTGGGAATCCCCGCTGCCACCAGTGGGGATTATGAAATTCAGCCAGTAACAATATAGGAGATCTGGTTATATTTGAATTTCAGATCAACAACAGGTTCTGATAATCATGCCACATGCAATCTATGGGACATACTTACACTAAAAAATTATTTGCTGTTCTTCTGAAATCCAAATTTACCTGGTGTCTATGCATAAATCTGCCAACCGTCCATGCACAGCACCTCAGTCCAGTGCCAGGACAGCAAGCGGCAGCATCTGGGAAAAGGTCGTCCTAGAGAAACGTTTTCCTTCAACTCCTAATGCTTGGGGCCTTCAAATATGCATGTATCATGGAGCAGCTGCCTCCTTTCAGAGCACCTGTCCTTTCAACCTTCTGAGCTATCAAGCTTCCCGGCAGGGCTGGAGCCTGGAGAGGTAGGGGGGGATGGTAGGAAAATTCCAAGCTGCCCCCATCAGGCTCTAACGGGGCACTGGACCACTGGAAGGATTGGCAAGCTTGCCTTTGGGACATCCCACCTCTCATTTCCTCCCTTCTCCTGGCATCCCTTCTGTACCCAGCCTCCCTTGGGCTCCACACTGCTCAGGTCCTGCCCAGGCCTTTGATAAACCAGTCTGTGCTGAGGCGGCAGGGTCTGAACATGGGACCCCTTGTAGGAGAACCTGCCATGGAAAAGAAGAGCCTGAGGAGGCTATGCTTAAGCCAATGGCAGGAATCTCCAATTGTGGGATGTCGTGCCTCCTGATGAGTGCTGGAGGGACACTGGGAACAGGCCCTATGGTGCTCCCCAAAATATCCCAGCTATGTAACCACCAAGTCTGCTGACTCTGCCTGAGTGAATGGATACCTCAACACAAGCGCCCAGTATCACGTCCAATACGAAATTCCAGCCTGAACCAGAGCTCTCTGGGGCTTGTCCTGCTTCACAAGGCTTCCTCCACCCTGGGGAGCAACTCTTCCAGGGCTAAAAGGCTCCCTTTGTGCAGGCGTCACCTGCGCTGAGCACTGAAGTCTCTAGCTCCTCTTATTCTCATGCCTTCTCCACCCTCTTCTTAAATGGTTCCCACCAGGAAAGCAGACAGCAATTCTCAGAGGCCCACTCACGGAGAAGGCGCTCAGCTCCCAGAAACCCTGGACCAGACTCTTCAGACACATACCTGTCCTTGGTTCATTGTTGCTCCCTCCTAGAAAGAGGACGAGGCCTTCCACCCTGGCCTTCCCACCTCTAAGCAGCGTTGGAGTGCTGTTTCCATGACAACCTGAGGCGTTGCTGTAGTTTCACACCTATAACACGAATCCTTCTCCCTCCCTACATTTTGCACCTCTGTCCGGGATTCTTGTCGAGACCCTCTCTGGCCACACCGAGTCCATGTATGCTCTGCCTAACAGACCCCCTTTCTGTCAGCTTCTAAGAATTTTACCCCCATGTTTACTCAAAAACATCAGCAGATGGCCTTCCCTTCGAATATGGATTTCTTCTTTTAAATTTGTGATAAGTTAAAACTGTAACCAACAGGGTGTGGACAAGTCACAGAAACCTTTGGTAGAGCTGAGGCTATGGTAGGCACTCCAGAGATGGGAGGGGAGAACATGGCCCAAAGGCCTGTATGTGGAGATGTGATTATTCTTCAAGTAGGAGTTAATAGGGAGGCAGATCTCCAAATATTTCATACACGGATTATTGCCAATTACCGGCTTATACAAGAGACCAGCACACTAGCTCCCCTCTGGCCATCCCCACATCGTCAACACACAAATGACAAGGAAGAAGGGGACCCAGGAGAGAGGCCTGGCCTGAGGGTAATGAGGACTGGAAACTTAAGAGAGGAAAGACCCATCCATTCCCTCTGCTCAGCCTCCTTGCCCCAGCTCTGATTCTGCTCTCAGTAGCTTTGGGAGGGTCTGCTCCCCATGGTTGGCTCCCCTAACCACAGACTTGATCTGTTATAGCCACCCCCCAATGCCAGTCCAGCTCTTTCTGCTTCAAATGTCATTAGCACAGCCCCATTCCCAGAAAACCCGCTCATTGTATCAGCTCGGAATGAACATAACTTTCCATAAAGGGAAGAGAATGGAAAATTATGAAACCCCACCCCCTGAGTTTTTAGACCTCTGCAAAGTAATCATATTTTGTTGATTGTGTCAGGGAGGGTCCTGCCTGGTAGGGGATGCCCAGATCCAGGAAGGGGACAGTTGATATCTTTTAGATTCAAGTTCCTGGAGCTTGGGGTCTGGTCCATTGTCTGGGCCTTCCTGAGGGTTCAGAAGTCTCTAGATGGTTTTTCAGTGCCCACCAGGAGGTCCTTCTGATAGGGCAAAGACTGCAGGGCTTAACAGTCTCCAGAAACCCTGACCCGCCATCTCCCCTCTAGATCCCCCACACCTCCCTCTGCCCCTTCCTTATAAATAAGTGGCCAGAGGGCAACTCACATGTCAAGTCTTATATACAATCCCATAAGTGGCAGTAATCAGACAATGAAATCTCCATGGACCTTCTCTCTAGGATCTCCTGAAGGCGAAATCTTAAAATACAGCCTTGGGCTACTTTGCCCCCATGAGACTCCTCCTTTCTTCAGAGATGGGCTGGGATGTGGCTTCAGGTGAGGAGATCCCCATGGAGTGTTCTATTTCAGCCTAAACCTTAGTGTTTGGGAAGTTTGGGGGATTTTGTGATAGGTCCCACAGGACTGATTTCCCCAGGACTGCCTGGCCCATGTCTACCAGTTCCCACGAGGTCCCTTCTAGTGAGTGACAGTCAACGGAAAGCTGAAACTTTAGGTTATGAGGAAAATTCCATTTCCTATTCCAGAGGGAAGCAGAACTTTCAAAGAATAACTCAACCTGCATGGTGCCACTACACCTTCCAGCCTCCCCACCCCAACATGTCTCTGCAAGGTGTGTTTTCTGCCCTGTTCACTCTGGATCTTGTCCAGCTGGACTTTGGATGATATCTGTCTTCCTAAGAACATGAAGTGCTAGCCTCTCTTTTTCTTCAGTGTCCCCTGCTTGGCCAGCTGGTGACAGAGATTAGCTTCTACCCTGTGAGCAGGAGGGAAACTGAGGCCCTGGAAGGACACAGGCTTTTCATTCCCTTAGCCCAAGAACTTCCCAAGTTCAAGATGCCCAGTCTGCATGTTAAGTAACTCAGACGTCTCTGGATTGGGTGACCTCTCTGCCCTCCTGCCACCCTGCCACTGTCTTGGGGAAACCCCAGACTTTTGAAAGTGCCCTGAGCTGCTCTGCAGCCCCTATCTCTGCCGTATCTCTGCCTCCATCTGCAATGACTACTATTCCCAATGTCCCGGGTGAGCCACCAGCACCTCCTGTCTACCACCCCACCCCTCCTCCAACTCTATGGCTTTTCATCAGTCTAGCTGCTTCTAAGTCTGAAAAGCTGAAGTTTAAAAAAAAAAAAATTCCCCAAATCAGCAGACACATAAGCAACTGCATCCTGGCAAGATTATATGAGGTGAGTTAGAGAAGCAGCAAGGGCTATTATAATCTAGTACTTAGGCAGATAGCCACACTAGGGAAAGCACATGAGAGAGTCTCATTTCTCCTCTTGGCCTTTTCTTGCCATCCCCAACTTCGCCCCAGTTTGGTCTCATCCCCCAGTTCCCTACCCCCAGCAGACACTATCCTGGTCAAGAAGGCTATGGCTATGCTCCCCACCTAGATCCCCTGCCCCTTCTTCATTCCAGGAAGTGTGAGGTACATCTGGTGGAGGGAACTGATCCCAGAGCGGTCACTCAGTTGAACTTGGATGGACCCTTGGGGAGATTAGAGAATGTCTTCTGCCAGTGCCACAACTAAAAACAGGCTGATGGGGAAACCAAGTCAGGTCCCCAGTTAGGTGTCACGCTGGAAATTCTGGATTATAGAACAGTGCAACCCAAAAGAACCTACAGATATATGAGTGTAATAAATTCCACACATCAGGGGTGCTTGGGTGGTATGGTTGGTTAAGTATCTGACTCTTGATTTTGGGTGGGGTCATGATCTCAGGGTTGTGAGATCAAGGTCCACATCATGCTCTTCGCTCAGTGAGGGGTCTGCTTGAGATTCTCTCTTTCCCTCTGCCTCTCTTCGCTCTCTCATTCTCTCAAAAATAAATTTAAAAATCTTTTTTAAAAAAGATTTTATTTATTTATTTTACAGAGAGAGAGATCACAAGTAGGCAGAGAGGCAGGCAGAGAGAGGGAAGCAGGCTCCCCGTCGAGCAGAGCGCCCAACATGGGCCTCCATCCCAGGACCCTGAGATCATGACCCAAGCCGAAGGCAGAGGCTTAACCCACTGAGCCACCCAGACATCCTAAATTTAAAAATCTTTAAATCCTTACATCAGAATAGTTAGCCTGCCCATGAGCGAGACGCCTATATGTCAGTCTTCCGGGAATGTCTCAAATGACCACAGGCACATAACATCTCCAGAGTGAACGGCCTGGTGCCAGGATTAGCCAAAGCCAGAGTAGGTATTTGAAATATTTTGACATCAGAGTAGAGCTATCTGAGAGACTGCAGAAACTATAGTTTCAAATGGGAATGAAATTGCTGCAGGTGGAGATTATTTCCATTCAGGAAAAAATAAATGCACCCATTTGCATTTTTAAGACTAAAAGGTAGTTGGCAAGTCAGCTCTGGAAAAACCAGTTTCTCACTCTCTCCTTCGGATTTCTGAGGATTTGGGTGATGTGACCATAAGCAATAGAAAGTAACTAGTGACCTGTGTTGCCAACTAAGCAAAGAAAAATACAGGATATCCAAAGAAATTTCAATTTTAAATGGACAATGAATAATTTTTTAGTATAAGCATGTATTATATTAAAGAAAAGTGCTCAATGTTTATCTGAAATTAAAATTTAACTGGACATCCTAGATTCTATCTGACAAACCTTCCCCCTTATGCATGAATAAGGAAAGAGGGGCAACTTCTTGAGGTCCTTTCATTGCAAAATTCATTCAGTCAATAACTACACACCAAGCACTTACTCTGTGCCTGGCACTGTGTTCAAGGTTGGAGTCATGGACCCCAGAGAGCCTCGTCTGGCTGGAGAGAGAGGGAAGAAGTGACCATCAGAGCTTCATGAGAAGCAACGGCCAGGGCCAGGAAAATCAGTGCGGGAAATGACATTTCAGATGAGGGAGGGAGCAGAGGCCACCAAAAATACAGAGACACCAGCTCTGGCTGGGGCAAAATACGAAGGTACCAGGAGGCTCTCTTGACCATTTCTCTGTTGTGGCACTTCCCTCTTTTCACCTCCCTCTCCATCAAGAACACATTCATTCATTTATCCTTTCAACTGACATTCACTGAGAGCCTGTCACATACCAGACCCGGCACATATCAGAGATACGAAGATAACTGTGACGCAGCACCCTTGAGCTTGACAGTCTGGGAATCAAGTCAGGTGCCTTAAGGCTTATTTGAGTTGTGGGGATAAAGCCATGAGGGAACCGTGGGGTGTGTCACAAGCGTCAGAAAGCCTACGGGTACCATAATCACATAATCTTGTTTTGAGGCCAAAGTCCCCATCAGTGTTGTTGAGTTACCCTGGTAAGTCACTGAACCTCCCCGAACTTCATCTTCTTCCCTGGAATAAAGGTGGTGTTCATAACAGGGTCTGTCTCACAGGCTCGCTCTGAGAAGCTGATGGAACAGCCAGCATTTGGTCAACCCTAAAGCGTCATGTAAAGGTGTCATAAAAATGATTGTTGTTTGGCAGTTTCTCAAAGGTAAACATAAAATTACCATATGATCCAGCAATTCTACATCTAGCTATGGACCTCAAGAACAGAAAGCAGGGACTCAAGTAGACACTTGCATACCAGGGTTCACAGCAGATTTGTTCACAGTAGCCAAAAGGTGGAAACAACCCAAGTGCCCACCGTAGGCGAACGGATAAACAAAATATGACAGATGCATACAATGGAGCATTGTTCAGCCTCCACAAGGAATGAAATCCTGACAATTGCTACAACATGGATGAACCCTAAGAACATTTTCCCAAGTGAAAGAAGCCAGACACGAAAGGAAAATATGGTATGACTCCATGTATCTGAGGTATTGAGGTTAGTCAAATTTATGAAGACCCAAAGCGAATTAGAGGCTCCAAAGGACAAGGGGAAAAGAGAGTTCTTGTTTAACAGATAGAGCATTTCAGTTTGGGATGATGAAAAAGTTCTAGGGATAGATGGTGGTGATGGTCGCACAGTATTGTGAATGCACTTAATGCCACCAAACTGTACACTTTAAAAATGGCTTAAATGGTAAATTTTGTTATATAGTTTTATAATTAAAAAAAAAAAAAGTTTATTTGGGCACCTGGGTGACTCAGTCAGTTGGGCAGCTGAGTCTTGATTTTGGCTCCGGTCATGATCTCAGGGTCCTGAGACTGAGCCCCCCAGGGCACTCTGTGCTCAGCTGGGAGTCTGCTTGTCGCTCTCCCTCTGCCCCTCCCCCCGACTTGTGTGCACGCAGTGCGCGCCTGGGCACACGCTAGCTCTCTCTCAAATAAATAAATAAATCTTAAAAAAAAAAATTATTCTCCAGAGAAGGCTAGAAAGGTTGGACAGGGCATCACAGAGGAGGTATTCCTTGAGCAGAAATGGACTGAAGAAGATGAAGGAAGAACATTTTAAGCTTGCCAGGGCAAAGTCTTATGCGGGAAGTGGGTGAAGTGTGTCTGACGTGGAGCCACACCCCCAGGAAGTGCTGGGTTACGAAGGAGAAAGCAAATCGTTCCAGGTATATTCAGAGCATCGGAGCTCAGAACCTGAGGAGCCGGTCACCTCCTGGGGAGGAGGGGCCAGAAGCTGACCAATGAATGGGAAGGAGGAACCAGGAGGTAAGTCTGCATGGGTGGGAAGGGGTTGGTTAGGGCGAAGATGATCAAGAGATGGAGGGAAGGAAGCTTTATGAAGGAGAGTGCCCTCAAGCCCTGGAAGAGTCATACAGAAAGGTTGGTTGGGCAAGTCACTCAGGCAGGACGGGCTGAATCCAATCTTAGATGATGACGCCACCAAGCAGGGACATTTGTAGTTATTCAGAATCCTTTCCAAGGATCTTGAATACAGACTCCGAGATCTGCTTTTGTACCTCAACAGAGACTGGTCCTGTACCCAGGTATCCTCTGGACAAGAAAGTAGAGTTAATATCATTTCCTAAGATCAAAATTTCAGGTCCCCCTTCCCCGCCCTGAACCCCTTGGAAGTTTTCTTCTGATTCATGGTCAATTTCAGCAAAATTACAAATTCAGTCAAGATACTTTCTATCCTCCCATGTTGGACCCTTCAAGTCTTCCATCCTCAGAAAACTGCTGAGTACCAGGCATTTTGCATCTTTTTGTGAATTCGAACTTTTTGTTCCTTTTCCCAAAAGCATTTGCATTTTAGCCATATCTATTGTTAAAAGATTTTAAACATCAGGGAGCAGGCTGGAAAGATTTAGAGACTGGGTGGTCTTTGCAGCTCCCCTGCAATCACTCCTTCAACTCTCCTGATGAAAGGGTCACCTCTCTTCACCCTTAGCAGACTGTCACCTCCTCCTTAAGTTAGCACCAGCCATTGGCTAAACAGCAGGGTTTTTATTTAATAATAAAATATCCTAACATAAAATAGAAAATTCTCTATAAATAGAGATCATGTAAGATGACAGTGGATTAACATTTTAATTAAACATGGCAATTCCAATCATTTTTATCATTATAGAGATACCCAACATTTTGACACATTTCAGGTGTAAATTGATGGTTCCAGTCTGATGGCAAATTGAAATAATTTTTCAGGTGATATTTGTAAGGTTTCAGTAGCAGCAAGAGATGGTATTCAACAGTCAAAGCTACAGATTCTAGACATTCCCATTCAAAATAGTAATCCTGAAGCCTCCCTGCTCCTGTCTCCCTCCCTCCCTTCCTCCCTCCACTGAGAGCTTTAAAAATTATCTCCCCAGACATCACACACACTACCATACATTAATCTGATGCTTTATGTTTTGCGAAACTCACACCAAAAGGCACTTTGTTTTTCCCCGGTACAATGTCAGACTCTGTTCTTTGCTTGAAAGGCATGGCAGGCAGGACTGACGTGTGTATTTGTCTTAGCAATTCATGATTTATTGAGCACGGAGGGTGTGATTTAACATCACACCACTGCCGATCCTCACAGGGGACCATGCGAGGCAGCTCTTACTGTCTCTGCAGAAAGAAACCAGGCTCAGAGCAGAGAAGTAAGTTGCCAAAAGGCACACAGCTAGAAGTGGCAGAATTAACACGGGAACCCGGGAGAATCAAGCTCTAAAAACTGAACTCCTTTGCCTGTTTTCTTCGTCACAAATGAGACTATGTACAGCCTGTGCTGAAAGGGGATTCAATAAATAGTTGTTGATTTGTCATACATTTTTTCCTACATTCTATGCCAAAGACAACACTCCAAATCTGGGTAATCGAACCTCAATGAGACACTTCCTTTGTCACGCTTCCTTTGTGCCAACTGTCGCCTCCAAACCACCACCACCACCACCACCATCATCATCATCATCAACATCAAAATACAGATTTTATTCGAAGGAGAAATAGCTTTTCAAGAAAAAGATGACCATTTTAAGGGATCATGCTTTCTTTTTTTAATTGTAAGCCATGTGAATCTTTAAAATCGACTTTAGGCTACATGTATTCTTGGATTCATGACCTTTGTTATTACCCATTGTGGGCTTACCACTTGCCTTCAAGGCCCCCTGAGAAACACACAGAGCTTTTCCAGCAAGCGCAAGTGATTGATATCTCACCAAACTTTTATAGCCGCCTAAGCTAAAATTTGTTGGAAAGCTACACAGAGAGTTTCACATTGAAATACTAGACCTACACGGCATAAACGTCCATTGAGGTGACCATGCTGAACAAAATATTCCAAATTTTGAAAACTTTGGATGACGTCAGAGAATATGCCATCACTCTGAGAGAAAGAGTACAGGGAATAGTCTCGACCTCTTGGAGTCTGATGATACTGGCTAACACTGCTGAGAAATATTGAGCAACGCTTGATGTCTTGGGATGCTAAAACTCTGTGGGCTGAATAAAGCTTATTAAAAAAAACCGGTAAATATTCCCCGACTAAAGTAGCATGTGTGTAATGATTTAAAAAAACAATGTCTTGAGGGCATGACAGTTCCTTTTCATCTTTATAACCCACAACAGAACTTAGCCTGGCACCACTCTTGGAAAAATTTGCTCCGTAAATGTTTGTTGAGTGAATATAGATATTTAACAACTCTTCAACAAGGACTTTTTGGTGATTCTACAACTGAGAGAACACATAACTGGAAAAAAAAAAAAAAAAAAAGGTTGCAGACACCACAGTGTGAATGTAGTAAATGTCCCTGAACTGTACTCTTTCAAGTGTTTTATATTGTATGAATTTCACCTTAATAATAATAGCGCTAATGGTGGAGACTAGGGAATAGCAACCTAAAGCTTTCATGAAAATTCAACACAGTATATTCTCCTATGTTCATAACAAATATAAGGCACAAAAGAGCCCATAAACATTTTTTATGATTAGGAAGTGTAAAAAAAAGTCATTATTAAATGGATAACATTTTAAAGTTCCAACAGAATTTCCAGAAATTGTGATGCAAATAGCCTGAAATATTTACAGCACTCAGGGCTTGGTGGGGAGAATGTAGAGGGTTTTCAGATCTTCCCTGGCTGTTCCTGTTTGCGGTCCTCCCACCACACTGGGAAAGGCAGGAGGGAGCTCCTGCTTCCAAAGTGCAAAAACCCTGGGTCTCTTCCCCATATGAGTAATTGTCCAAGAACGTAGAGAAATGCACTCCCATCCTTTCACCAATTGAACCCCAGCTCCAAATTCAAGGTGATCGCTCTAAGAACCTGAAACTTACAAATCATTTCAAGACTGAGGCTTCCCTCCTTATATGACAGTGGGATGACAATCCTCTTTTTTTTTTTTTAAGCAGGAAAGAAAAAAAAAAAAAACCTCTTACTTAAAAGGTCGTAGTAATCTCAGTTCAGCAGGGCTGAAAACACAAATGTAGTTTACAGTAGTTTAGGAAGCAATATTTTCTGCGTATAGAAAAAAGTTTTTCTTTTCCTGTTCAAGGGCTGTTGATGGAGCTAAATGTTTAAGTGCCGAGGACATGGTACGAGGTTTTCAAGCTATACCATCTTTTGTAAAAGGCCAAAGGATTGCACACTTGTTTTCAAAAAAGTTAACACATTTCCAGTAAGCTGCAGCTTGCAATCTTGTCTGTATCAAATTTTCCCTTCTGCTTTCTGATAAATCACAATGTGGCAGCCTGCGAGCCTTCCTCCCTCATCTGTTTGGCTTGCTCATTAGGTCTTTAAAAGAAAATGCAAATCCTCATCTCTTCATTAACCCATCTTAGAAAATAACTCAGATGTTCCTAATTTCTCGTCTGATTTATCAGACCAGTCTCTGATAACTTTTGAAAGAAGTCTATTCAACATTCTCAAGGACAAAGGACACTTTATAGCAATAAATAAAAAGAAACCCTCACATGAGCACAAGAGGAGACAAACACGGAGAACTTTGGTACATGTTGCTTGCTTGCTTGCTTCAGAATTATTTCTAGTTCTGCCCGAGCCAATAAACACATTACACTGGAAATGTTTTATTCACAAACTTCTCTGACACAATCTACGAAAAGAATTAAAAGACTCTCGGTTGCAAAGACGCCTTGGCCGCCTAAAGGAAATCAACATTCCACTGTAACTTCTCCTTTAAAAGTAAATAACAAGAATGGCAACACTATGGAATCTGAAGGGATCAAAACAGGTTTAGAGAAATCTCTTCACCATGTGATGTGATGTGTGTGTTTAAACCTCTCTAAAATTAAGTCCTTTTTTTCCACACACCAACACTAAACTAAATCCTAGGGTCCTCTCAGAATGTCTCCCCATGATCAGGTGGCTTTAAAAAGAATTCTATTTACCAAAATCATTATGACACTGTTTATTTTCCTCAGAGGGGGGCTGGAGGGAGGGCAGGAGGGGAAAGGAAAGCAAGCTGGTGAGTTTTTGTATAATAAGTGACTAAATCATGCAAATAAACAAGAGCTTCTCTTTCATGATATCTGTTATCAAAGACATCCCCAGGTCTGACAGCAGTTCTCAGCTCCTCAGCAGAAATGGGACTACTGACCCCGCCAAAAGTAAAGAAGACCTTTCTCCCTCTGCCCAAGACACGGGAAAATAAGGCAGGGAGGCTGGTGTAGGAATGATTTTTCTCGAGCACTGCACCAGACACATGCTCAGTTGTTTGGCCGCACTCTGGGCACCTCCCTGCCCGCCTTCTTCCTCTCAAACAAACCGCAGGGATGGACCCCAGGCTCACAAGAATTCCACCATATTGCTTTACACTTTCTTCTTTTTCAAGTTCTCAGTATTTGCGGGTCTCCAAGTGAGGGACGGACAGGGAGGAGCTCTCCCTCACAAAGGCAAACACAGTTTGCAATAACAAAGCAGAGAGTGTATCTGCGTGAGTAGGATGTGGGGGGGGGGCAGTGGAGGAGGAGGGGGTGTCCCTGTTTGCTTTTGTTTTATTTTGCACCCCCCACCTCAGAAGAAGGAATTGGAAGGTAGGCCGTCCAGATTTCCAAAGTAGTCCGTTTCTGAGGAGGTCAGTAACAGGGATGGGAAAACGTTTGATAAACTCCCTGGAAACTCGATCACCAGGTTTCAGAGAGGAGAGAGTCCCATGCCTTCTTTACAAAGGGCATCCAACGTGCCCTCCTGTCAGCAGCCACAAAGACCCAAAGACACACCTCAGGTGGGAGAGCATCGTCCCCTCTACCCATCCCGCAAGGGCTGGCTGTTCCTCTTAGGAGGGAACGGGCCGGAAGGGAATTTAGACGTGTGGGGACCGGGCAAGTGGAGGCAGAGGAGGGCCCACAGGACTGGATCTTTCCTTTCCGGAGCCTGCTTTGCCTTCTCTTCCACCTGCTTCCCGGCAGAGTCCGGTAGCTCCTTTGGCGGGGGCCTGTTCTCTAATGAAACAGCGAACGCCCAGGTCAGCCATCAGGCAAACAATAAACATATTTGTGTTGTACATCTGTTAAGCCTGTTTAATGGGTCGTCCCTACATGTAAATGGGCTTCCTACCCCAGCCCCCCTCGCCCCACCTGTATCAACAACAATGCCTCCACACAATTATCTTACCTTAATGAACTTAATCTTTAATTTCCCAGCTTGGCCCTGGTACTCAGCCTCCTAACAAAGGAAGTGGAACTGTTTGAGTCCCCGTGAGCCGCCTTCCTCCATCAGCTAGGGAAACTTTACCCACGACAAGGATTTTTGCCCCTTGTGGAACTGTCAAAAGCAATAAATATTTTTCTTTTTATTCCATCATTAGACCCTCCTAAGAATGCCTCCCCATTGTCCACTGTAATTCCCAGAGCTCTCTGGGCAGGGGCGTTATTGTGGAAAATGAATCCTGAAGTGTTAACAATCCTGCCAAAGCGGCTACACTTTTTTTTTTTTTTTTCTTTTCCGAGGGCGTAACCGTTAGGAATGTGTCGCCTCACCATAGCCTGCTCGGCGAAAAGAGCACTTGTGTTTTTTAACACTGGGCTTTGAGAAGGATGCTCAAGTTAAAGCATTGTGGCCACTGTAAATAGATGCACTCAGCAGAATAGAGCTTCTTCATTCCTAATTAGGGAAGTAACTCTAGAAAGACAGAATGTCACTTGCTAGGCTGTGCGTATTGTTGAGTTTGTACTCGCCTCCACAATGTGAGGTAATTGGAGTTGTACCTTTTAGAAAGCTGCTAATTTCACATAGGAAGTGCTAACAAGACCTTTCTGGGCCATGTTTTCCTTCTTCCTTTTTAAGGAAGTTACAGACCTTCAGTAGTGGGAATGGCTGAGCCCTGGCCTGGCGGAGGAAACAGCAGTAATGAACCACTTCAGCCCGCGGTTAGAAAAAGGAGGCCTCATTTTGGAGTCCTGAGAATACTAAGCACCACAAAAGGTTCTGTTTAAGCTTGTTATCCAGGACATTCTTACAGGCTACACAGCTTTCCCTGCAATGACCCTCTCCAAACAAGTGCATCAAGTTTGAGCAAATAGAAACACCCAACTTTCAAGGCTCGGAGTTATAGTTTTCTTTACAAAGCCATTTATATAATGTAAGCTGCAATTAGCATGGGACAGAGCGAGGAGATTTAGGCTGGAAAGTTCTTTTAACAAAAGATAGAAATTAGTGGAATAAGTAACAGTTAAATATCAGCTTCAGATAACTAGTTGAAAAGGCCTTTTAAATCGTTTACTAATAAAAAAGTAGAATAAAATGATTTTGCCTCAGAGCTTGTTCCAACCAAAGCGTGGTCTTTTAAATCACTGAACTGATTAATCTACTAATTTTAAATTATCCAGCAAGAATGGATCCAAGCAAAAAAAAAAAAAAAAGAAAAGAAAAAAAAAAAAAAAAGAAAAAAAAAAAAGAAATCCACACACCCCCCAAATGAAAAGCGCTACAGCTTTTAAGCCTGACAATTTCATCAAAATGTCCATAGGAATTACATAAAAAATTCAAACCGTAATGAAATAAATTGCTACTTACATTATGAAAAGTCTGCAAAAGCTTTTTATAGACTTCAAATGCAGAAGTTATATAAACTGCACAGTAAAAAGAATTAGAAATTGACCTTTACAGATCAAGGGCTAAAATTAACAGTCTTCAGGGGAAAAAAAAATTCTCAGTTCACAGTGGCTTTTAATGCCATTTTTTCCCCTACATTCATTTATCTAATAACCATGGCAAGGTTAGGATAAACAATGAACAGTATGTTTTCACATTTTCCACCTTTTGTGTCCTCCATATGAATTTCTAAAACACTTAAGAGAATAGATACATAAACCTGTGACCTTCAAATGAGCTTTCTGATACTCTCAACATTTTGAATAAAAAGATCAGAAAATGGAACCACTTTTACACAGTAATGAATTCCATTCTGTTGGGTAAACAAAGCTAAATTTTAAAACAGAGACCTGACATCTGTATAGCTCAAGAAGCTATTCTGTTCTTTTGGGGGTGGGCAGAGGGAGGGAGGGGCCATTGTCAGTACTTTACGGTGGATGAAATAATGACCCAGTGTACAATTCACATAAAGAGGAGACAAATCCATTTGGCCGTGTTCAACAGAGAGCCACCGTTTCCAAGACAAGGACAACAAAAATGCCCAATTTTTATGACAATTTCCCCCCACCCCAGGAACAATTGATCCATCCCACAGAAAAGGGGGGAGGTGGTTGGTGGAGGAGGCCCCGGTCGCCATTATGGAGCCAGCGCTTATTGACGGGAGCTCCAAGGGCCTCCAAAAGTTACTCCAATTTCCGTCGAGCTTTTGTGCATCCCTTGTCCTGTCTGAAAGGCTCAGTTAGGTATTGTTGCAAAAAAAGTCTGCATCCACATTTGTTCCCCTCTAATTCATACTCGGCATTGTGAAGTTTTGCTATTCAGAGGCTGATTGGGCAACAGCCCTGACAATGGCCAAGCGATTAGTCCCTCAGCATGGGCTGGGCTTGTGGGTATAAACCTAGGGACCGGGCTGGAATTCACTGGGGCATTCAGCTTCCTCGGGGCCTTCCTGAGAGGCCGTGCCTCCTTTGCTGCAGGTAATGCATTCCTGCAGACCCGGGAAACAGAATCCTTGTAATTAGCGTGTCCAGAACCGGGCAGGCTGCCCCCTCCCAGCAAGTCGGCCCTCGGGGGCCCTGGAGCTTTCTAAGGAGCTCAGCCCCTGCAATGCTCCAGACTCGTCGAATGGAAAACTTTCTTGGGCGACTCGGTGGGCCTGAAAATCAGCACACAGGGGAGGGGAGTCAGGGTAGGCGGCGATCGGCGCCACTTAACCCTTGGCACGCCGAGCCGCGCGGCCCCTTCCCCTGCTCCGGGCAGGGACCGGCAGCGCTCGGCGCTGCGCCCCGGCGGCTGAGGACGCCGCCGAGTGTACAGATGTCAGTCTGGTGTTTTACTTGTCAGGAGTTGGAATTAATTTACATTTATTTTCCTATTGTTTTATATCATTTTATGACAATGTGCTGCATAATATAATTTAAATCTTTAATGTACAACTAATTCTCTACCATTAATTTGTCAACATGATTACTGGATATGCCACCCGGAAAAGCAGGCTGACTTGAAATATGTATAAGACGTTCCTGTGTTTTTTTACGAAGGTTTACATAGGCAATGACAAAGATTTACGGAGGGTTTTTTCCTTGGACTGTCTATAATCTTAGGAAAACTACGATTTCAAGGTGCTTCCCGCTCCAACTGAGGGTTCCGGAGAGCGGTGGGGGAGTAAGCCACACGCACAGCCCCCTTCTTGGAGAAATTAATTTAGGCAGCCAGGGGTTCTCGAAGCGCCGGAAATGAGCGGCGGCCCAGCCCTCGGGCGGACAGAGGGATCCCCCAAGATGCCGCCGGGGTCGCGCACTCGTGGGGTGGTCGGCCTGCGCCCCCCCCCCCCCCGGAGCCCGGCCCCGGGTCTTCCCGGAGGTGGAGGAGAAAGAAAGCGGGCGGCGGGGCCCGGGCTGCGCTCCCGGGGAGCCTGCGGGGACCGACGGCGTCGGGGAACTGAACGGAAGAAAGGGCGGGGCCCCTAGGCAAAGCGTTTCAGGGCTGCCCCGACTTCGAGACCCCCGCCAAACTTCCCCCCAAACCCCAGCCTCCTTCTTTCGCCGGTTGTTGGAGCCCAGCTGGAAAAAACTGCTCCTTCCCTCCGCGCCCCAGGGGGACGCGCGCCCTGCAGCCACCAGCCAAGTGATAACACCCAAACGTCTGCACCATTAAAATTAAAAAAGAAGAAGCACCCCAAACCTGATTAAACATTCAAATAGAAAAATTAAGATATTCTGGGCAAAAGAAGTGTTTAGACAAAGGCTGTCTGCTTCAATTTCCCCCGTTAAGCGGGGAGCTGGCTGCTCAGAGAGAGAGTGACGGTGAATTCCATAAATTAACTGAAAATCCCTCTTCTCCGGAGCCCAAGTTATCTCTCCGTTGCCTGCAGCTCTGATTTAGAATGGGAGCCGGCTTGTTTACCGGTTTAATTAATGCTCCTTTTCAAGCAGGGAAGAGGGGAAGGGAAATGAAGTGACTCGGTGATAAACAGGTGTAACCCGGGCGGGTAGCTCAGCTCTCGGGGCCTGTGGCAGCCTCATCAGGCTTGACTGGGCCTGACCCCGCCAGCGAAAAAGGTAGATGGCCCAGTTGGAAGCCCAGTAGGTGAGCATTATTTTAACCGCGAGCCTGTGATTGGAATGGCTTAAAGGGACAATCAGCACTTGGAGTTTTTCTTCTTCCTCCAGAATGCATTCTGATTCTGTCCTGTTGCTGAGCGCAGAAGAGACAGACCTGGAAGATATAGGTCATAGGCCTTTTCCCTCCTCTTCCTCCTCCTTTCCCTCAGCCCTCACCTCAAAATGCAAAGGAAGAGCCTCTGAAGGAGGAAACCTGGCTGCCACTGCTCCTTGGGGACCAGCTTGCGGCTCTGAAAAATCCCTGGGCATTCTCGCTTTATTTACTTATTTCGGCTTTTAATTCCAAGAGCCTAATATCTGGGATTGGACTGTCCGTGGCCTACGTGTTTCTGTGACCTTACAGATAACAGGGAAGCTTGGATGGGAAATGAAATTCAAGCGCCAGCTAATTTTAAAAACATAACTAAAAACTCATTCCCGAGGGGGGAAATGGCAGTTTCTGTAAGCACAGGCTGAACATGTTTTTAAATTAATAACTAGCCCTGGTATTTGCTAAATGATGGTTGTTTCGGGGGGGAATTTTTAGTCATTAAAATCAGCAGGTACCCAAGGTGAGAATATATGTTTCGTGACTTCAAGTCACCTGTCTGCTTTGCCTGCTGCCTTTCTTCGAGCCAGTATCCTGGAGAAACACAAGTGAAACCAGAAGCTGGGTCTGTCAGCCATGCTGGCCTTTTGGAGGAAAAAAGCTTTTCTTTTCTTTCTTTTTTTTTTTTAAATTGCTATTTATCGAATGCCTACTAGATGCCTCCACGTGTTATCACCAATTCTGACAGCTTCCCCAGAAGGTGGTTATGCTCATCCCCATTCTTGAGAAGGGTTTAGAGAATTGTTAGTGATTTTCCCCAGGCTACAAAGCTAGTCAAGTGCTAGAGTAGGAAAGAGAACTGGGCCTTTCTGACCCTGGGACCCTCACCTCTTTCATTCTTTATGAGGCAGCAGTGATCCTCGATACCCACCATCACATGGAGACTGGGATTTCATTCTAGACAGAGACTGGATGTCCTTGGTTACAGAAGAGAAATTTTTGCCACCTGGAGAATTCCACTCCAAGCTCAGGTTCAGGTTTATGGGGGCCCAAC
The DNA here is from genome assembly GCF_022355385.1 of Mustela nigripes. NCBI lineage: Eukaryota > Metazoa > Chordata > Mammalia > Carnivora > Mustelidae > Mustela > Mustela nigripes. Next base: position 77,632,794 of record NC_081563.1, on the reverse strand, counting down.
ACATGTATAAGCACAAAATACTTTGCAGAATATAGATTTCTTTCTGGAAGGAGTTCTAAATTGGGATTAGGCACTTTCAATTTCATTGTTGGTTCTACTACCCGTGAATGTGTGATCTTGAGCAAGTCACCTTAGCTGAGTGAAATCCTCATCCCTCTTTTGGCATTATCTGCCTCACAGCATGAGGTGGGGCCAAAATGAGCCGACATGAGTTCAAATGCAGTGGTCACTATGAGGAGCTGTTCAAATGTACAGTTTCAAGACTGATTTCCCAGTGTTATCAGGTCTTGACTAAAACTATAGGGGCATATGCTTTCAAAGGAGTGAGTTACTATATAAGAGGGTGTTGGGGTCCATTATCAAAGGAAGGAGACCGATAAAAAGCGGAGGTCAAGCAAAGCTTTATTCGTGCCAAGCATCAAGAATCGACTGACCAGTCAGGGCCGCCTCTAAAGACAGCGACCCCTCCCACTTGCTACTCACTTCATCCAGCCTTCAGTGCTTTCTGGAGATACCTGTATCAGGTATTTAAATATTGGCTCTACTACTCCAGGCAAGCTCTGTAACTTGTCTAAACCTAAGATAATAATACCCACCTCATGGTTAAATGAAATAAACTTAGATTAAATGGCAGATTAAATGAAATAATGCACCTGGGTGGCTCAGTTAGTTAAGCCCAGTTAAGCTCAGTTAGTTTGAGCCCAGGTTTTCTTCTTTCTCCCATCTTATATCCTAGTTTTAGTGAAGTACATACAGCTTCATGTAACTTCCCAAGAAAGGGCATGCTGGAGACAAAATTTCTGTGCTCTTGTTTGTCTGAAAACCTGTGTGTTGTATTTCACTGGACTGGTAGTCTGAAAATAACTTTCCTTCAGAATTTTGAAGACATTACTCCATCACCTTCTGGCATCTAGCGTTGTTGAGGAGAAGTCTGACACCATTCCTACTTCTATTCATTTGTAGCAGATCTGCTCTTTCTCTTTGGAACTTTTACAAACAACTGTTTCTCTGTAGTTTCTCTGTGTTGATATTTGGCTGGGTTACATCTAATTATGGGTCTTTTCCAGTAGTGCTGGACACTACGTGGTCCTTCCAATGTTGGGACTAGGCCTTCTTCAGCCCTTGGAAATTATCTGCTGTACTTTCTTTGATTATTCTCTCCCTTTTCGTTTCTGGTTTTTTTGTTTGTTTGTTTGTTTGTTTCTTTCTTTCTTTCTTCCTTTCTTTCTAGGATTCCTATTAGTGAGATATTAGATTATTCCACTTCTTTTTCTCTCATATGTTCTCTCTCTCCTTGCTCAGTGTTTTGTGAGATTTCATCAACTTTTTAGTCCTTGTGCTGAAACTTTATTTTACCAATTACATTTTAACTTCCAAGAGCTCATTCTTACTCTCAAAATCCCATTTTTAGAATGTATGGTCTTCCCAACTCTGTTTGAAAATTCTAAAAACAAAATTTTAAAAAAAAGTATTTTGTTTCCCAACTTCTGTTTTCCCAGGGGTGAGATTTTTCAGCTTGCTTAATTTTTTATATATATATTTTTTCTTCTTGCAATTGGTTGTGCTTCTTGGCAAATGCATGTGTGCCTCCTTGGTCATTTTCTGATGTTGAAAAAAAAGAACTCAAGATGGTGTGGATTTACTGTGCAATTATGCATATTGATTGCCCAAATGGCCTTCCCTGAACCTTTGTGAGGCTTTCTGAGTGAACTGCCTCCCATCCCTTCTGCTGCCCCTAATAAAGCATTCTATGTGTGGTTTCCTTCAGCTGCTTCCTCTAGTGATGCCCCCCACAAATGTGATATATTCCAGAAATCTGTTTCCCTCTCTTATTTGTTGGTGGAAGGATGGGAGCCAAATGTGTATCCTGGGTTCACCATCTTGAACTATAAAAAGACTCTGAAATGTTGGGGTCTTTTCTTTTTATTTATTTATTTTTATTTATTTTGGGGGGGTATTTTAAATTTTTTTGGTTTTATACTTTTAACTGCTTCATCTTCTGGCAGCTTGGTGCCCCTAAGCCTGGAGGTCCATCTGAGGTTTATGGACTCCCCAGGAAGATGTTGTTCATAGATCCTTAGCATCTCGCAGGCTTCACTCTCACAACAGTACCTAAAAACTAGGACCTGGTTTCCCCAAACTTCTTCTTGCACAGATCAGGGGTCACTAAGAATAGAATGAGGGTAGTCCTTCCTTGCACACATCATCTTCTTCCTCACCACAGGGCCCAAGAGCCTCTATAACACTGAGTGTGCTACCCTTTGTCCTTCATTCCACCCACTCACATCCCCAACCTAGCTTAGCCCTTATGTGCCCTTCAGACCCCAATCTAGCACCATTTCCTTAGAAAAGCCTTCCCTGTTCCCCTGACTAAGCCAAGTTGCTCTGTGGTATGGCCTTCTGTTGGTTTTGCCTTTGGTGTCAGATTCAGAAAAGTCATCACCAAGACCTACGTTAAGGGGCTCACCACCTATGTTTTCTTTTAGAAGTTTTATGGTATCAGGTCTTACGTTCAAGTCTTTAAACCATTTTGAGTTAATTTTTGTGTGTGATGTAAGACAGTAGTCCAGTTTTCCCTGCACCATTTATTAATGAGACTGTCCTTTCCCCATTGTACATCCTTGGCTCCTTTGTTGTAAATTCATTGAGAGAGAATTCTGTCCTCTATTCTTTCCCATTGATCTATGTGTCTGTTTTTAAGCTAATACCATACTATTTTAGTTACCACAGCTCTGTAATTTAGTGTGAAATGAGGAAGCAGAATGCCTCCAGCTCTGCTCGTCTTTCTCTACATTGCTTTGCCTATTTGTGGGGTTTTGTTTGTTTTGTTTTTTGTTTTTGGTGATTCCACGCAAATTTTGGGATTCCTTATTTCTTTGAAAAATGCTATTGGGATTTTGATAAGGATCATGTTGAACCTACAAATTATTTTGAGTGGTATGGACATTTTAACAACACTGATTCTTCCAACCCATGAGCTCAGACTATCGTTCCATTTAATTGTGTCTTCAATTCCTTTCATCAAGTGTCTTATAATTTTTAATATGTGAATCTTCCACTTGCTTGGTTAATTTATTCCTACGTAATTTATTCTTTGTGATGCAGTTGTAAATGGGATTCTTTTCTTGATTTCTCTTTCTGATAGTTTGTTATTAGTATGTAGACATGCAACAGATTTTTGTGTATTGATTTTGTATCCTGCAATTTCTGAATTCGTTTATTAGTTCTAACTTTTTTTGATGGAGTCTTTAGGGATTTCTATGTATAGTCTCATGTCATTTGCAAATAGTGACAGTCTAATTTCTTCCTTTCCAATTTGGATGCCTTTTATTTCTTCTTTCTCTTGCCTAATTGCCCTGGCTAGAACTTCCAATACTATGTTGAATAGAAGTGGCGAGAGTGGGCATTCTTGTCTTGTTCCTGATCTTAAAGGAAAGACATTTCAGCTTTTGTTGAGTATGTTAGCTGTGGGCTTGTCATATACGGCCTCACCAAAAGCAAAAGTGACAAAAACAAAAATAAACAAGTGGGATTACATCAAACTAAAAAGCTCCTGCACAGCAAAGAAAACCATCAACAAAATGAAAAAGCATCCTACTAAATAGGAGAAAATGTTTGCAAATCATGTATCTGATAAGGGGTTAATATCCAAAATATATGAAAAGCTCATACAACTCACTAGGAAAAAAACAAAAATGAAAACAAACAAAAACCAAAAAACACACAAACAATCTGATTTTTAAAAAATGGGCAGAAGGGGCACCTGGCTAGGCCAGTCAGTGGAGCACACGACTCTTGATCCCCAGGTTGTAAGTTCAAGCCCTGCACTAGGTGTATATTTTACTTAAATGAATAAATAAAAACTTTTAAAAAATGGGCAGATCTAAATAGACATTTTCCCAAAGAAGACATACAGACAGCAAGAGACATGTGAAAAGATGCTCAGCAGCACTAATCATAAGGGAAATGCAAGGCTCATTTGGGCAGCACTTATACTAAAATTGGGGCAATCATCAGGGAAATGTAAATCAAAACCAAAATGAGTTAGCACTAAAATCTATTAGGATGGCTATTATCAAAAAGATAAGAAATAACAAGTATTGGCAAGAACGTGGAGAAAAGAGAACCCTCATGCACTGTTGGTGCGAATGCCAAATGGTGCAGCCACTGTGGAAAACAGTATGGAGGCTCCTCAAAAAATTGAAAATAGAACTACCATGTGATCCAGCAATTCCATTTTTGGGTATTTATCCAAAGAAAATGAAAATATTAGCTCAAAAAGATATATATACCTCCATGTTCACTGCAGCATTACTTACCAATAGTTAAGATATGGAAGTGAGCTAAGTATCATCAACAGAGGAGTGCATATAGAGGTGTGATGTATATAACCCATGGAATATGATTCAGCCACAGAAAGGAATAAAATTTTGCTGCAACATGGCCATTTGCAGCAACACGGATAGACACTGAGGGCATCATGCTAAGTGAAAAAAGCCAGAGAGAGAAGGATAAATACCAGATGATGTCTCCTACATGTGGAATACAAAACAGACTGAAAAGTGAACACCACCCCCCCAACTCCACCAAGCTCCTAGATACAGAGAACAGATTGGTGGTTGCCAGTGGCAGGGAATGGGAGAAGTGGATAAAGGGAAAAGGGAGTCAAAGGGAAGAAAGGAAGGAAGAGAGGGAGAGAGGGTGGGAGGAAGGAAGGGAGAGAAAGAAAGGAAGAAAGGAAGAAAAGGAAAAGAAAAGAAAGAAAGACAGAGGGAGGGAGGGAGGGGGGAAGCAAGAAAGGAAGCCCAAGATAAAACATGTGACAATAAGTTTAAAAAAATGTTTATTACGTGAATTTTATATTTCTATCATAAAATTTTAAGAAGCTGACACTAGCAACTTATTGGCCACATTCTTCTGGAAAATAACTTGAAATCATAAATGTTAGTTTCTTCATTTGTAAAATGGAGTAACGGTATCAACCCTCCTTGTGAAGGATTAAATGAGATAATATACATAAAGTGCCCAGAGCAGTGCCTGACCCATGGTTAGGTTCTCAACAAATGTCTTACTATGTTTGAGAAGTTTGAGATGGCAGCATGTCTTGGGGCACAGGACAAGGAGGGAGAGGTTTTATACATTTGTTCAAATATAGCTTAGGGGTGCCCAGGTGGCCCAAGTGGCTCAGTCGACTGAGGCATCTGACTCTTGATTTTGGCTCACGTCATGATCTCATGGTTGTGAGATCCAGCCCTGCAGTGGGCTCTGTGCTCAGCAGGGAGTCTGCTTGAGATTCTCTCTCTCCCTCTCCCTTGGCTCTCCTCCACTCACACATACACTCTCTCTAAAATAAAATCCTTAAAAATTACATGTATTATATATATTACATATATAATACCGTTTGGATGTAAGAACTCAGGAGAAGACATGGAAAGTAAGATCAGAAGAATTGGCAGGGGTCAAATAAAGATGGTTCTTATGAAAGATTCTAGAAATGTAGACATGGACACACATATTTATTAAGTACCTAGATGTCATGGATCCATGAGAAAGGATTACAATAAACTACACGGAAGAAGAAAGTCTTATTGGTGAGATGGTAAAGGGCCAAGTTTCAGGCGAACTGAAATGGAGCATCCATGTAGTTCTTGGGAGTCCTACATTAGTATAAATTCCCACATTCGCCCAAATCCCAACATTCCCTCAAAATCCTACTCTAATAGAAAGACGCTTTACCACACACCTCAATTTCATTTTTATTGTACTTCGTGTTTTCAAGCCCCTCCTTGGTCAATTCATCATGTCTCCTTAGCATAGGACCAAGCTCTGGTGTAGACCACTACAGCAAACAGCTCACTATAAGCAGACAAGACTCTAAGATTTATGCTAGCCTTCAACAAAATGCCAGTGGGATAGGTACTACTTAGGGAATTCTTTTCTTGAAAAACTTATAGGATCCTTTATTTGGTCCCCAAGAGATGGCAGTGAGGAAACTCCTCTGGCCTTTAATAAATAGACCAAATAAACCTATTGGCATTGTGTGAATTATTTTTTTCTCTTCCTTCAAAGTACTGAAGAGGCATCCCCCTACAAGGAAAAAAAAAAATAAAAGAAAATGATAAATATAGTCTGGTCTCATGCTCAGTCTAGCAGCAGGCGGGGGTGGGTGGGGAAGCAGGCTCCCTGCTGAGCAGAGAGCCTGATGCGGGACTCGATCCCAGGACCCTGGGATCATGATCTGAGCTGAAGGCAGAGGCCCAACCCAATGAGCCACTCACTCATGGAACAACTTTTCTCTCCTTCGCAGCGCTTACCTCAGCTTGTAGGGTTTGTGGAGTGAGACCATGTGTGTTTTCGGTTCACTCTGAAGTCCGAGGCTCGGAGCAGAGAGCTGGCACATAGCATGTGCCCAGGAAATATCTCTTGAGTGAATGAATGATCATGAAGGTGGACACAAAAGAAACAGGGAGAAGTAACTCACAGGTGCCCAATGGAAACCCCACATGTACTCCATCTTAGACATCTGATATCTGAAGAGGACTAGACCCCCAGGCCTCCATTAGCGCTGCACAAGGCCTGAATTACGGGCTTCCGGTGGCCTCTTGTCAAGCCCCAGCCCTGCACATGGTGAACCCTGTGTTCGAGAAGATGGATTCCCTGGCAGCCCACAGGGCTCCGGGCTTAGATGGCCTTCTGACCACCCAGGTATCGTGCAGGGAATTTGTTCAGGATAGACAGAACTGTGACTCATCTCTAGACAAGGCCCTCAAAGCCTGGAAGGAGGGAAGAGAGCCAACTCACCCAAGAGGCCAGGAGGAACTTTTCAGCTGAGGCCACAGAACCCCCAGGGGGTGGTCCGGAGGCTGCCCAGCACCAGTGGTGGTACTCCTTGCTGGGAACAATCTAGCTTCACACCTCAGCTACCTTTTCGGCACCAGCTTCCCAGTGGTGAGGCTCTTATTAAATTTGGGATTACCATGTGTAAAGCACAGTCTGAATTTTGTTTGCTCTGCCATGTAACTCGCCTTTCCAAACACTCAGTCAGAGCGGCCTGTTAATCTACTGACCACAGGCTTAATCGGCAGGCGGCCAGGAGGCCCCACCAAATTCCTCCTGACCCTTTGTTACCTGGCCTGGAAGGGAGAGACCCCTTGTTTGGGAAGTGTTTCTCCTCCCCCCGAACATTTTCAGTATTAAGAGTCTTTTGTCACCACAAATCTGAAGCAGGGGATTATGACGGGTAGGCTGTCACCCAGATTGTTTCTTGCAGGGGATAATGGGAAAAGTTTGCGGGCTGGCCTAATGAAACCTTTATTCGGGGAACAATACCGTTTCCATTAAGCTAAGGCTCAGGCCCTAACAATGCCTCAGAACAAACCCAATTTGAATATTTAATTTGGGATGCCAGGGGCTGAGTAAACACCTCTCCCCCTTAGCCCCTCTCTGGAGACCCCTTGCAGCAAATCTGAGGAAGATTCCAGAGCCATTAATGTCAGGTTGGCAGCAACCGTGGAAAGATCTAAATCTTTAATATTTCACTGACATCAAGGAATGCTGTTTAGTCGTAACTGCCCCCCACCAAAAAAAAAAAAAAAAAAAAAAAAGGGGATGAGAATGCTAATCATATAAGCGACCAACTGGAATCTGTTCTGAGCCTTGCAGGCAACACAGACTTTCAGATGAGAGCTCTCCCCACCCCACGTGCCCACAATCCACCACCAAGCCCCAAGACAAACTGCTAAATATGCTGGATCATTTTTTTAAATGGCTGTAGTGATGCCAAACACACCATTTAGGGAATGGAATTTTCGGTGTCTTCCTCCTCTACCTGGCAACCAGGCAGTGAGGCTACAGATACTTGAGAGATGGGTTGTGTGTGGGCTCCTCTGCGCTCAGAGTATAATCGCTCAAAAATGATTCCTTTGCAGCTCACTGGGGGTTTTCTTGTCCATAGCCATGGCGTGTCTGTGGATCCTTGGTCTCCTCTTTGCCTCTTGCTTCCTGGGGACACATCTTGTGTTCTGCCCTCCCAGCGATGGTAATGGGTCCTACCGAGTTTGTGGGTTGGCTCTATTTCCTCATCTCTTCTGCTGCCCTTAATTTTCATACTCTCTACTAAGAGTACAGATGATGAGAAGCTTTTTACTCACTGTACAGGGGGTGAATCACCACACTGACACACTCGATTTCTCTGCCATAAACCTGGCTTCTACCTCACCAGGGAAGAAAGGCAGGGCAAACAGGGGAGGAATGTCTGGTGTGGTGGACCTGGTGGCCTCTGAGCCTAATCTCAGCCCAGGAGAACAGGCCACAGGTGACCTCATGTGGGAGCAGCAGCCGTGGCTACGGTGCCGGACACCATCTGAGACATTCTAACCGACTCCCTAACACCCATTCCAGGGGTTTGGCCATCAAGTCCTAAGACAAAGAAAACATTGCTGGTGATTTTAGAGACTGGCCACCAGGAGCAGCTAACCACCAGCGACCGCCTGGAGTCCTGGGAGGCCAGAGTCCCAACAAAGCTCCTTCGCAAGCAGGATGTGTGTATGTGTATGTGGCAGGAAATAAAGGCTTGGCACCTGACTTTTGAAGGGTGGCTGACCTCTGATCTGTCTGTGGTTCAGGCCCCAGTCTGGCCCCACGATGTCATCACAGCCACAGCAGGGCCCTCGGCTCAGACATGGCTCTCCACTGTTGATTTGCTCCAATGACTCTACCAACCCAACACCCAAGCCCTGGGGATGTCCCCCTTTTTTCCTCTGCACTCAAATGAACTAATAAGCCTTCTGTCTAACAGGATCTTCCCTCTGGGCCAGGGTCTCACAGGAAGAATGGCCAGGGTTCATCTGGCCATTCCCGCAGCAGAAATGGTGCTGGCCAGAGACGGTTGGGCAGGTCAGACCTTCCACCTCTTTGAGCCTCAATCTCATCTGTCCCCAAATAGTTGATAATGACAACAAAGTCAGAGGGTGGATGGGACGATGTGATGGAAGCAATTTAAGTGCTCAGCACACAGTGAGTGCTCCGTGAGCATGAGTTGCTGCTACTGCCTCCTGTGGGTTGTTTCTAGCCCTCGGTTGAAGTTTTCTTTCCTTTAAGTAGTCCCAGGGTTGTAAGGACACGTGATCACTGAAGACAACTTCTGGAGGTGTTTCTTGGGAGGTTTGTGACATTTCTGCCAGTTCCTGAATGCGGCCTAGGAAAAAGGGTGGAGGTGGGGCCAGAGGTATCCTGGGCTGGTTCTTGTCTGGCCGGCCATCAACCACTCTGTGCCAGGTGCCAGTATGCCTCCATGAATGAGCCACTGCTCCCTGCTCACGTGGGTGGGAGCCGGGGCGGGGCAGGGTGGGGGGGTTGTGCCTGGAGAAGGTCCTGTGCTGGTCACACACCAAAGACAGACCTGGGGTTCTGCACTCAACAGCTCACAAGTGTTCTCACTCCACATCCTTGTAAGAGTCACTGCAGGTCAGCAGCCTGGATGGTCCACCACTGTTCCCAGCTGGAGTCCCGTCGTCTCAGCCAGATGGATGCTCTCTGCTGACTCTCAAGGCCTAAGCTGGCTCCGTGTTTTCTCCCTTCATCTGTCATCTTCTGCCGGAATGACTATATCAACTTCTCATGGTGCCTTCTACTTCATCTTACACTTCCCATTCTCCTTAGAGCAGCAACAGAGAAATCAAGATCATGTCACTCCTTTTCTTAAGATCTTTCAGAAGAGGGATGCCTGGGTGGCTCAGTCAGTTAAGCATCTGCCTTCTGCTCAGGTCATGATCCCAGGGTCCCAGGATTGAGCCCTGCATCAGGCTCCCTGCTCGGCGAGGAGCCTGCTTCTCTCTCTCTCTGCCTTTGCCTGCCACTCTGCCTGCTTGTGCTCTCTCTCTCTCTGATAAACAAACAAACAAACAAACAAAATCTTTAAAAAAAAAAAAAAAGGATCTTCCAGAAGTTTCCCACTGCAATAAAATCCAGTTTCTCCTCCATGGACTCCAAGGTCCTGGACAGTCCACCTCACACCATGCACTTGACATGTGTTGTGCTTAACTCACTCCGGCTCTGCAGATTTGCTTCTGCCTCAGGACCTTTGCCCTGGCTGTTACTTCTGCCCAGAATTCTCTTCCTTTCAATCTCCAAAGCTTGGATCTTTCTTACCATTCTTGATTTTATATCTAATGGAGGCCCATCACTTTCTAAAGTAGCAACTCATTTTATGGTCTTCATCAGACTCACTCTGATTTGAGCCAGTCTTCTTTGCATGCAGGTAGTTTGCCTTTCTCCCCCACATTAGAATGCTGCTCTGTGAGGTCAGGGAATTTGTTGTCTGGTTTACAACTCTCCCGAGTGCCTGGCACCTGTTTTGGTTTGATGAGCCTCTATGGGATGAGTGGATCTTTATCTCATTTAACCCCATGTTCCTGCCAAGTCAAACATTTTCCAAAATCACCCCTGTGCCTTACTTAGCTCATCAGCTGCCTACCCTGGTAGGGTCTTCCCTACCACTGCCACTATTTCAAGGCCCACGACTGACAAATCTGGCCTCTTCTTCCAAAGTACACTTACTCCTCCTTTATCCCTAGTAACCCTTCAGCTAGTCCCTCCCCACAGATTTGCATTATTTGAGGACACGCTCCATCTTCCTAGGAGTTTATAAGGGCTGCATGGGCCTCATTCTCTCTTTCCCATGTTGGGGGGAGGTCATGGAGGTAGGTGTATGCACCGTCCAGTCAGGAGAGCCCTCCAGACTCCAGGTAACATTGTAAAGCTGATAAAAGGCTTTTGACTCCCATTTCTCTTCCTTCCCCAGCTCCTGGAGACCCTTTACTTCCCCTAGGTTCCCAGTGTCCTCTCCTCATTTCCCCCCCCCCTCCCCATTTCACTTCCCCATCCCCACTAGGGCCTGTTCTCAGATCTTTCACACCAAGGACCATGACAGTGTCATCCCTGCCAAGAAGAGCCCCGTTTTAACAGTACCCCCCACATTGAGTTAATGGGAAGATGTTCTGTTGGTGGAATTTTAGTATTAATGACACATTTTTTTCTTTCCCACCCAAGAACTTTCTTTAAATCTTTAAATCTTGCCACGTAGGGAATTACTTGTTCTGCATCTGCTGAGCTCAGGGGGGGTCTTATGACCAGGACAGAGGCTGGTCTTGGACCTCCTTGGGGTTTTCCCTTAGTACCCCTGAGGGTACTAAGTTTTTCCCTTAGTACCCTCGATACCTAGGAAAATAGTGTGAGTGAACTGTTACATCCTGGGGGTTATACCCACAGAAAGAACAGAAATGAGCTTCTAGTCCTACAGCCTCACCCTGTCTCATCACTGCTACCTCTCTTTTTGAGTGTGTAAGAGGATGTTAGGCAAGGCCCATCTCAGGGGCCCAGGAGGCATCGGGATATGAAGACCCGCGATCCCAAGTGCCCAAGAACTTCAGATCATGAAGCTGGGAGTGGTGTGTGTGGAGGTCCTACCTCATCCACCATCGAGGTCCTTCCACACCTCCACACGTCCCCGGCCAAGTGGCGCAAAGGGGCTTGCGTTCCCAGTACAGTCGGTTCAGACTTTTGGGCTGACCAACCCGATCTTCACCCGAAATCCTGCTCTTTGTAGTTCAAGCCCAGATTTTGAATCTTCCTCCTTGTCACTTGCGTCCCCAGTCCACACTGCTGTTTCTTCCACCAGGACCACCCTGTTACGGGAACCTCTTCAACAGGATCTCCACTTCTTTTAAACTATCCTCCCTCCAGCATTCAGAATGAGCTTTAAAAAAAATCCCCATCTGATTATGTCATTCCCACTACTCCAAACCATTTTGTGGCTGCTCATCAGACTCCAGATAAAAACTCAAACTCATTCGGTCCTGTACCATCTGGCCCTCATGAATCCCACATCCCTCCTCCCAAGGCTCCCCTCTCACTCCTCAGAGGTAACAGCTCTGCCATACCCTGGGGCCTGCCATCTACCTTCCTCCCTGTGAGCTCCTCAGGCCCACCATCACTGCTTTCCATGACCGCTCCTTCTCACAGCCGAGACCCTCAGGGAGGCCTTCCGCATCCATCCTGTCTGAAGTAAGGGCCCTCTAGAATTTTCTACCAATAGGACTTGATCTGTTTTTCATAGAATTTATCACAAGTTATAATCATCACATTTACTGTTTAGAACAGAAGCTACGTGTGGAGAGCAATTCTGTCTTTCTCTCTAGGCTCTAGAATCTAACGGGGTCTTTCTATTTACAATTATTAGATCCAAAGCACTAACAGGGGGTTAGATTTATTAGATAAGTGGATAAAAATGAATGCCCTAGGGCCTCCCCACACCTGAACACCCAGATCCAGTCCGCAACCGAGCAAGGCAGGATACTGAGGTCATTCCAGAACCTCTCAAGACAAGGCCTACTTAGAAGTACTCAGTATTCTCTAGGCTCTAGGACTAAGCTAATGCAGGGGAACTTTTCTTGGCAGCATCATAGAATGTGAATTCCCCGAGGTGATGAAGATCTTGGGCCCTGAGGGATAATGGAAGGTTTTTATCTTGAATACTTCAGAATTTAGTGTGAAACGGGAAATTAAATGATCTAGTTCAGAGAGGAGGAAAGTGATGCCCAGAAAGTAAGTAGCTTGCCTGAAATCACTAGTTTGTTATGGGTAAAGCCCGGGCTGGAATCAAGTTATTCTGATTCTGACTCCATTGTTCTTTCTCCTGAAGCTTATTTTCTCTTGCATCTTCTCCGAAAAGAAGAGAGTGGCTTGCCTGTGGTATTGGCTAGTATATTGACCCATATATGTCCTCTTTTTGGATTTTCAAAATGTCAGTCACCATGTAATTCAAGACATTTTAGGCCAGACGTTATCTCAAAGCTTTTGGTACCTGAAGGTACACTTAAGGAAAGTCCTTCAGGGAGAAGAGATCAAGGTTTGTATGTTATCTATAGCTGTGTAACAAACTGCCCCAAACCTTTCATTAGCTCATGATTCTTGGAGTAGGAACTTTGGGCTGGTCTCAGCTGGGCAGTTTTTCTGCTGGCTCATGCAGCTCACTCAACACAGTTCAGCAGCCAGTCCACTAGGCACTGTTATGTCCTGGATGCCATCACTCACATGACTGGGATAATGGGGACAAATGGGTCCCAGGTGTCCCACATCTAGCAGGAGAGCTTGTGGTTTTTCACATGGTAGCTAGGTTCCAAAAGTGTTAAGAGAGACCAAACTCCCTTGCACAAGAGATGTTCCTATCTCTGTTTCAACTCATAGTGTCTCCCTAGCCAAAGTAAGCCAAATCAAGGTGAGAATCAGCGGTGGAGAAAAACAGATTTCGTTTCTCCATGAGCAGAGCTGCCAAATATTGTTTAGTTTTCCCAATCTACCACAAGGGTGGGGCCTCATGAACACCTTCAGTATCATATTCATACTGAAGACTGTTGTAACCTTCCTATGGTTTATCTAGTCTATTTGTGGGGAGGAAGGGAGCAGAAAAGGAGGCTGAGGCTAGAAAAAGCCCCCGGCGGTGAAGTGAGGGGAAAAACACAAGACAGCAGGCTGGAGACTCACAGGCCTCGGTCCCTCAGCTCAGGTGGTTCTACTGAAGTGGGCTGACTGGAATACCTGGGAAGAGAGGAAAACACCTCAGACAGCTTGGGAGCTGGGAGCTGTCGCATTCTCGTTGGCTCTTGGCTTCATGAGATGCCACTTATGTAAGTGGTTTGGCCAAGAGAAAGAGAGAGAGGGAGTGCATTCCACTGGAAACACAGAACGGTCAGGGCTGTGCCCTCTGCTCCTAAAAATAAAGCCTGTAAAGGAAAATGAAGGCTAATGCACCTGGAGGTGAAACCACAGGTCAGGTGGGCAAAGCTTTTAAATGTAGTGTCTTCTGTGTTGGGTACAGCATGGTGACATTCCCCAAGCTCAAGGAGAGCTCGGCCATCAGGAGGCAGCGTTCACTTCAAGACAGTGACGGCGGAGCTCACTTTCTGACCCTGTCGAACAGAATCATGCTAAACTTCCAAATTTCTCACATTGGTGAGCTGCAAGCAGTAAAAAGCAAGAATTTCATTTAAAAGCGGCGTCCTTATTCTAGGTTGAGTAGGCAATTTTTCCACGACGAACCAATATTTTCCCATCCCTCCGCCAAAGCGTCCCTGTGGACCTGGCCTGGGCCGGTGAGGTGACAGCGCCCACCCAGGAAGGCAGAGGGGCTTCCAAACGAGGTGAGGGAGGGACGCTGCTCGGAGGACTTTTTCTTGTATTTCCAGACAAATTAAAAACCTCCTTACCAGCCATTCATTCGGAGGAGGCCTCTTCCTTCCTCCACAGGGGGGCTGCAGTGTTGGAAGGAGATCGGATTCTGGGAGGCTGGGCCTCCCGGGGCTCTCAAGGAGGGGGAGCCTGCAAGAATGGAAAGAGAGAGGCCCTAACCCTGAAGAGATTGGCAGGCAGGGAGTGGGGGCAAAGTGCAGCCTAGGTCACTGGGAAAAAAGAAACTCAAAGTAAGGGAGTGGGGGAAAGTTCCACTTCCAGCCTAATTATGAAAGAAGTCTGGGTAGAGAGGGGCGGGAGAGCCCAAAGGAGCGCGAAAGGGGAAGTGAGACGTTGCGGAGAGCAGAAAGAGATTCTCAGGGGGCACGGGCTATTGAAGGAGCACAGGCAGGGAAGGGTGTTGCCCCTTCAAACACCGACCGGTTAATAACTGATTTTGAGAGACCTGGAAGCACATTTGCTTGGGACTCCCAAAGAGGGAGGGCAAAATGCCCTATTAAGGGTGGGACGAATTGATTTCCCAAAGAACAGCACCATTTCCTCCAAATGCCCTCTGCAGTCCTCCTTAATCTGCCCTGGAGGCGGCAGGTGACCTCTGCACAGGCTCCTGGAGGCGCCTTTGTTCTGGGGCATTCTGCAGCCGCTTCGCCCCCACCCCCTGCACCTGGGCAGCGGACTCAGAATGTACTTGTCCACCCTTGGCTGGCTCGCGTGGAGGGACTGGCGGATGCCTTTGTATGGGAAACGCCACGAGTCCTCCAACTCTTGTTTTCTCTGCAGCTTGACACATTGGCTGATGGTTTTCCTGTTCCTTCTGACAGCCACAGAAACCTACTCCGGTGGAAAAGGGAGTTTAGCCTGCGCTACTTTATCTGGTGAGACAAGTCAGTGATTGGGGCTACCCAGACCGCAAGACCCTCACTATTCAGGGCGAGAGTCCTGCCATTCAGAGACTCGGCTCTGTTCTCCAATCCCAGGTGTTCCCCGCTGAGTCCTAATCCGGTCCCTCCGAGGTTTGCTAATTTAATTGTGTAATGGTCCACACCTGAGACATTCCCTTAACTATCTTTAGGACACTACTTAGCTTAAAGGAAAGACTAATAAAAGAGAATTAAGACAGGGACTTAGTGAAAGCTTTTGTCATCTCTAAAACGTCTGAATCAAGCAGAAGAAAACTGGGGGTGGGAGGAGGAGGAGGCGATCTCCAAGTTGGAAAAAGCAACGAGAAGTAATTAAAGTTCTTGCTAAGTAAGTCTGAAATATGTATTTAGCCCTTGTAAATTAAATACCCTGGGTTTTTAAGGCGCGATCTCCCCAAACATCTATTATTCACATCAGTAGGGCAGACGGTAAGCCACTGTAAGATTTATAGAAACTAAAAGACTTCCTATGCCAAAGGTTAATGAAAGTGTAATTTGAATCATGAAATCTTTATGTGTCGGCTCAGTTTACACCGAGGGCTCATTAAGGATGCGTTTGGTCGGCGGGCGGCGGGTGACGTCACAGCGGGTATTTAAATGGGCGGGGCCAGGCTGCGCGGCGTGTAATTCTTTAAAAATATAAAAGCCTCCCTCTTTCCTTCTGTCTCTCCAGCTGTAACAACTTCACTGACTGTCTTGGTTCCACCCCGAGGATTTCACTGAGAGAACACGTTGGAGGGAATCAGGAAGCAGAGAAAAGGTCACAAATAAGCACCTCAGGAACAATGAAAGCTTTTCTCTATGCAGCAGTGGGAGAGTTGCTAGAAAAACTGGAAAGGTATTAATCAGAAGTGGCTATAAATCCTCTGGAGTTTTGCTCTTATAAAACTCCTCAGAGAAAGTCTTGAAGGAAATGCAGGTCAAAGCCCAAAAAAGCTCTTGATCAGAGATTGCTGGAGGAAAATCTTCCCAGACGCCTTTAATAGGCAGCAATCACCCCAGGAGTGGAGAAGCCAAGTACGCTTGAAACATGGTTGCAATTCCTAATAGGTCTTGTCACACTTAAGGCACTGCAAGCTCCATCCAACGAACAGCTGAAGCTAGCTGGCGATTCATAAAGCCAACAGTTTAAAGTTTATTATGATGAAAGCACTTAATGACAGCCATCGCTAGGGGCCCATCATTTATAAAGCTGTGCTGAGTATTAGACATGTAGCATGACCACCAATTTTATGTCACAATTGCTACCATAAAATGACCTTTGGTGATTTTTGCTGCATGTGGTGGACAGCTCTTCCTTCACATTAGCGCTCTGTGGCTTTCTTTGCAGACTATTATGCTGTCTAAAGCTTATTTGGCACTGTCGTGAGCCTCAACCCTTGTTATTACCCCGAAGGCCTGTCTTAAAAAAAAAAAAAAAGAAAGAAAGAAACGCGTGCTCTATTACGCCACTCCAATAATGTACAGTTCTTACTAGCCTCAGTTAGTGTAATATTTTAATGCAAATATGCTATACCATTGCATTAAAAAAAAAAGTTCCCATGCATGTGGTTAGGGCAATATCCATATGATGGGAATTCGCTGAAATCAGCCTCTGATTCCCTGATCAAGTCTCATTGTATGGGCACTCCTTTCCCTAGTGGGTTAGAACACCTCCAAAGGGGGGGGGGGGGGGAGAGGGTTAATTAAATTTCCCTTGGAAAAAGAGTTAAAAAAAAAAAAAAAAAAAGATCCTATGTGTGATAAATCCACCTAAGGTAGAAACACCAATTCTTATTGCCTTACATCGCATCCCAATGCAAATTTCCATCTGAGCAACATTATTTAATTAGGATTCCATTTTCCAACCTGCTTTGTGTAGTTAGAAAGTGTTTGAATACACGGCCACTTTACTGCTCTGATGTAAAACGCTGCGGAAAAAAAGTGGTCTGTCCATGCTACACCACCTTTAAATTGTGTATATAATTTTATAAATGATATAAAATCTGCTTCTAGTCCCTGAAACACACACACACACACGCACACACACACACGGCACACTGCAATTTTGGAAAGATTTAAAATATGTGATTTCTGCTGGTGCCTACTGTATTGGGTTTTAGAGAAAGCTTTTTTCAATAAGGTAAATTGTTACATGACAAACTCATCTTCTACCATTATCATCTGCTGTTTGTGTTTAACAACAGGAGTGCCGCTCTAACAAAACTGTTGTAATGGCTGCACAAATTACTCAGCTGAAAGCTTTTCACCAAACAAAATAGTATTAATCAGCAGTTCTTATGAAGGTGCTAATTAAAAACAATTTTCTTCCTTAGTTTGCAATACTAAAGCCATCTTCACTTGCACATTTTCCAATATACAGCTACTGTATTTGCTCACACTTCAGGCCCTCTATTAACTGTTGAATCTCCTATTAGCCATTTTATTACATTTCTGTTTACAAGCTTGTTGACATTTTAAAAGTCACAGTATGATCTGTTTTAGGTATTAAAAAAATGTATTAATTGAAAAGTCAGGGGGGGACAAAAAGGCAAAATATAGCCTCCAAAGCAGACTGCCAGGGCGGACAGCACAGTGAGCTTTTAGCCACAGCCTAGACAGCAAGCTTCCTGGGTAAAACAAAGTCTGAGCCTCAAAAGTGGCATTTCAGGTTTAATGGTTTGTCAAACACCAATAAGCTCCTTCCTGATTTGGAAAGAGTCCACTTGGGAAAATATATTTGCCCTGTCTAAAATCAGTTTCTAAGGAGACCCTGACTTTCAAATCAATCTTTCTAATCTATGATATACACTCTGCATAATTATGACATTTCATGCCATCTGAACTCAGGAGATTTTGATCTGGGGTGAAGAGTATACCTGCAATCTGGAAACTGGAGCCCCGATTTAGGGTCTAAATAGCCTCATCTCTTCCTGCGAAGGGTATGTTTGTGTGTATGTGTGTCTCCATACACTTTGATTCCCTCCCCTATGTGGGTGTCCTGCCCCCTTCCCTACCAGAGCCCCGTGAAAGGGTCCTGTCAGACAATGCCAACCAACTGTTTGGCATGAATTTCGAATGCTGACTAAGCATAAAGACAAATTCCATGGAAGCTGGGTTGACGGAAGGGGTCAGTCCATTCCTAGTAAACAAATAAACAAACAAGAGTCTAACCCTTAGGAGAAAGTATGCTCTATTTTGGTAGTGGGAAGAAGGAAAGAAAAAAAAAACAAACCCAACAACAAACCCACCACCACAACAACCTCCTGCCTACGGTATTAAAACCAGCTTCTCCAACTGTCAAAAGCAGTTAACTAGTTCAGGACAGACACCTGGCTGTTGAAATAGGGCTCCAGAGGGCCACTAATCCTTCCATTCACTCAGTTAACTGCTGGATCCCCCAAATTGATTCAACAGGTATGCCGTGGTAAATTCAGCCCATACTGAAGCCAAAGGGAAAATCAGCAAGGGGTGGGCAGCTCTTCTCTGAAAACACCCGAGGAACCAGCCAGAAAAGCTTTTATGGCCCCGACAAGTTTTCTGC
The DNA here is from genome assembly GCF_022355385.1 of Mustela nigripes. Classification (NCBI taxonomy): domain Eukaryota; kingdom Metazoa; phylum Chordata; class Mammalia; order Carnivora; family Mustelidae; genus Mustela; species Mustela nigripes. The sequence goes on along the minus strand of NC_081563.1, from coordinate 77,614,104 downwards.
TGAATACTGAGCACCTAAATTACCCTTCCCTAATGGAAGTTACATTTTCATGCTCAGTCAAAAAGCCAACAAAATACACAATTTATACAAAATAGCATCAACCTCTTAGGTAGTCTTTTCTAGCACTTTTATTCCAATTCACAGCATATGTCTTGCTATAAAATAAAATATATTTCTTAAAACCAAGTTGTATGTGGCTGTTCATATCACTGCATTAGAACTGAGCATGGGTGATATGGGAAACATTCTTACATCCAACCCAATCTACTTAGTAGGATAAAGGAATATCATGAGTTTTATCAGGGGATTCAGGTGCATGGAGAAAAGGAATATCATAATAATTCTCATGATTTCCTAAGCGGACAGGCTTCCTTTTGAAACAAACACATGCATAATTGCCTAATCGATAATTATGGAAGGGAGTATTTCCATTGCAATTACATAACCCAACAAGGAGGCACAGAAACAATTCTTAATCATGAAGTTCCAAAGAAACGAAGATGGTAACTTTTCTAAAGCAGCTCTATTTTTTTTCCTTCTCAATATTGGCATTTCATTAAAATTTGAGAAAATAAAAACACTTCTAAATTCTTCAATAATACACAACATGAGTTTCTTCACAAACTTCCAAAGAGCCTGGACTAGAGAGATTTCCAGGTGAGGAACCCATAAAGAGCAGATCTACGAAACCTAAATTGAGCATTTTACAGGAGACTCTCCAGTTTTAATCACACAATAAGCATATTTCTTTACTAGGTATCTTTTAGTAAGAACAGCTCAATTCTTACACCGTGTCTCAAGCTTAGGAAACTGTACATGCCATTCCCAGTTATTATTATTATTTTTTTAAGAATCGGTTACTTCAAGCTCACTTTTTAAAAATAAAATTTCTCCCAAAGAAAAAAAACACTGGATTTCTACACCCACGACACAAAAACGCAAATTAAATTCTCGCCAATTCATGTATTCTCATGAGAGAAAAAAAAAAGTAAAGAAAATTTTCTCTCCATTTCCAAAGAAAAGAAACAGAACAGACCATCTTAGGTGCTACTGTGGGGATGGGTTTTCTTTGTCTGGCAGATTTAGTGGCAGCTTTTCCAGAAGAAATCATTTCTGCTGTATTTTCACCGGTATAAATGGAACTACCTGTGTCGCCTTTTAAAACATTTCAAATTCTAATTTTTAAACAAGAAAATATGAAGCCAGTGTGCAACCTATACAGTCGCCAAAGGAGAGCTGCCACTAGCTGAACTACTCAGCTAAATGGCTGGTTTGCATTGCCCTGGTCTTTATCTAGCACTGAGAATAGACTGCTGTTTTATCCAAAGAGGAATAAATTGCTGTTATTGTGATGTTAGCCCATCACTTGGCATTGCAATTCAAGTTTTTGTGAGAAAGAAATGTATGATCTAACTGCGACTTGACCTATGCCTTCCGAGATCCATCTAGGTGCTCTAATGGAGCAGAAAAAGTGGTGAATACAGGGACATGCAAACTGATGGTGAAAAATTTGTTTGATGATAGAAGTGAGCAGAGAAGACGTTTGAGAGTGGCTGTTTTTATGACCGTTAAGTTTGTTTAACATGCAAAAGGATTTGCCCCCAGTCTCCTACCTATCCCTTTAATTGCAGCCCACTGAATAACGAGCTCTGCCTCGACTACAGATAGGAGAATACAGAGCTCCCCTGCTAATGACATTACTGCTAAAGTGGGCCCAGATGATTCCTTACAGATAAACATCTGAATTTCCACAAAAGGCATTAGAGCTTCTCATGGGTGCACTAGGCCAGGATATGCTTGGGTTCCCTGCAGAAAAGTCATTCTCTCTCGATCCTAGGTAGCACCTATTAAATGTTTACCACACACTCGAATCACAGCATACAACAATATGTGCTTCCTTTAAATCAGATAATTGTGTGATTGAGTTTTTAAAAACTCCCCCTGGTTGCAATCTAGTTTAGCAGCCATTTATTCAAAATTTCTCTGGCAAGGACCTATTTTGAAAGAGGTCTGGAGAACAGCAGCAGTTAGATGTGAGCCCCGATAAAGGCTCACTTTTCATTCATAGTCAGAGCCTAAATGTGCTCTTCTTGTACCTAAACAGATAATAAGCACTCAGCACACTCCTCCTCCTTGACACAACACATTGAGACTAATCACACATAATTGGAGAGGAGGAGCAGAGGGCTGGCCACGCTATTGTGTCCAGAGGACAAACGGTCAGTTTATGAGGCTTTGGGCTGATGTAGTCATTTCTTATACATCCATAGGGAAAAAAACATCCTGTTTAAAAGGAGAAAGAGAATGAGTGAGAGGGACAGCAAAAAAGGATGGCAGATTTAATACAATTAATTTGAGGGAGGTGAGAAAGATATGCTTTATTTATTTATTTTCTTAACCAGGAAAGAATCATGAGGTTTGCTGTGTTTACAGATTAAAAAGTACCATCACCAAAACAGAACAAAGACCAAGATCCTTTTTAAAAAGGGGGGTGCGGGTGGGAATCACCAAAAGAAATTCTGTCTCAATTAGGAGGAAAAAGATTCAGCTTTCTCCTAAGTCCGATTCAAATCTCAGGCTGTTTTGTGGATATTTAAAGACAAACAAAGGTTTGGTCCAAGAAGAGCAGATGAAAAAAGAGAGTCCAGGAGGGCTGGGGAATGATGTGACTGAGGACAGGTGGACCCCACAGCCCACATGTGGAATGTGGCCGAGATGGTGGGGGCTCACAGATCTCAGGATCTCAGGGAGCCAACGGCTTGCTGCATAGCATACCCATCGCAGGTTTCTGTTTTTGTGAAAATATGCCCTGTGCACTTGGTGGTTTCGTCTTTTGAGCAGCTTAATCTTCTATCCTTTTTTGGTTAAAATAAGCAGAAGTGGGTAATGAAGGTTTTCTTCATAGACGTCCTGGTTTTCCTTTTTCAACTGAAAACAATCATAGAACAAAAAGGGTAAGGAGACTCAGATTAGGATTTTTTTTTTTTTTTACCAGTAGTTTTTAATATTGAGTATAATGAAGATTTCTTACTTGAATATATTGTTCCGGTAAATAAATCGCAAAAAAGCAATGCAAAGTAGTTCTCAGTGGCATTGGAAAGATAGGACTATGATCTTTCCTTCAGGGGAAAGGTGGAGGGCAGGGTGCTTTTTCATAAATAGCCGGACTGCATTTGTGACCTCTATGAACTGTGAGGCACTTCAGTGAAGGGAGAGCTGGAGGCTTGCTCATCAGCACCAGAACAGCCATTTGGCCTAGAAGTTTCTGCTCTTGGTCCACTCTGTCCCTCACCTGCGCCCCAGGAATAAGCCAGACGGGCATTTCCAGTCACTGGGAGACTGGCAGCACCCGGACACAAGGAACAGGTTTCTGGGCCCAAGACATTTCAAAGGCTCTCTGGCTGCTTCTCAGGGCTTCTGATAGTAATGCTAATTTTAAAATTCTTTTCTCTGAGGAGGAAAAGGTAGAGCTTCCATACCATTCAAGTGAAGTTCTGCGGGTCTTTTCATGGTAGATTTTAAAATCCAGTCAGAGTTCTCAAAGCTAGAGTCCTCTTTTCCTCATTGGGCTAGAAGAATTTTGACAGCCATATTTATATTTGTCCTAGCAAATAGTAATTTGCTATTTATAAAGACAAAATTAATATTTTTTAAGTTGGGGTTTCTGAGCAAATTGTTAGTTCATTTTTTAATTGATGAAGGTCAGGAAACAGATATTACTTTTAATTATGCATGGACCCAATTCTTTTGTTGTTTTGAATCAGATTACCTCCCCTCCCCCCTGAAACTAAATGAATGGCTCTAACCTGACACCTCCCTGGATTAGTATAGGTCTGGGGCATAATACCCTGAATTTTTTGTGTGCTTCTTCTAAATCATATTCCCAAACTGTGACATACCCTCACTGTTAAGGACAAGAAGCAACGAGCCCGCTTTTCCTTTCTCGCTGGGGAACAAAAAGCCAATCCTGTCTTTACTTTCTAATCCATTTTCATAAGAAATGATGACACAATCACGGAAGTAACTGCATTCTGTTTTCTTCGATGGCATTTGCTTTGTTTACACAAGATTCTACCTTAGAAAAGAGCCTCTGGATTTGTGCTACTACCAAAGTCGTGTGACAGTGTTAATCCTAAACACACCATCCCTTAACGTCACTCTTTAAAAAAAAAAAAAAAAAAAGGCCAAGAAAATGGCTTCCCAAACTTCCCAATCCAAACCCACTAACCAGGACCTACTAA